>NC_133168.1:88909833-89218175 GCF_040802235.1 Manis javanica | reverse complement strand
TGGGACAGTAACTGACACAGTATTTTTCTGTCTTTTGAGAGGGCATCTCTCATATTTATTGATCAAATGGTTGTTAACAACAATAAAATTCTGTATAGGGGACTCAATGCACAATCATTAATCCACCCCAAGCCTAATTCTCAACAGTCTCCAATCTTCTGAAGCATAACGAACAAGTTCTTACATGGAGAACAAGTTCTTACATGGTGAACAGTGCAAGGGCAGTCATATCACAGAAACTTTCGGTTTTGATTAAGCATCATGAACTATAAACAATCAAGTCAGATATGATTATTCGTTTGATTTTTATACTTGATTTATATGTGAATCCCACATTTCTCCCTTATTGTTATTATTTTTTAAAATAAAATGCTGAAGTGGTAGGTAGATGCAAGATAAAGGTAGAAAACATAGTTTAGTGCTGTAAGAGGGCAAATGTAGATGATCAGGTCTGTGCCTATGGACTAAGTATTAATCCAAGCTAGACAAGGGCAGCAAAACATCCACGGATGCAGAAGATTTCTCTCAAAGCAGGGGGGGTGAGGTTCTAAGCCTCACCTCTGTTGATCCCCATTTTCTCACCTGATGGCCCCCCTGTAACTGTGCCTGTCTTAGGTTGTTCCTTCCTTGAGGAATCTTACCCGTCTCTGGCTAACCAGTTGTCTTCCAGGGCCATACAGGGAAATAAATGTAAAGTTGGTAAGTGAGAGAGAAGCAATATTCTTTGAAAAGGTTAGCTTTTTCTGACACAGTATTTATGTGTCAACTGTTATTATGATGCTGGGGGAAGGGGGTTCTGGCATTCCCCTCTCTCCTCACTGTGCAAAAAAGGGAGCCCACCCTTGCCAAGCTGGAAGGGCCAAAGATGCATCTGGTATCGTCACGTCAGGGACTGGCCTCCATCCCTTCCCTGAAGCCGAGAGCGGGCCCTGAGCCCATGGATGAGACGAGGCCGCTGCAGCCTGCCCAGATCACCATCTGGAAAGTCTCCAGGCAGCAGCTGGGGCCCCTCCTCCCAGGGCTGGGGCCGATGAGAAAGTTGGGACTTGTCTCAGACACTTCTCTTCATTCAGAGCCTTCTGCCAAAAGCCTGCCAAAGTGGGGTCTGGGCCTCATTGACTAGGGGGAGTTCACAGCATTTGGGGTATAGAGTCAGAGGTCAGAGGGTTCCCTCACCTCTGGATTACCAAGACGAGCATTCCACTTCTCCCCAGTGACTGATGTGTTCCTGGGCAGTGAATACTGACCTCCTGACTCCATGGGGCAGGGATTCTAGAGGAACCAGGGGGCAGAGAGCTCTAGTTTACATCCCACCCTACTGCCTGCTTCTGCTCCTCCAGCTTTAAAATGGGGTGATGAGGACTAGGCTGCCCTGTGGAGACTGTGGCAGGATCAGTGGTTGCTGGGGGTCAGGGAGGCGGGAGGGATGCCTAGGCAAAGCAGAGGATTTGGGGAGCAGTCACGATGGATGCATGTCATTTTACATCTGTCCAAACCCACAGAATGGACAACAGCAGGAGTGAGCCCCAGTGTAAAATTGGGGTGATAAACCCATCTGGGTTCATCAGTAGTAACCAATGCACCTCCCTTGATGGGGGAGGCAGTACATGTGTGGGGGCAGGTGGCGCATGGGAAATCTCTGTACTTTCCATTTTGCCGTGAGCCTAAAACTGTTCTAAAAAATAAAGTCTATAAAAAAAATGGGATGATTGCCTTCATCCGAAAGAACTGAAGCACATTTCTGATATTATAGTCAATACACGAAACAATTTTATATTATTTTCAAACAATTAAATGAAAAATAGCAGGATGATGAAAATAATAATACCCATCTCCTGGGTGGTGAGGATTCATAGAGCCACCCCAGCCCCCTGGTCTGTGTGGGGTAAACCTTAGCCATTATTGTCAGTGGCCCTATAATTAGGGGGGGCTGGTCCAAGCCTCTTCCCTCTTCTCTTTGTCCCCTGCCCAGGAGGTCCCCACGAAAAGGGGCCCCTTTCCTTCCTCTCACTCAGCGGCTCCCCTAGGGCAGGACCCAGCTTTCTCCTTGACCCCCACCCCCCAGGCCATCAGGAAGTCTAGGCCTCCAGCGTTTTCTAGTTCTCCAGCCAGTTCCCTCAGCTGACCAGCGGAGACCTCGCATTGCCCCAGAAGTAGGAGACGGGAGGGGCAGGGTTGTGGGGAAGAGAGAGGCGGAAGTCGTCTATTGGTGTATCTGCGTGTCCCTGGGGCTATTATCTTTGTCTAGGATCAGTCGCCCTAACAGACAGCTGGATATGTCTGTGGCCTTGACATCATCCCCACCCCCAGGTCCCCAGGTGGAGGGGAGAGAGGAGATGGCAAACTGCTGAGCCAGCCAAGCAAGCGTAGGGGGGCACTTCCTCCCCAGCCTTCAGGTCCCCGCAGAAGGCTTGAGATTTCCGCTCCGATAGCTCCTCAGCCAGGAGAGGACCCAGTTTTCTTTGTGTTTTGTCCCCTGTGGGTTGAACACCTGGTTTCTAGAGGTTGTCCAGGCAACACACTCTGCTTGGCAGAGAATTCGGTGAGGCTTTGCCAAGGTCTGAGTGGCTCCCAAGATCTGGCCCGGAACCAAAAGGACACCGAAACCTGACTGAAGAAAAGGGGCAAAGTTACTCTCTGGCTTTTCTGGCCTCCCCATCAAAGCCCTGCTACCCTGTGTTAGAATTGTCTGGATTCTTCTTTATCTCCTCCAATGACTGTCAGGTATGGATGACAGAAACCAATGAAGCATCACTAGACTAGCACGATATGAATATATATGCTGCATACATATTTGTAGCATTCATGTATTGGTTCTTAATATTTATTTGCTAGTAACTTAGATAGGTTTATTCTTAGTAGAAATGTATTTAATAATGATATGTTGACTCATAACCCTGCTGTTGATTAATGTCATTAATCCTAGCAATGTTATTGGTTATTGACATTATTTATTATCATTATTATTACAGGAGTGATTTTACAACTGGAAGCCTGGTGATTTGTTACCCTGTATTTGATTTTTTCTGTGCCTTGGTAATTTTTTGAATTGGTAATAGGAGGTAAAATTTTCAAACAGTCCCCTGAGGTACACCATGAAAAGTCTGGCCCCCTCTCACCTGTTTCCCTGCCCCCCCAGGTCCTCCTGAGGGTAACCACCGTGACAATGTCTTGTGCCTTCTCCCTGAGGAGATGGCCTGTGAGTCCACAGGCAAATGTGTGTGTATTTATACACCCCTTATAAATACACCCAGAAATGCAAGCAAGCAAGGCACACTGGTCTACATTGGGCTTTTTTCAACTTACTGGTGAAGGTAGTTTCACATCAAAATTACTCCATTTTTACTTTGCAATAGGCATCAACAGATCAATTTTAATTTTCTTTTTTGCTTTCAACCCTGTTTACAAAGTATAATGTACATACAGGAGAGTACACAGAACTTTCACGTTCTTTTCATTGGTTGCATTGTCTGGGTACAAGCAACCTTAATTTTTTTTTTATCAGCTTCATTGAAGCGTCACTGACATACAAAATTTAAGATACTTAAAGTGCACATTGTGATATTTTCCTCTCCTTTTTTACATTTTTAAAAAATTGAAATAGAGTAGATATACAATATTATATTGGTTTCAGGGGTACAACATGGTGATTCGACAGTTACATACATTTCTAAATGCTCACCATAAGTGCAGTTAGTCTGTCATCACACAAAGATATTACAATATTGTCGACTATATTCCCAATGCTATACTTTCCATCACGATGATTTGATATATGGATACATGGTGAACCATCTAGTTTAACACAGCTATCACTGCGACATTTATCTTTCGTCTGTGTGTGAAAATATTGGAAGTTCCACTGTCTTAGCAAGTTTCAGTTATACCATGTGGTATTATTAACTATAGTCACCATGTTTGACATTAGATCCTCAGGCCTTACCTATTCACACACCCGCTGCCCTGCCCCAGCCTGTGGCACTTGCCTACTCTTGGTTTTTATGTGTGACCTTTTTTTTTTAAGATTCCACATATAAGTGATACCATGAGATATTTGTCTTGTCTTTCTCTCTCGTACTTATTTCACTTAGTATAATGCCCTCAAAGTTCATTCATGTCAAAAATGAGAGGATTTCCTTCTTTCTCATGGCTGAATAATATTCCATTGTATATATCGCCGCCTCTTTATCCATTCATCCGTCATTGGGCATTTAGGTGGTTTCCCTGTCTGGGCTATTGTGAATAATGCTGCAATTAACATGAGAGTGCAAATACCCTTTTTCATTATTAGCTTTCCAACACTCTTTACTGAAGTATAATATACATAGAGACGACTGCCCCTGCCCTTTCCCTCCTTTCCATTACATGTCTGAGCATCAGGCAGTCTTCATTTGTAATTTAATTTATGGTTGGCATAGGGCACATATATACATGTTACAAAGGCCAAAAGGTACAGAAAGGTTAGAGAGTAAAAATAGCCTCCCTCCCACACCCTCTTCTCTATTTTTCAATACATCTCCCAGGAAATTGAGCAGTTTCCTCTTTCCTGAAATATTCTGGATGTTCTGAGCACATACAGGGGTAGAACATCAGATCCAAGCGGACAGGGAGTCTTGTTTGTTTTGCTCCAATGTATCTCCAGCCTGCTAGAATAGTGTCTGGCACACAGTGGGTGCTTAATGTATTTGGCAAATAAACATATAAGCAAATTGTGTATACATTTTCACCAGTAGTACCTTCCCAAAAGGCTGTCTCTCTCACCTGGATTTCAGCTCCATGAGGATGAGGACTTTTTTTCTTTTTTCTGTTTCGTCATAGCAGGACCACGGGGTGCACCAGAAACCTTTGTGGAAGGAATGAGGGGCTCTCCCACCTAGCATGCCGTCTGTGATGATTTTACACACTCACACCAGTAAATGTAGGTGTGTCTCGTTCCCGAGAGATTCCCGGCAAAATCTGAAGGAGAAAAGAAGGCAACGAAAGGACCGGATAGAAAATTGGACCCCTACTTGGAGGCAGGGCGCAACCTGGGTCTGCTGGTCTTCCACAGCGCAAGACCCATCCACAGGGGAAGGGTGCTGTTGGGTGCTCCAGTCTTCTAGACAACACAGGGCAGCACCTGAATTCTGAGGTCTTATCAAGGCGAAAACCTATTCTGATTCTGAAGTGATGCGTGGCCCATAATAGGAACTTGATTATTTATTGCCTGAACACACAGTAGGTGCTTGATGCCTATTTGCTGCGTTGATACATATACACAGTGGGGACTTCGCGGCCCCTTTGTTGAGTAAAAGAAGTGGATCCCATGCTCTCCTCCGATGTCAGAGTCCCAGGCATGGACCAAGAATATATCTGCAATTAAGAACGGTCGTTTTACGTGGAGGCTACCTGGCAGGAGCGAAGTGACGTCACGGGGTTGCGTGATGTCATGCGCTGGCCGGTTCTCACGGGTGGGGGCTGGGAGGGGCTGGGCGGGAGGTGGGGGGTGCGGACAAAGGGACCCCGCACGCCTTCCCCGCCGGCCCCCGTGAGCGCCTCGGCGGGCCGGCCACATCTGGAATTCATTGCAGCAGCCGCCGGAAAGGGGAGGAGAGGAGGGCGGGGCGACCGGGGGGCTGAGGCGGCGCCTCTCCCCGCCCCCCTCTGTTCCCGGTCCCCAGCCCCGGGACTCAGCCGAGCCCGGCGGGCAGCCCTAGCCCCAGCCGCGGCCGTCCCGGGGACGCAGACGCCAAAGCCCCTCCGGCCAGGGTAGGGACCCGGGCCGGCCTAGCCAGGTGAGCATGTGTGGCGAGCGGGAGGCAGAAAGGGCGGGCCCCGGTCCCCTGAGGTCGCGGGATCGGAGCTGGTGGGCCCGGCCAGGGGTCGGGGGCGCACTGGGGCGCGCACGCGCCGCCCGGGCTCCTGCTGCACCGAGGGAGTGGTCCCCGTGAGCCCTCTCCGCGACTGCAGGCGGCCCCCGCTGCCTCGGCCGCGAACCCCTAGACTGAGCTCCCCGCCTTCCCCAGCGGCAGGAAGTTGGCGCCGAGGAGAAGGCGGAATCCGAGCACTTTCGGCCGGAGACTGGGAGGCAGGATGGCGTGCCCGAGGACCGGAGGCTTGGGGAATGTGCATGAGGGGCATGGCGCCCCTCCTGCCTGACTCCGGCTGGGTAGGGGCGAAAGGTGCAGCGCACCGCCGACCCACCAGGACAAGGGGCGGAGCCCCGGGGGAGGGCCGTCGCACACTGCTTGCACAGCGGGCACCCTGCCTCAGTTTCCCCGAGTAGTTCGTCTCCTCCAGTCCCGGCTTGGGGGCGTGGCTTTGTTCTGGAAGGAAAGGGAACGTGACTAAATGGCTCCAGTGATTCTTATTTCCTTTGGGGCCCGGAGGTGCGACGCGCGTGGCGTGGGACCCGCGTGGTCCGGGGGCCCAACAGAGCGACGGAACCTTGCCCCCTCCTTGGGCACGGGTTGACTCACCCGGGGATTTCCACCCCCTCCCCCGACTCTGCCAGTCAGTCGCTCTAGGCGCCACGCGCTAAGCCCACGGTCCCCCGCGTGGCGCGACGCGGGTGCCGCACTCGCGATGCGGCTGCTGCTGGGATCTCCCCCCACCCTATCCCCAATCCTCCAACAATATCTAGGCGGGAACCCTGCACCTAGTGGAGGGATGAAGGGAATCCCCCACCCCCACTTGGAGAGGTGGGGTGCCCTGCGTGTGGCTGTCGCAGGAGAGGAGGCGCGGCCCAAGCAGGGCGAATGTGGATACCGCGCATTCCACGGCCAGATAAGGAGGCTGAGATTGCAGCGGAGAGCAGGGGCGGGTCCTGTCAATGTCTCCACGGAGCCGCGCCTGGTGGGGGAACCTGCCAGGCATCAGAGGTTCTCTAGTCTCTTTTGCTCTTTTTTGGGGCTGCTCTGAGTTTAGGAGCCTCCTGCCCTTGGGGGGCCCACTGAGGTCTTGTTTTTTCAATCATTCATCCATTCATCTCTCCCATATTCCCTCCCTCACAAACGTTTTCTGAGCACCTTCTGTATACCAGGCATCATTCCATAGAGGCTGAAAACAGGCTTGGCCGCTGGCCTCTGATACATTCTACCATGGAAGCCAAGCAGAGAACAAGAAATACAATAATAATCTCAGAAAATGGCAAGTGCTGTGAAGATAATAAATCAAGACACTGAGCTAGAAAGGCTTGGGGAAGGCAGCTGTGGTAGGCTGGTGGCCAGAGGAGGCCCCTCTGAGCAAGTGACCTGAACACTGAAACTGACAGGTGAGGAGAAAGTTATTTGAGGATTTCGGGGAAGGGTGTGCCAGGTGGAGAAACAGCAGCAGCAAAAGTACTGAGGTAAAGATGGGGTAGCACGCGGGAGGCCAGAGTGCTTGGAGTGGAGTGACCCTAGGAGAGAGTGGGAGGATGCCAGATGGGCAAGGGCCAGGCCATTTTGAGCAGTAGGGAGCATGGAAGAATTTGCAGCTGGGAACTGACATTGGTGTTATACATTAAAAAGCTCCCCCTGGCTGCTGCTTAGAAAATGGCAGGGTAGGGGGGTTCCTGACTCCTGAAGGGAAACCAAAAGAAAAATTGCCAAAAGGGTTAGTCTGCAGCCCTAAGGCAAGGGGCATGGAATCAGTGAATGACAGGAACTGTCAGTACAGGGCCTGCCTCAGTGGAACTAGGGGGAGGGGCTCCTGGAAGCCGCGGAGACTTCCTCCAGCCTTCCTTTCTCCTTATCTCCCACTGAACAGTCGTGGTCTGTCTTTTCCCTTCTCTTCAAACCCTGTCCCTTGTCGCTCTTACTCCATTCCTGGCCTGGCAATTCCCTTGTTCTGAGCTGGGTGATACCCGGGAGGGAGTCCAGGCTGCCTTGGTGGAGGTGAACAGGAGACAGGCCCTGGGAGCCTGCTGGCCCGGCACAGGGAGGGGAAGCAAGCCAGGCCTATATCTCCCCGGGGGGGTAACTCTTCCTGGTCCCAAACTCGGGGCCGAGTTTCCTCTTTCTGGGAAACACGAACCTGACTTAAGCTTCGTCTCTGGCAAAGTCCTGGAGGGAAGGATGAGAGAAGGGAGGCAGTGGGCCTCAGTTCCCCTTCTCTTACTGGGAGAGCCACCCCTCCTTCCGAGGATGCCATGACAGCCTACTGGGGCCACAGAAAGTGAGTGTTTATAGTCTTCTCATCAGGGAAGAAAACAGGCTTTTTGGTCAATCCCTGGGGTGTGAAGACTGAACCCATTTCTGATTTCCCCAGGAAGTGGCCATAAATCTCTTGGCCGCCAGATGGGAGAAGTGGTGGCCCCGTGCGAGGGGGGTAAAGCGGCGCCTAGCCATGGGACACGCTGTGAGCTTCTCGGGCGCCCACTGTCAAGAGTGCTTTCCAGGCCGGCGAAGAGGGCTTGACTCTCAATTTTGAACCCCAGGCGGGGCCCAGTAGGCCAGGGCAGCCTGGGAGCGTCTGGTTGGGGTGATCCGGCGGTCAGGCCGCGGTTCAAACTCTCCCCAGGGACGTCCACACGGCCTTAATCTGTCCTTGCAAATAAGTGAATTCCAGCTGCCAGCGAAGGACCAGACTCGCCGAGCTGGCTGGAGAGCGCCCCAGCTGGGCCAATCAATGCCGAGGACGAAAAGCTCAGGCCAATAGGCGAATCGCTCAATGCCCTGGGATTGAAAATGGGCCAATCTGAGCTCGCGCTGCTTTTGGCCCGCCGGCGGGTCTGGTAAAGCCCAGCCTCGGGGCAAGCCGACTCCCGGCGGCTGCAGCAAGCAGAGGGCATCAGTGCTCCCCAGGCCCTGTCCTGCAGAGGAACAAGGGGCCTCTGTGTGGCGATCTGGGCAGGGCAGCATTCCCCGGGGATGTGCACAAGCCCTTCTCTGTTTCCAAACTAGGACGGGTGCCCCTTCGTCCAGGGGTAGCAGCTGCCTGTCGGGCCAGGGGCCAGGGCGCCCCTCTGAGGGGGTGTCCAGGGACTGAGATGGCTATGTGACCCCGGAAGCCCCCCATCACTCCCAGTCTCACTAGGAACCGGCCTAACCAGCCTTTTGTGGAACGGTGTTCCAGGCACGCACGTGGCTTTTGCGGGGCGTGTTTCTAGGGACCTGGGGAGGACATGTCCCATGCCCCCCCCCAATTTAACTAAAGACTGGAGCTTCCTCCGGGCTTCTGGTGTGAACAGCAGACACTGCACCAGCTCCTCTGAGACGCCCCCCAAGCTGGGGAGAGGCCGCGATGTAGGCCTCTCATCTTCTCAGCCCACGCATCTCTTCCCGCCCCTTCCCCCCATGGCTCGATTCTCCTTGGGGGTGGTGTGTGACTCAGGCTTTCATGGAAACAAATGCCATCTCCCCCTCCTCACGTCCCCTTTCGCTGTGGGGCTGCACGCCCCCTCACTGGCTCATATAACTTGAGCGCAGCAGCTGCCCAGTCCCCCAGCCAAGACCTCCCAGATGGGTCTCATGTGGCTCCCCTATCCCATCACCCCCTCCCAGCTTTCCCCACACCGGATGTGACTGGGGAGACAGGACTCCACCCTGTTTCTTCCAAGAGCCTCACATCTGGATTTCATCCTGGCTGGGGAAGGGGGGTGCCAGTGCCCTGCCCACCCCACTGGGACCCTCTGTCCCAGGGCAGGACTGCATGGTGCTGATGAGAACAGGCTGCTGGGAATCTTGCCTGGCTGGCTTAGTCAATATCCCCTCCCAAAAGATTGGGTGGAGGGCACCTAGGTCCCTGGCTGTCTGTGTAGCAGAAAGAGGGAGCTAAATAGTATGACCTAATATGTACTGAGGGCTTGCTATGTGCTAAAGTTACTTCATGCGTCATTCAACAGGATTTTCCTCTCCCCTCTATGAAGTGGGCTCCCTTCTCCCCACGGCATGGATGAGGACACTGAGGCTGAGAGGTCAGGTGCCTTGCCTGGTCACAGAATGTCAGAGGTGGAGTGGGGTTGAACCACAGATTGACTCAGGTCTGTGACCTCTGGGATGCTCAAACCTCAGGGCTGTCCAGATGTCTCCCCCAGACCTTATCTTTGGAGCACCCATGGCCTCAGGCTTAAACCCAACCTAAAATCCAGGGCAGTGAGTGGTAATGAGCTGGGGACGGTGCTATCGGTGGTGAGCGTCCCACTGATAGGTTGGCCTGCGGCATGAGGCCTGAGGCTCTAGTGTATTCGAGAAAGGAGACCCTCAGGTCCTGCCCAAGGCTCGCTCTCTGGGTAGGTGGACAAGGCTTCTGGAAGGCCAGTTTGTGTCCTTCCATTTGGGGGAGCTTCTGTTCCTCTGGAAGATAGTGCTGGCTGGAGGTTATAGAAGCTTTGGAGCGGGTCTCTGGCTCTGCCACCTACTAGCTTGGAGACTTGGGGACAGTGAATCGACTTCTCTGGGCTTCCCATTTGTAAAGGGACAGTTATGACAATTCTGGTGTCATGTGGCCACTTAGCAAGGAGTGATGGACCTGGGACTTGAGCCACAGGTGTCCAGAGGCAGAGCCTGGCACTGACCTGTCTATGTGTCTATCTCTCTTTTCTCTCTGCAGCTCTGACAGCCCCATGGCCCCAGCTGGCCACTGAGCCCCACCATGGGCAGCCTGTACTCGGAGTACCTAAGCCTCAGCAAGGTCCGGGAACACTATAATTACACCAAGGAGACGCTGGACACGCAGGAGACGCCCTCCCGCCAGGTGGCCTCGGCCCTGATCATAGTTCTCTGCTGCACCATTGTAGTGGAGAATCTGCTAGTGCTCATAGCGGTCGCCCGCAACAGCAAGTTCCATTCCGCCATGTACCTGTTTCTGGGCAACCTGGCCGCCTCGGACCTGCTGGCGGGCGTGGCCTTCATAGCCAATACCTTGCTGTCTGGCCCAGTCACCCTGGGGCTGACCCCTGTGCAGTGGTTTGCCCGTGAGGGCTCTGCCTTTATCACGCTTTCCGCCTCTGTCTTCAGCCTCCTGGCCATCGCCATTGAACGGCATGTGGCCATCGCCAAAGTCAAGCTCTATGGCAGCGACAAGAGCTGCCGCATGCTGCTGCTCATCGCAGCCTCGTGGCTCATCTCTCTGGCTCTTGGCGGTCTGCCCATCCTCGGCTGGAACTGCCTGGGCCACCTCGAGGCCTGCTCCACCGTGTTGCCGCTCTATGCCAAGCACTACGTGCTCTTCGTGGTGACCATCTTCTCTGTCATCTTATTGGCCATTGTTGCTCTGTACGTCCGCATCTACTGTGTGGTCCGCTCCAGCCATGCTGATGTGGCTGGCCCGCAGACCCTGGCCCTGCTCAAGACAGTCACCATCGTGCTGGGCGTCTTCATCCTCTGCTGGCTGCCTGCCTTTAGCATCCTTCTCCTGGACTATGCCTGTTCCGTCCGGTCCTGTCCTGTCCTCTACAAAGCCCACTACTTCTTCGCTTTTGCCACCCTCAACTCACTGCTTAACCCTGTCATCTACACATGGCGCAGCCGGGACCTGCGGCGGGAGGTACTGCGTCCACTACAGTGCTGGCAGCGGGCAGCAGGGGTGCAGGGACGGAGGGGCGGGACCCCGGGCCACCACCTCCTGCCCCTCCGCAGCTCCAGCTCTCTGGAGAGGGGCACACACATGCCCACATCGCCCACGTTTCTGGAGGGCAACACAGTTGTCTGAGGGGCAAGTGGGCTGACTACCAGGTCACAGCAGAGGGCTCCCTGGAGCTGACTGGACAGAGACATGGGGCTGCCAAGCAATCTGCCTCTGCTCTGCAGACCTGGGCAATATTGAGAACAGTTCACACCTGGGACGGCTGGCTGAGGAGCTGACCAGTTGGATGGCAGAGCTGCAGCAGGGTCCTGGAGGCCAGTGCAGTGACCTGTGTGACCTTGTCAGAACTGGATTGTGGGGAAGCCTGGGGGGACCTGGAAAGGGCCGGGTGACAGCAGGCAGGTGCTCAAGGGGAGCTCAGAGTGTGAGCAATTTACAGCGTGGTACAAGGGATTTCAACATTTCATGATGTCTGACCTTCTGCTCTGTGCCAGACTCCCCTCCTTGAATTTACCCCCATTACCTTCTCCTGGCCACCTCGGGCGACTCCCCTGGAACCACTGTTCTGAGGGGCTGGAGGTCTCCTCCCTGCATGTCCTGGGTGGCTCTGGCTAACAGTTGCTCGGCCCAAATCCACAGCTTCCCCAAAATACACAAGCTGCCACTTTGACCACTTGTTCCCTTTCCTCTTACTCCACAAGATGCTGAGATGCCAGGAAACCACGGGTGGTGGGGGGTGCTGAACCCCCTTCTCAGACCTCATTGGCCAGTTGCACTATTTGGGGCTCAGAGGAATCATGAAGGGCTGGAAAATCAGGTCTGGAGGCCTGAAGAGGGCTTTGGGCCTCCCAGTGGGGCAAGGTAGAACTTGAGAAAGTTCTAGAGGAGACACCCAGGACCTCCCCACTCCCAAGCTACTCCCACCTCCAGCGCCAGCTGAGATCCCAGGTGTCCTAAGGCAGGGCAGCCTTGAGCCCGCTGTGCCTCCTTTTATGTTACATTGGACAGAGGAATGTGGGGCTGGGGGACGCCAAGGACATCTGTGGGGTGCTTGCTGCCCACCTGGCCCCGAAGGACTTGGCTAAATTCCATAGATAGATGGAAGGGACATTGCGGTACAAACATATTTATGTGTGTCTGTGTGTGTGCACTCATGGGATGTCTGGGACCCCCTCTCCCCACCATGTTTCCCCGGAATGGATGCTATTCTGTTGTCTTACGTCCACGTTGAAGCTGCCAAAGAGGGTCTGGCTCCTGCAAGGACCCCTTTGAAATTGCTGGCTCATCTCCCCCTGGAGAGCTGAACTGCAGCTCACTTCGGGGAGGGAAACCGCACGCCTCAAAATGATCAATTGTGAATGCAAAGGCTCGGGGAGAAAGTCTTTGGGGGGCAAGGAGCCAGGTGGGGGCTTGTCGCTCCCCATACTGCTCCCCAGATGCCCCTCATGCCGGAGACCCAGCCCCAGGCCAATAAACGGTTCAGTTTCTCTTGCTGGTGCTTGTTGTCTTTTCAGACTTAAGGTGGCCATTCCCCCATTAGTGCCGATGGCCTGTGTGTGGATGGGCATGGGTGGGTGGCTGTTGCCCAGGGAACATCCTTTGCCAGTCTTCCCATTCCGTCCCCCACCCCCAGCCCTGCCTGAGCCAGGACTGCTGAGGCATCTGAGAAAATGGGGTAAATGCTGACCTTCCCCCTAGGACAGCTTTCTGGCCCCTCCCAGTGGTCAATTAGACTGGGGCCTCCCTGCTTCCCTCACCGGGAGAGCCTGGTGGGCTGGTGGTAGGCCTTTTTCATCCTGAGCACACATCCCTCACCGGGAGCTGCAGAGATGGATTGGGGGATGCAGGCCTGAGACCCCTCCAGGGCTCAGCCTTTCCCAAAGGAATGGCTGACCTTCATCAGGCACTTTCCTTTCTCATGAAATCTGAGATGAGACTCCAGGAGGTGGGAGTTATTCTAAACTGTTGTGGAGAACGTGGGTTCAGAGAAGTTAAGTGAGCTGCGCAGGGTCACACAGCCAGTGGCGACAGCGCCTGTCTGGATTTGGCTCCACTGCTGGGCTGAAGAAAGGACCTTCAACCCCCTCTGCCAGGGAAAGAGGGGAGTGTGGGCTGCGAGCCCCAACCAGCCCTTCTCAGAACCAGGAGAAGCCCAGATGGGATGCAGCTGGGGGTGGGTCCCTTGGTTGACTCCAGGCTGACACACCCCCTCCTTTGCTTCAAGGCACAGGGCCCAATGGCTCCTTTGAAGATCTGGAGCTTTGAGGGGGGACCCAGGCCCCCAAGCCAGAGCCCCACCCAGCAACATCTAGCAAACACTAGCACAGCTGGTGGGAGAGAGTGGGATTGGCAGCGTCTAGAGGCTGAGAGGCCTGCAAACCCCACTGGAATTCCCCTTAGTCTAGTAGCTCAGGACAACCTCTGTTTGGAAACCTGAACTGTAGCTGGGATTGTGAGGACGAAAAAGCCCAGGCCAGGCCAGAGTTAATAAATTTCCCCCAAATACCCACGTGTTTCCTCCACCTCCAGGCCTCTGTTCAAATGCCACCTCCTCCAAGAGGCCTGTCCTGACCACCTTTCTTCCTCCCTACCAAGCTCTTCACCTGTTTATTACCTGGCAGTATATTATAAATCAGTTTGTCTCCCTCCATCAGAATATGAGCACCTTGAAGATAGGACTACATCTGTCTTATTCATCCAGTATCTTAAATAGTACTTGGCATGTTCTCACCACAGGGCCTTTGTGCTTGCTCTTAACTCTGCCTGGATTGATCTTCCTCCAGACATCCTTGTGACTCCTCACCACTCTAACATCACACTCTGGATAAGGCCTCTGGCCATGCACTTTTTTTTTTAATTGAAGGATTCGTGATATATAATCTTATACTGCTTTCAAATGTACAAACAGTGGTTCAACAGTTAACCCAGAGTATTAAATCCTTACCCCCTCTAGTGCAGTTACTATCTATCAACATGGAAAGATGTTACAGAATCAATGACTATATTCTCCACGCTGTTCTACCTTCCCTGTGACCAACTTTCACTGTAATTGCAAATTATTGTGCCCCATACATGCACTTCTTAACCTATCTGCCTCCTTGCCTACTCTAGTGCCCAACACATTTTGCTTCTTTATCCTGCTGGTTGTCCATCTCCCCCTTTAGAATGCCAGTTCCATAACAGGAGGGGTTTGTCCGTTTTGTTCACTGCTTGGCCCCACTGCTCAGAACACAGTAGGTGCTCAAGAAATGTTTGTCAAATAAAAGAATGCAAAAGCAAGGGAGGGACACTCCGGTGAGTATTAAGTGCCATGAAGAAAATAAAATAGAGGAAGCAACAGTTTTGGGTACTCTGAGAGCAGGCACTATCATCAGCCTTTTGACACGTATGGAAACTTAGGCACAGAGAGGTCAAGTAACCTGCCCAAGGTCACACAGCATACAAGTGGAGGACTGGGATTTGAACCCAGGCTGTTGTTGATTGAGACCTGCAATTACTGCTGATCTTCCTTGATTTCCAGGTTTGAAGATCTGATTGGCTATCTCTCAAATCTCAGAGCCCAGAACAGAAGGGACCAACCCACAGGGATGTGGGATGACTTCCGCTTCCTTTTTCCCTATAGAGGCTGCTAGTTATTAGGGAGTGTTAGAATCACCTGGAAGGAACTTGTTAAAACGCAGATTTTTTAAGCTCCGTGGAAAGATGAGTCTCTTCACCAAGCACTACGGGTGGTTAGAAAAGGCATGGACTTGGGGCGACATTCTGAAAGATGTCCTAGATTCCATAAGCCAGGGCAGTGTTGTCTAATAGCACTTCCCGCTATGATGGAGCTATGCCATGTTGGCACTGCCACTTGTGACTTTTTAACACTTGACGTGTGGCTACAGTGAAGCAGGAGTTGAATTTTAATTTTAATGAATTTAAATGCAAATAGCCACGTGTGGCCATTGGCTACACCACTGACCACACAATCCTGGATTCTCTGTCTCTGGTTTCTGCAGCCTCTGAGCAGCTGAGCTTTCTTGGCATTATGCCACCACTTCAACAAAAAATCATCAGTCTTACCACTGCTATTATTATGAATGACATTGTGGCTTTCACATACCACTTTGTGAATTTGGGGGATATTTCTTTTAATGATGATATCAAGATTAGGCTCAGCTGCAAATGACAGAAAGCACGATATTAGTAACTTAAGAGAGAGTTGATTTCTCTCTCATATGAAAAGTTTCAGAGGAAATTGGTCCTGGGTAAGGACAGATGCCCACTTACCAGCAGACCAGCCCCTCCCCTCTTTTCTCATTCTCCTTCCATCTCTCCATCTATCCATCCATCCCCTTCTATTGATCCATCCAACCAACACCAATCCCTCTGTCCATTGATCCATTCATTTATCTGTCTGCCTGTCTGTCCGTCCACCCACCTCTCTAAAGACTTTGCTGTGTTTCCTAAGTACAAGGCATTCTCTCTTACAACTTCAGTAAATGCTTAAAATCGAGAAATCTACAAACCTTAATCAGATTTCACCAATTGTCCCATTGCTGGCCTTTGTGACAAAAGCTGGTCCCAGATCACTTGTCACATTCACTTGTCTTTTTAGTGTCCTTTAACTGGAACAGTTTCTGAAGCTTTCTTTTGTCTTTCACGATCTTGACATTTCGGAAAAATCTATACAGTTCGGGTTATTTGGCAGAATGTCCTACAACTTGGGCTTGTCTGATGTTTTCCTGCAACTAAATTCATGGCACACATTTTTTGGCAGATATACCACAGAGGTGATGTGTCTTCCTTGGCCAGTTCCATTACTAGCAATGTTAACTTTGATAACCAGGTAATATCTGCCAGGTTTCTCCACTTTAAAGTCACTATTTCCCCCGTGGCAATTAATTGTCCTGTGGGGAAATACTTTGAGACTTTACATACCCTGTTATTCATCAAACTTTCAGTCCTTTGCCCATCCATTCTTGTCTGAACCAATTATTACTCATTGGCTATTTTTAAGAAAATCAGAGAACATCAGATCATTTCCTTTGTAGGTTTGCCATTTTTCTAATCTTTAAAAGAAAAGCAACACTTTCTTTTTAACTTAACCACAATACCATGATCGCATCATACATATCAAGGGTATTAATCAGTGTTAAAATTTCCCCATCTGTCTCCGGTTTCTTAACTTTTTATTTGATTGATGCAGAATCCAAACAAGGTCCCCTTGTGGCATTTGGTTAATGAACCTCTGACGTATTGTTTAACAAGCTTTCCTTGTTAAACCTATTTAACCTGGTTTAACAAGGTTTAACAAAGTTGCAGCTCCCTTCTTTTCTTTTTTTGTAATTTATTTGTTGAAGAAATCAGGTTGCTTGTCCTGGAGAGTTTCCGATAGTTTGATATTGGCTGATGGCATCCCCTTCTGTCATTAACATGTTCTTCTGACCCCAGTCAAGTTCAAGATTGATATTTTTAGCTTCAATTCTTGATTAGGCAGTTCCGATGCCATTAGCCTGATCCTGCCTTTGTGTATTCTCCATCTGACTATCCTTTAATGGTTTGATCATTCATGGACCACTAGCCTAGGTCCACCATTTCCAGAGGGTTTCTAATCCACCTCCTATCCTCACCATCTGGCCATTTTTCTCATTTGTCTACAAAGCAAATGTACTTTCCCAGAATCCAAGCATCTGACATCAACCACTTTCCTTGAATGAATGAATAGGAATAACTACATTTATCAAAAAAGGGAAATGAAATTGGGTAGATGTGATTCATTTTAGTGGCAATTGTGGTACAAGTGTTAAGGGCGCATACTGTAAAGTCAGAGAAAAACAGACTTGACTCTTGAGTCCAATACTTAACAACCTAAGTAGACTTTGGGCAAGTCACCTGGCAAGTCTCAGTCGGTTTCCTCATCTGTAAAATGTGTATGTTAATAATCCCAACCCCAAATGTAAAAGGGCACCACCACTTCTTACAAAGGCAAATGTAAACTTACTGTATGACCCAGCAATGTGACACGAGGTATCTACCTTAGAGAAATGAAAACATATGTGCCTGCAAAGACTTGTGTGTGACTGTGCATAGCACCATGACTCATAACAGCCCCAAAGTGGAAACCACTCAAATGTCTATCATCTGGTGAGTGGATACAAAAAGGTGGTACATCCATACAATGGAATATAAATCACCAATACAAAAAGAAGAAACTACTGATATATGTAATAATATGGCTGAAACTCAAAATAATTATGCTAATTGAAAGAAGCCAGACACAAAAAATCATGTACTGTATGGCTCCACTACAGGACATGTCCCTAAGAGGTAAATCTCTAGAGAGAAAGTAGATTAGTGGTTGCCTGAGATGGAGGTAGGGATGGGGATTAACAGGAAACAGGTAAGAGGACTCTTTTTGGTGTGAGGGAAGTATTCGAAAACTGGGTGGTGATGATAGTGGTACAACTTGGTACATTTACTAAAAACATTGATTTCTATACTTGAAGTAGGTGAAAATATTGTAGTATGTAAATTCTACTTCAATACTCTTGTTATAAAAGAATCCTAGCCTTTCAAAATAAATATTGAATACTCTTCTGTTCTCACCACCAGAGATCTTGCATTCTAATAGGGGATGGTTCATAAAAATAAATATGTAATATAATGGTAGGAAGTTTCTGCTATGGAAGACAGCATGGAGGGTCCTCAAAAGATTAAAAATTGAACTACCATATGATCCAGCAATTCCAGTTGTGGGTATAAATCTAATGGAAACATAATCAGTATCTTGAAGAGATATCTGCATCCCCATCCCCATTATTCACAGCAGCCAAGTATGGAAACAACGTAAGTGGCCGTCAATGGCTACATGAATAAAGCCAATGTGAGATGTACATACATATACATATAAATAATGTATGTTACATAAACACACATTTATAAGTTTAAATTATATATATAAAACATGGGACATATATATACACACACACAATAGAATATCATTCATCCATAAAGAGAGAAATCCTGCCATTTGTGACAATATAAATGAACATAGAGGACATCATGCTAGCAGAAAGAAGCCGGACACAGAAAAATACTGTATGATCTTATTTACAGGTAGAATCTAATATAATCTGAACTCATAGAAGCAGAAAGTAGAATGGCGGTGGCCAGGGGCTGGGGGAAATGGAGAGATGGTGGCCAAAGGCACAAACTTCCAGTTATAAGATGAAAAAGTCCTTAGGATCCAATGTACAGCATGCTGACTGTAGTTGATACCATATTGTACAGTTGGAATCTGCTGAGACAGTAGAGCTGTCAGTACATACGAAATATGGTAACTAAGTGGAGTGATGGATGTGTTAATTAGTTGGATTGTGATCGTCATTTCAGTGTCTACCTATATTAAACATCATATCGTACACCTTAAATATAAACAGTTTTTATTTGTCAGTTATATCTCAATGAAGCTGGGAAACAATATTTCTTAAACTTTCACAAGGGAAGAGCTTGTGAAAAAAAATACAGCTTCCTGGTCCCTGACAGGACCAGGAGAATCTGACTCCAGTACCCAGGATTCTGCATTTTTTACTCTGTGCTGCTCCTGACGTGAACCATCCATGACTGACAGTTTTCAAAAACGCTCTGGCTGCAAGATGTTGCTCAGAGGGGACAAGGCCATTGCATTTTGATTTCCATGTGCAAATCAGTCATTCTCATCCAGGGAGATGCCACAACCCCAGGGGACACTTGGCAATGTCTGGAGACATTTTTGGTGGTCCCACCTGGGGCTGGGTGCTACTGGCATCTAGTGGGTCGAGCTCAGGGATGCTGTAGTGCACAGGACAAGCCTCCCACGACAAAGGATTATCTGCGGATGGTGCCCCCCTGCCACATCAGTAGTGTCCAAGTTGAGGAACAGCGTGCGCCCTTCTGGCTCACTGCACCTGGCCAGTTAGTTCAGGATTCCTAAGCCATGGCTGGGAGAGTGAGGAAACTTCTAGAAACATCCTCAGTGCCCTGATTGAAGACTCTCTCTGATCCATACCTCTTCTCCAGGTAGTTTTTAAGAACGTGCTGATTGCCTTTGTAGAAGCAGTTGTAGCTAATTAGTACTCATTTCTGGTAAGGAAGTGCTTCACTGATTTAATGGCCTGGGCAGGCTGTGTACTTGTCCCTGTTCAGTGTGGCGAGGAAGAGTTTCTTTGCAGTTCAGTAGCAGATGCTGTGTTTTCACCTTGTGGGCCAGGAGGTGAGTGAGTCCCTGAGATCTGGCTGATGTTTTTCTCTAGGACCTGGTGGCTATAATGGGTGGTGGCCGTGGGACCCACCCAGGCTGAAGAGGGCTGGGGTGGGCTGAGGGAGGCAAGGGTCTTGGAATGAAGGAAGGAGCCCCAAGCCAGCAGGGGGTGGCAGAAGTGACAAGTACTCTGGTAATTTGCATAAACGGAAACACACAGTGTGTATGCTTCTATGCCTGGCTTCTTTCACACAGTGTAATGTCTTTGAGATTTGTCTGTGTTTTTGCATAGAGTTGTAGAGCGCTCATTCTGGAAGCTTAATAGCAAGGTTCTGCAAACTGCAGCCCTTGCGCCAAATCCATCCCCCAGCCTGTTGTTCACAGACTGTGAACTAAGAGTGGTTTTTACATGTTTAAGTGGCTGTAAAAAAAACACAGCAGAACACTATTTTGTGACACATGAAAACAGTATGAAATTCAAATTTCAGTGTCCATAAATAAAATTTTACTGGAACACAGCTGTGCTCACTCATTTACATAATTATCTGTGGCTCCTTTTGTGCAACAGCAGGAGAGTTGTTGTGACAGAATATAGCCCACAAGTCCTAAAATATTTACTATCTGACCTTACAGAAAAAGCTTTTGACCCCCTGTATAGTATTCCATTATATAAATAGGTAACCGTTTATCTGTCCTATTACTGTTGGATGTTAATGTGGTCTTTGGTGTTTGGTTATTGGTAATAAAGCTGCTATGAACATTTTTGTACATGTCATTTGGTGGATAAAAGCACTCACCCCAGAAGTGGAATTACTGGGTCCCAGGAGTACATTTAGCTTTAGTAGACATTGCCAAATCATTTTCCAAAGTGGCTGTACCATTGTGGACTCCTTTGGCAACACAGGAGAGCTCTGATCTTGCTAAGACTTGCAACTTTTTTTTTTTTTTTTTTTTGCATTTAAGCCATCCTGGTGTGGGTGTGGGAACTGACACCACACTGAGGTTTCATTTTGTATTTCCCTGATGACTAATGAAGTTTAATGGCTTTCCAAGGGAGTCTTGGCCACTTGGATATCCTTTTGTGAAGTGGCTGTTCAAGTCTTTTGTCCACTTAATAAAAAAGGGACTGTCTTTTTCTTATTAATTTAAAGGAGTTCTATGTATATCATAGATACAAGTCCTTGATCAGTGGACATATATCTGTGGCTTGTCTTTTAGTGGTATCTTTTGAAGAGCAAAAAGTCATTTGAATACAACGTATTTTCCTTTATGACTAGCAAGCTTTGTGTTCTGTTAAACACTTGCCTACTCCACAGGGACAAAGATGTTCTATATTTTATCTTAAAACCTTTCTTGACTTTGCTTTCCCATTTGGAGCCACAGACTCCAGAAACTGAGTTTTGTGTATGGTGTGAGGGAGGGATCAAGGTCCACTTTCTTCCAAATGGCCATCTAATGGACCTAGCTAGCACCATTTATTGAAAAAAAAAACATCCTTTCCCCCACTGCTCTGCTAGTTGTTTTTGTTTGACATAAATAACAAAGCAACATGGTCCAACAATTTTAAAGGGCAAAAAGATATCTAGGAAGATTCCTCCTTCTGTCCACAGCTCCCACCCTACTAGCTAACACTCCTTACCTCCTGGAAGTTATCCATTTCTTGTGTCTTTCCCAAGGCTTTATGTACGAGCAAGTAAATACAGATTCATCCCTCCTTTTTTTTAAAACATACATAGCAGTACCTTATGCATTCTGTTCTACATCGTGTGCTTTTCTCCACTTGCTGATAGGAAACAATCTCTAAGATATTATACAGGAAAATATCCTTTGGTTTTTTTGGTTATTGTGGGGTCTGTCGCTGTTACAGATGGAACATGACCTCTTCAGCTTACTCTCTTGGATGGAGAACTAGCTTCTTCCCGATCTTTTGCTGCAGACAAGGCTCAGTGACTAGCTGTGCCCACTTCTCATTTTGCATGTGTGTGAATGCATCATAGGAGAAATTCCTGGAACTAGAATAGCTGAATAAAAGGCTGTGTGCATCTGTCATTTTGCTAATGATGCACACTGAGCACTTCATCTCGGGGGGAGCAGGTGTCACATCCTCACCTATGCAGGGTTCTGAGTCTTTGTTGCATGCTAATTATGTCCTGGGTACTTTGCTAGGTGCTGGGCATTGTGGGAGTATGACTGACATAAACCAGCACCCCAAATTATGTGGTCACCAGCTGAGGTAAAGGCTCTGAGAGAAAGCTGGTTCTAAGAACCCATCAGATATCTGTTGGGTTGGGTGAGATCAAGAAAGGCTCCTTGGAGGAGGTGATGATTAAGCCAAAGTAGGAAGAATGAGAGATTTTCCAAGCAGGAAAAGTAGGCACAGGGAATGGCAGGGCTTTCTAGGCAAAGGGAACAGCAAGTGTAGAAACCTTGCAATAATTCTCTGGTTCTTTTTGTTAGGCAGCCATAAAGTCTAGTGGCTTAGAACAACACAGGTGGATCATCCCTTGTGGTTTCTGTGGGTTGGGAATTCAGGAGCAGAAAAGTGAGCAGCTCCAGCTTGAGCTTTCTCAGGAGGTTACATTTTGGTATCAGCTGGGGGTACATCGTCAGAAGGCTTGACTGGGTCTGGCGCAGCTACTTCCAAAGTGGCCCACTCACATGGCTGGCAGATGGGCTCCTGCTCCCCTGGGCCTCCCCATGGGGCTGCTTGAGCATCCTCACAACATGGTGGCTGGCTTCTCCAAAGGGAACAACGTGGTGCTACAGTGCTTTTTGTGACCTAGTCTTGGAAGTTACGTACCTTCACTTCCACCATATTATCTTGGCCACACTGATCGGCCCTGAGTCAGTGTAGGAGGAGACTCCACAGAGGCATGAATGCCAAGATGTGGGGAAATTTGGGAACCCTCTTGGAGGCACACCGGCCTTAGGCAGGAAGGGGCTGGGAGTGCCCCAGATGGGGCTCAGCTGGGGTGAGCAACAAAAGCTGATGTGGGTGGGATGAGGTGCAAAGGGGCTGTGTGTACCACAGGAGTCCTGAGAAGCCAATCAGGTGTGTTCAATGAGGGTATCACAGAGAAGTGATCAGATTTGAATTCTGAGATTCCCCCACTGCTGAGCGGCAATATGTGGTGAGGCCAAGTGGCAGCATGGAAAGGAGGCTGGGGGGGCATCCAGGAGAGGTAAGAGAGAGTGGGCTGGAGCAGTAGCCCCGGAAGGGTGGATCAGCTACCTTGGCAGTGTCATCCCAAACAGCAAGCTGTCAGCCTGCTCCAGGGCCCCGTGAGGGGCAGGTGGGGCTGCCAGCATATCCCAGGCTTGGTTTCCCAGGTCAGATTCCTGGTCACTTGCATCTGGGGTGAGGAGTGTGGGCGAGGCCTGCCCTGCTGGTCATCCTAACTGGCCACCTGTCTGGACTGAGGGTGGCAAAGGTCCCTGCTGGAACCTTAAGTGCCCTTGCCATCTGGGCCCAAGCGAGAGCTGGGCAGCTGTGACTGATTCCCCAGCACATAGTGTGACTCAGCCTGGCTTCCTCACTGACCATGGCTCAGGACACACGGCCATCCCTTCACCAGCCCCGGTGCTTTGGGCTGACTGACACCCAGCCTCTTCTGGCTTCTGGAGTGTGGCCTTCCAGCCGGAGACCAGGATGTGGCCCGAGAAGCAGGAGCTCAGGCCTGACAAGGCTCCCTCGTGAGGGGTTTATGGACACTACTCTGGAGACCGGGAGGTGGAGTGAATGCCCATAAGAGCTGAACCTGGATTCTTCTGGAAGTTCTGGTCCCTTCTCTCAAGGGATGAGCCCATTTCTGTGCTGGGCATGGGGTCTCCGGTGGTCCAGTCAGTCACTCTGCAGGTTCCCAGAAACCATCAGTATCCCTTCCCCTATAGCTTTGGCTTCCATTTCAGTGGTCAGGTGAGCGGAGAGAAGCAACTGGCTCAGGAATGGGAGGCAAGCCTGGGCTTGCAAACTGACCTGATTTGGGCCTCAGTTTCCCTGTTTGTAAAGTGAAAATTACATGCTGTCAGGGAGAAAACAGCTTTGTATCTACCAACTTTTGTGTCTTCTCTTTGCATAAGGCACTTGCCATGGGCTACCCTCTTTCAATATATTAATTCAAAAATTATTTGCATTCCTACTGCCTGACCACTTGAGGGTTGGCTGTGAATAAGACATATGAGGCCCTTGCCCTCTGGAACTCAGTCTTTCCACGGGTCAGCACTCTAAGGCCCATGGGAAAAACCCGGCCCTCCATCTCTTTTAGTAAATAAAGTTTTATTGGAACACAGACACTTGTTTATGTATTGTGTAAGGCTGTTTAAGGCAGTGTCGAATAGTTGCAACAGTATATATGCCCCACAAAACCTCAAATATTAATCTGATCCTTTATAGAAAAAAAATAGCGATTCTCTGCTCTGCTCTAGTAAAACAGACTGTAACAGACATAATAAGCAAATTTGTGACGGTGCTAAAGGAGCATGATAGCAGGGTAGTGACTGGGGCTGAGGGTCGGCTTCCAGGTGGCCAGAAGGAAGTTTCTGCACAGCAGCAACCTTTGAGCTGAGCAGCTCCCAGAAGAGTGGTCTGGGCAGAAGAGACAGCAAAGGCCAAGGCCCTGGGGCACGGAAGCACTTGGAAGATTAAAAGTGGATCAGTGAAGCTGGAGCTCAGTGAGGTGGGAAGTGGGGAGGCAGGACCCTGTAAATGGAGTGAAATGCTTAGATTTTATTTCAAGGGCATGGGAAGTCTTGGAAGGTTTCATGGGAAAGAGGAGACTGCCATGTTTGGATTATTAATAATATATATATTTTTAAAAGCTCTCTGGATGCAGGGGTCTGGGAGAGTGGGGAGGAGGCTAGGCTAGTCGGTCCAGGTGAGACATGACGGCAGGCTGGGCTGGGGTGGCAGCAGAGCAGATAAGCAGGAAGACTGGACTGTATTTCAGAGAAGAACCAGCAGAGATTGCTCAGGTCTTGCATGTGAAGGGGAGGAGGAGTTAGAGGTGATGCCTGGCTTGTTGCCCCCAGCAACTTGAGCAGATCGGCTGGGCTGCAAGTTGCCAGGGCCCTTGGGCAAATCTTCATGTCCCTGAGTTTTTGCCCCATGTGTAAAATGGGTCGAATCAACACTTGGCAAAGAAATTACAAGGAGACTCTGAGAGGGAGCCTCCAGTAAAGGCAGCTGCTCTCCAGGGCCCCTGAACAGAGCTGCGGACCCTGTTCTCTCCCTCCCCTCTCTCCCATGTCCTGTGGGCACCCCTTTTCCTAAGGTGGGTTAGGGACCCAGATGCTGGCTTCTGACCGGCTCTGCAGGGCCTCAGCCTCACTCTGACAAGACTTCTACTTGCCCCTGAGTCCAGGTCCCCCAGGGCTCTGAGCCTTTTGGACTTTTTTTTCCATTGTGGCAGACAAAGGTGTTTTTTTTTTTTTTGTAACTCAGTCCTACCTTATTTTTATTGTGGTAAAAAACACAAGGATTCACCATCTTAACCATTTTTAAGTGTACAGTAGTGTTGACTACTGTATACTATCATACACTGTTGCATAGATCTCTGGAACTTTTTCATCTTGTAAAATTGAAACTCTATTCCTATTGAACAACTTCCTTTTTTGCCTTCCCACTAGCCCTTGGTAACCACCATTGTTCTTTCTCTTCCCAAGAGTTTGACTGCTTTAGACCCTTCATGTAAGTGGAGTCATGTATGTTTGTCTTTTTGTGACTGGCTTTATTTCACTTACCGTAATGACCTCAGGGTACATCCAGGTTGTGCAAAGGGCAGGATTTCCTTTTTTTTAAGACTGAATAACCCATTGTATGTATACGCTGCATTTTCTTTACCCATTCATCTCTCCATGGCATTTGTGCAGCTTCCACCTCTTGGCTATTGTGAATAATGTGGCAATGAAGATACTTGTGTGAATAAAATTATTTGCCATAATGTGCAAATCTCTCTTGGAGATCCTCTTTTTGGTTCTTTTGAATATAAACCCAGAAACGGGATGGCTGGATCATATGGTAGTTCTATTTTTAACTTTTTGAGGAACCTCCATTCTTTTTTATTAGCAGCTGCAGATTTTACATCCCCACCAAAATTGGTCCTCATCTCCACCTTCTCACCAATACCAGCACTTACTTTGCTTTTTTGACAGTGGCGATTGATTCTAAGAGGCGTGAGGTGATCTCACTGTGGGTCTGATTTGCATTTCTCTGATCAGTTTTGTTGAAAGTCTTCCCATATGCTTTTTAGTCATTTGTGTCTCTCCTTGTAGGGAACTCTTTATTCAAATCCTTTGCACTTTTTTTTTTAATTGGGTTTTTCTTATTAGGTTGTAGGAGTTCTTGATGTTCTGTATAGTAACACCTTATCAGATATATGATTTGTAAATATGTTCTCTCATTCTACAGGTTGCCTTTTTATTTGTTCCCTGTTTCCTTTGTTGTGCATACGTTAGGTTTGATAGAGTCCTGTTTGTCTCTTTTAGCTTTTGTTGTATGTGCCTTGGTATCATGTTAGATAAATCATTGCCAAGTCTAATGTTGGGAAGCTGTCCCCCATGTTTCCTTTTAGGAGTTCCATAGTTTCAAGTCTAAGTTTAGGCCTTTAATCCATTTGGTTAATTTTTATATATATTGTAAGGTAAGGGCCCAATTTCACTATTTTGTACATGGACGTCCAGCTTTCCTTACACTGCCTGTTGGGGACTATCCTTTCTCCAAACTGATGCTTCTTTAAACACACAGGCTGTGGAAATGATCTGCGCTTCTCTGCACTGTGAGATCTTTGATACTGGTTACATATTTTGGGCATTCTCAAGATTTTCTGGAGTAGGTGTTTTTAAGCCCCTTTTTGCAGATGGGGAAACTGAGGCTGGGCCCCAATGACCTGCACAAGGTTGTTAGCATATAACAGGTGTGTGGAGGTGGGATTGGAAGTGAGAATTTGAACTCAAGAGCTCACATGCTGGAACCCCGTGGGGATGCTCCCAGTTTTATACCCAGCATTGTTGCAGAAACTACGAACAAGGAAGGAGTCAGGACACCGAGCAGTTTGGCGAGAAGCAGCGTTTATTGATGCCGGCACTTGCTAGACAGATTCATAACCGAAGGCTGAGCTCCAAGCGCAGTGGGGCCTTGCCTTTTATAGTGTCATTACAGGTTTAAAAAGAAACAACCTTTTCTAATTGGTTGGTTACAGGGTGGGATGGGATGGCGCATGCGCTTTCATACCCTAACACTGCCACATTACTAGAAAGCACCCCCCCACACCACCAGCATTTCTCGGTTTAAAAAAAAAACCGTACTCTCCTTGGGTCTCCCACCTCGTTCCCCCCTTTGAGGCTCACACCTCTGTAGAGGCTACAGAGCATCATCTTGACCTTTGAATTGGTCTAGGGCTTTATATTTCCACAATAACATCACACGGGCTGCTGTTTTCTTTCAATTAAAGTTTCAATGAGTGTGGTGACAAATTGTAGCACTAAGGGGGCAAGACCAGGATCAGGCATATCCCCAGTATTAAGAACAGTACGCCTATCAGGGGTTTGCATCCTCCAAAGGTAGGGAACCAGACTCACTGGCTCTCCGGCCTTTCCAGGTTTGGACTGGAACTTGGGCAACTTTCCTCATTGTCAGTAATTTCCTCTATAACCTTTCCTTCATCAGCTATTTGTAGCCAGCAGTTGCTAAGATTAAACTTCCCAGATTCCCCCTTCAGAAGCAAGCATATAATCTAAAGCTAAGCGGTTCTGATAAACTGCATTGTGAACCTTTGTATGTTGGCTAGCTAAGGTATTGAGTGCCTTTGCAGTCTCATTTGTTAAGATTTCAACCAGTTTGCAACCTAATTATGAGGTTTAGCATGTAAATAGGGGTCCTCTAACCATAGGACCCATCCTTGGCCTGGGTGGCCGGCCTGTGGTAGTATATAATGTGTTCCGGGGGCCACTCATCATCCTTCCAATTTCCAGTTTGTAGGGTACTTCTTTTTTCTGTGTCCTTGATCCTCAGATGCCTGAACTCCTCCATGTTCATCTTGGGCCAAAAATAATAGGAAGAAGAAGGGTCGTATAGTTCCTAAGACACATGACCTTGACCAGAAAGGGGGAAGCTCAACATAGGCAGTTTTTCTACAAACCCAGTATAAGCCTCCTGGGCCCTCCATTTAACCTCTAATGCGACGTTGTACTGGGTGGAACTGAGGTGGATGAAGTTTGCTAGCGGATGGGGGGTCGGGTTCTGAATAATTTTGAGTTGAGCCCCACCGCAGGGTTGCCTGGGATGAGGCACTGTAATATTTTTGACCCAGACAAGTTAAATTTCCCACTGACATGTTGAAGGTAGAAGTTTTTAAGGCCCAGGACCCCTCAGCCGACCGGGGAGTAGAAGTTTCATTGTATAGTTCCTTAGGATTGAGTTCTTTTGCTCCCCAGGGCCACTGATCCCCCACGTTATTTCTTCTGCAGACACAGCAGGGGGTTACATTAAGGGATTGTACCATTGTTTCAGCTGGGGAGAGGAACAAGATCCTGGTGACAGGGACAGTGGTACTGCACTTCTTATTTCTTCATAAAAGGACTGGAAGACCTCAAAGGAGTTTCACTTCTGTGTTATATTTACCCATTTGATATGAAGTAGGGTTCCAGGGTCAGTGCCCCTTCCATAGATTTGAAGTCCTATGACCGCCCCTTGGGTCTACTCAGGGTTCTGGGGTGAAAGAATAGTGAAATTTACAGGGTTGCAGGTTCCTGTGGTACAGTCTGAGCGGGCCACCCCTTTCTTCAGGGTTACCGCTGTCCCTGATCCTTGCCAAGCGGCGCATGAGACATAACTCCGGTAGGGGCAGTAAAACCAATCTTTGCTAGCACATCCGGACCAAACTGTGGACTTTTCACACACATATTTGTCATTAACTCTGTACTCTCACTCCCCATACAGATCCCCCACATGGTTCACAATAAATTGGCCAGGTATTGCCAGTGGCCCCACATGCATAGAAAAATATTGACACTGGCAGGTTGGGGTTGATGATTTGACTTTGGTTAATTAAGATTCCACTGTGGTGTCTCTGAACTTCTAACCATTCCTCGGCTGAAGAATACTGGGGTTCAATACAAGTGTACTGATCTCCCTGTTGACAAATGGAGTAAGTGATCTTACTGTGACTGCACCGTCCTATGACAGCTCCTGAAGAGCAGGAGAAATAAGTGTGACACAGCAAGGTTTTCGTGACACCTTGACCTGACTTAGTAGCCCGTACACATTTATCACAAGAGTTTTCTGCAGGGATGCCTCTGGATTTTAGGAGTAGTATACCCACAGGTATGGATAACAGTACAGGCAATGCATTTGCAAACTGCTTCTGCCGTGCATAGATTGGTCAGCTTCTGGAGTGACCAAAGCAGGGCTGTAGTCCTCTGGTTCCTTTGGTTTGGTGGGGGCCTGTCTCTGGATAATTAGACGCAGCATCTGGAACGCACTCCCACTGGCTGGTGGTGGGCTCCAATCTGCTGTGATGTATCCAGGGAGTAACTTCTGCCACCCTGACTGCAGTAGGGGTGTATAAAATGACAGTAAAAGGTCCCTTCCAGAGGGGCTTTAAGGGTTTTAAATTCCATTCCTTAAACCCATACTAAATCCCCTGGCTTGAAAGGATGATCCTCTGTAGTGAGGCTGACTGGTAACCTTCCCTGACCCACAGGTTTAGGGAAGATAGGGTGGTGCCCAGCGCCTCCACTTGTTGCTTTAAGGTAAGGTTACCTACTTCCCTGAGATATCCTTTGATGCCTTAATAAGAGGGGTGGGTTGGCCATAGAGGACCTCAAAAAGGGACAGCTCTGCTGTCTACTGGGGCTGGTTCTTATTTCAAAAGGTCTATTGGCAATACTTGATCCCAGTGGAGGTGGGGTTTCTGGCACAATTTGCTCAATTGCTTTTTTGGGGTCCCTTTCATTCTTTCAACTTTTCCTGAACTTTGGAGTCAATGTGCAATATGCAATTTCCAAGTAATTTTCAGCTCTTTTGCCACCAGTTGTACTATCTCGGCCACAAAGGCTGGTCCATTGTCTGACCCAATGGTAACTAGAATCCCCAAATGGGGGGAATAATATCTTGCAGGAGGATCCGGGTTACCTCCAGGGCAGTTTCAGTGCAGGTGGGGAACACCTCTACCCACCCCGAGGTGCACACAATCACCAACAGGTACTGACACCCACGGACACGAGGCAGTTCAGTAAAATCCACTAGTATGTTCTCAAATGTTCTCAAAGGGAGTGCCTCCTGTGCTCTGAACCTGTGGGGTCATTCTCGGTCCTTGTTGGGTTGTTTTGTGCACAGACCTCACATCTCTCGCACACAGCCCAAGTAATGCTGGCCAATCTTAGTACATGGAAGTGCCTATCCAGGGAGGATCCTAAGGAGGTCTGTCCCAGGTGTGTTTCTTGGTGAAACTGTTTTACAAAGGCTGGAGCTAGGGATTCAGGAATGACTATTTTCCTGCTGGCCAACATTCGCCACCCTCTGGAGAGGTTTTCTCCAGGCTTGGTCTCAAACCATGCCTTTGCATGCTGGGAGTAGTGTGGGTCCCAGTTAGCCAGTGGAGTCAGAAACAGAGCTAGATTCGTGGGTTGCATGTCACTCTCTCAGATGGCACACTTGCCTCCTGGTCAGCTCTCCAGTTTCCTGTGGCAATCAGTGTCTTCCTCCTGGTCCCCCGGCAATGTATGACTGCCACCTTTTGGGGGGCCCATACAACATCTAGCAACTCAAGGATAATCTCCTTGCCATATGTAATTCCTGTTCCTCCCGAGTTGATCAGCCCTCTCTCTGTATAGGTCCCCATGTACATGGACAGTAGTAAAGGCATACTTGGAGTCCGTGTAGATAGTCACCCGAACTCCTGCTGCCAATTGGAAAGCCCGGAGGAGGGCAATTAGTTTCACCTTTTAGGGAGAGCTGCCAGTCAGCAAAGGCTTGGCCTCTATGGTGGAATTTAAGTTGACAACTGAGTAGCTGGCCAGTTGCCTCCTGTCTTGGACAAAACTGCTGCCGTCAGTGAAGTTCTCTACATCTGGGTCAGGGAGAGGCTGATCTGACAGGTCTGGCCTGCTGGAGCAAACCTCATTCATTATTTCACAGCAATCGTGGTCTGGGGCCCCAGGGCCAACTGGCAGCAGCGTGGCCAGGTTTAGAGTCCTCACAACCTCAAGGTGGATGTGGGGGTTGCACACAGCATTCCCTGGTATCTGACCATTTGGGCATTTGTGAACCAGTACTGTCCCCCTTATATCAAGGTCAGTACTGCATGGGGCACTCTGATGGTTAGATCTTGCCTCAGAGTCAGCTTGTTGGCTTCTGCTGCCAGGAGAGCTGTAGCAACCAGAGCCTTGAGGCGTGGACACTGTTTTGATAGATATGCTACCAGCCAGTGCCAGGATCCCAACTTTTGGGTAAGTACGCCAACCACGGATCCTGACTGTTCATGCACACACAAGAGAAATGGTTTTGAGGGATCTGGGATCCCAAAGCTGGGGCATTGGTGAGACTTGAAGGTGTTCCCTACCAACCAATTCAATTGGGCCCTGCTTCAGTATGCAGATGACCTTTTTCTGTTTTATGGTTTGGAAGGCCCTCTCTTGTTCTTTCTCCCAAAGTAACGGCTCCAGTTTACCCCCCCTTTGGTGGCTTCATATAGGGGTTTTGCCATGACTAAGAAGTTAGGGATCCAGATCCAGCAGAATCCCGTGGCACCTTAGAATTCCTGGACCTGACATCAGGTTTGGGGGCGGGGGATTGCACAGTCTGTTTCCTTTCTGGCCAGACTTGCCGCTGTCCTCTTGAGAGGTGAAAGCCCAAGTACTTGATTTTTTTCTAGGCAGAGTTGGGTCTTCTTCGATGCTTTATATCCAGCTTCCCATAGTAGGCGGAGGAGCCTCTTCATTCCCCTAAGGCATTTCTCTCTAGTGGGTCCTGTGAGTAGAAGGTCATCCACATATTGAAGCAGGGAACTGTTGAGTTGGTTGGCAGGAAACGCCTTCAAGTCTGAGCCTCGAGCCGACCCAAATATGCTGGGAGAATTTTTGAAGCCCTAGGGCAGCCTGGTCCAGGTGAACTGCCTATGTTCCCCGAACTCAGGGTTTTCCCATTGGAAGGCAAATATCAGCTGACTTTTTGGGGCCAGGCAGATACAGAAGAAGGCATCTTTTAAGTCTAGGCAAGTGAAGGAAGTTGCCTCTGGTGGTATTCGGCCCAGCAGAGTGCAGGGATTAGGGACTACTGGGTGGAGAGTGACAGTGCTTGGGTTCACTGTGCTAAGTCTTGGACAGGTTGATAATCTTCCATCCACAGCTTCTGGACAGGTAACAGCGGAGTATTCCAACATGACTGGCATGGCCAGAGGATGCCATGCTTTAGGAGTCTGAATGCCTGCCCAAGCCTTTGGAGGAACATGATACTGTTTTTGCCACCCAGGCTCAGCCCTGGGCTTGAGTTCTATGACCACTGGAAGAATGTTTCTGGCCAGCCCTAGGGGATTATCTTCTGCCCAGACTCTGGGGATCTGGAAGGGCATCTCAGTGATTTCCAAGGTGGAGTTTGGGCAACTGAAGAGATGCCATTCTTCTCCCTGGGGAACCATGAGAGACATCATCTTTGCTTCAGGCCCCAAGGGTTAAGGTTGAGTGCCCTCGGGAGTCAAAAGTTATTTGGGCCTGGAGTTTTCCCAAGAGATCATGTCCCATTAAAGCCACAGGACAGTCTGGCAGATATTGGAACTCATGGACGACCTCATGACTTCTCAAGGTGCACTGCTGAGGCATCAGGAAGGGCCGGCATGTTTTTTTCTTATCTTTCTATCAGTCTCCCTCTGAGCCTCTTGATCTAGGTTAACAAAAACCTTGGTGGCCACTTCCATTAATTGGCTAACATTCATTCCAGTGAAGCCCTCAAGCTTTTGTAGCTTATGCCTAATGTCTGCCTGGGCCTGACTGACAGAGGCAGCATTAACCATCCACTTCTGGTTCGAAAAGGGTGTAGAGCCTGAAGGTCTTGCACAGCCTATCATAATACAGAGCTGGACTCTCTTTGGGTTCCTGGAGGATCTCAGAAGTCTTGGCCATATTTTTGGCCCTTTTCCCTCCTTCTTTCATTCCATTTATAAGAGCCTCCTAATACCATTCTAAATTCTGGTAATCCGGGTCATCATTTGGGTCCCAGTGGGGGTCTTCCTCTCGGAAATGGTTCTGGGCATATGCATGGGCATTGAGAGTTCCATCTGGGGCATGGTTTTCCAGTCACTTTATGGCTGCCTGGGTTTTTCGGTGCCTCTCCTTGGTATTAAATAACGTTAGGAGGAGTTGGTGGACATCCATCCAGGTGGGTTTATGAGTTTGAATTATAGATTGTAACAACTCAATCATGGCCTTAAGTTTTACAGAATAAGGTGGAATATGGGTCTTCCAGTTTAAAAGGTCTGTGGTAGTGAATGGTTGGTAGAGACTCATTGTTTCCCTTGAACATGTCCTTCCTAGTCATAGAAGATAGGGCCACATGCCTCACGCAGGGGCATCTGAAGGGCTCCTGGACTGTAATTACCAGGGGAGTCCCCGACCAAGGCAGATCGGCCCCTCAGACAGGTGTACGGAGTCAAAACTGGAGGTTCTGGAGTTAATGGTGGCAGGAACGGTGGATGAGTGGTGGCACCTCCCTAGGCACCTGAGTCTGCCCTGGGGCTCTCCTGTGGACTCCACTGATGGTGGGGCAATTGTTAATGGTGGGTAAATGGATGAGGGAACATACGGTGGAGGTGTCTCCTCCGGTTCACTGGCGAGGACAGACTTCTTCAGATCAGGGGAACATTTGGAAGAAGCCACCACTCAGGCCATCATAATCTTACAATTTTTCTCTTACGCATGGTTTCAGCCAGGACAGTTGGAACAGGACTACATCTTGCCAACAGGCTATACAGGGGAACTGGTCTGGGTGTCCGGGACTTCCAGTGATCGCCTGGAAACTCTACTGATTAACTGTCTATCTAGAGATTCCTCAGATGGCCATCCAACCTCAAAGGAGACCGTCTATTTCACAAAGCATTCAGAGTTTCCCAGGACTAAGTCTGACACCATAATCATCCCTGAATCCCTTCCCAAAATTTCTAAGCATACACTCTAAAGGGGTAGGCTTACTCTGCTGACCACCCATACCTCCCTTTACCTATACACACACATACAAGGAATTGGGTTCGGGGGTGGGGTTATTTAGAAAGGTTATTACAGGCTTCCTCAGTCTCCCGCCTGCGGAGATATTTCAGGCACCCTAGGCACTGGTGGGACTCTAACTCCCAGTCAGGATCTCTCCTTAGAGGGCTGCCCTAAACCGTATGAGGATAGCCATGGACCGGCGAATCACACAGGCTTGGTGACCAGACCAGGTCTCAAACAGTCACCATTTACTAGAGACTCACAATACCGATCCTTGCCCTTTTTCTTGGGGTGGCGGTTTCACCCCAGATCGGGGTTACTCGGGCGACCCTGGGAGGTGATTAGGCTCCCCTTCTGTTTCTTAAGATACGTCTACCTTGAACCCGGGTTCTTACCAGTCAGACCGGGAAGGTTCCCCACTGTTTGTCACGTCTCACCAGGTTCCGTTTTGCATTCGGGTTATATCCTCCACCCGTCGGGAAGGGTGAGTCTCCTACGGAACAAGTCTGCGGGCGCCAGTCACCTCTTCCGGCGCCCCGGGGACAATCCCTCGGCGACAAAGGAGGTGAATACGCCCTTCTCCGAATCCCGGAGGAGCCCCCAGAAAATGTTGCGGGAACCGAGGTAACTACGAACAAGGAGCCAGAACAACGAGACGTTGGCGAGAAGCAGCGTTTATTGATGTCGGCCCGGGCTCCGTGGAGCCTCTCTTTTTGTAGTTTCATTACAGGTTTAAAAGGAAACAACCTTTTCTTATTGGTTACCAGTTGGTTATAGAGCGGGATGGGGTGGCGCATGCGCCTTCATACCCTAACACTGCCACGTCACTAGAAAGACCCTCCCCCCTCCCTTTTTTGGTTAAAAAAAAACCGTAATCTCCTTGGGTCTCTCACCTCAGCATGACGGAAAGACTGAATGAATGAAGGTCTCGGGCAAGGCTCCCCGCAAACAGTAGAGTTTGGACGAGCCCACTGCTCAGCGAGGGTGGGGACTACATGCCCACCTCGCGCATGCGCATTCCCTGCGCACGGCCCGCTCCACTCCATCCGTCTGTACATGGTACGACCTCTGGCCGCATGGTACGTCCCGCCTTCCCCCGCGCCCAGGCTGGGATGGTGCGCGCCGCCTCCGCTCACCGCCCCTCCCCGTCGGTTTCCGCGCGAAAAGCCAGGGCCGCCTGTGCTGCCGCCTCCTCTGCTGCAGCTTCCGAAATGCCTGCCCGCACTGCTCCGGCCCGCGTGCCCACGCTGTCCTCCCGGGCCATCTCACTGCCCGACGATGTCCGTAGGCGGTAGGTGCCTCGGGGACCGTGAACTCCGGGGGGTGGCAGGCGCTGGGGATAGTGGGGGGGTCGCCTCCTCTCCGGGTAGCCCGTGGCTGCCGCTGACAGACGGCCGCGCATGCGCGGGGTGGCGCGGCGGCGGCAACGGCGGTGCGGCGCGGCAGCAGCGGCTGTTGGCGCGAGCAGGGTGGCACTTCCGGTCGCGCGCGCCCCTGGCCGTTTGGCGCCAAAACGGCCGTGGCCCTTCACAGAGCCTTGGTGACTAGAAACTTGGGGTCTCATCTGACCTCGGAGTACAGCAAGCTCTGGGTTCCCCTTGGGGATCCCCTTCCCGGAGCAGCCTGGTCGCGCAGGAAGTGGGTAGACCGCAGCACCAGGACATCCCTGGCCCGGTCACTTCGGCCTCCACCTCCGGTGCCCGGCCCGCTCGAGGGGTCGGGCCGGTCCGGCCTCCCGGGGGCGTTTCGGGGGGGGGCCCCTCCGCGCAGCACATCCTGATGGCAGCCTCCAGGGGCGGACGTCGCCAGTCGGCGCCCGGGCGCGGCCGGCTCAGGTTTGCGAGCCTCGTCTTCCTTTGGGGGACTTCCTGCATCATCTTGGACTGCCGGGGAAGCAGCGTCTGGAAGGTCCCTCCTAGCAGTCTGCGTGGGACCGGGGCTCGCGCAGCTAGAAGCCAGAGTGGGCCTTTCTAGTAAATCAGCTTTTGTGAAGCGTGGGCATCAGGGAAGCCTTGCCGGGGAGAACCGGCTGCGGTTTCCAGTGTTGTGTGTATTGGAGGGAGAGAGGGGCAGAGGTTAACGTTGGGTACCTGCTACAGCAATTCTATGCCCATGGGTACCGGGCAGTACCATGGGGCTCCAGCATCTCATTCACGAAGGGCACCAATTTTCCTTCCTGAAAATTCTTGGAACCTTAACTAGGCCTGCACACTTTGAACCGGATTTTTGAACCCTGTTTGACTGTTTCCCTATTTCCCTGAGCTTGTCTCCTACGGTTGTCAGGCCAGTTCTGACTGGGGCTTTTGGAGGTGGAGTGTGTGTGGAGGGTGGTTTGGCGCTCCCTACCAGGTGCTTAAGGTTCAGGCTTCTTAACTGCAGTTAGAGATTCTTTAGCAAGACACACCCCCTCTCTCTAATGTCTAATACCCAAGATAAAACATGACTTAAAGTGGAAATGGGATTATGACAGTTCCTGACTTTCATGTTAGACCCACCAAAGACGTTTGGACCCGTTCCTTTTAACTCTGACGGTGAGAACTCTTAATTGTCCCGAATTGTTTATGACTGTCGGGCAAGTGGGATAAATAAGCTAGAGCTGTGGACCAGGGTTATTAACATGGGCTTTAAATTGGCATTGCGTTAAATGAGAATATGCCTGGTACATACAGACCCATCGTGTTAGCATTGTTAGCTAATCTAGTTGGCTTTTTTCACTTCTACTTACCAGTCACTAATTGTATAAAACACTTGACATTTTCTGATGCAAGGAAGCAAAGATTCCTGCAAAGGTCTACTTCTTGCCAAAACCTTTCTCTTCAGATAGGGGTTCCAACAGGCCACTAGGTCAGGGGTTGTACTGGGCCAGCGGAAGTGTTTGGCTGAATTTGACTATTCTTAGGTGAGTTTTACAGTCGACCACTCACCCTTTTAAAAACACACAGGCTGCAGAAGGTTTCATATTAATTACTCTGAACAAGAGTTGCCTACTGGGGGTTTCTGCTTTAGACGGACATTGAAATTGTCAGTTTATATGACCCTCTCACAACAGGTTTTCTTACATCCTGAATTTCAGGGTACAAAATACGCACATTGACATGGCATGCAGCACGCCCTTAGAATTGCAGACAGGTACAACAATTCTTGATTTATCAATTAGAAAAGTATAGTAGAATACTCAAGGAACAAAATTAGGCCTGGTCCTCATTTTTCATTCTGTCACTTCTGCTAACTTGTGTTCATATGGCAGCTTCTTTTTTGAACATGTAATTCCATTAGATACGTAATGATACTACAAAGTATTTTCAATGTTTGGGCTTTCAAGTCTCTAACTTTTTTTCTTTTTTTTAAAGTATACCCTACATCTTCTAAAAATCATGGCTTTCAGGACAAACCACATTTTTCCACTTGATTTTTCTTACTCTGTCCAAACTGCTGTCATATGTACAGAAAAAGCAATGGCCTCAGATTTGTCTTCCTGTTGCCACTCCAGTCTTTCCTGTAAGTGGAAACTGTGATCCCCTATGACTTAAGTGGATCCAGTGGTTTCCCTGCCCCATACGCTGTCTGGTACACATGGGCCTGAAGTCCAGAATCCTCGTCCACTTGCCTGACTCCTCTGCTGCTCTTTTCCTCACGAGCCACGCAGGCTGTCTCCTAGGTTCCAGGGCCTGAGACCATATGGAGTGCCCAGTGTGCGTCTGGGCTCCACCTACACTTCTGCAAGCTGGCTACTGCCCATTCGTCCTGAAATTGTGCTCAGAAAGACAGTCTCCTTTCCCTACAATATGAGGGTATTGAATCCTGTCAGTGCACCCCCCAGATGCTGCCTTTGTACCCTGGAGGTGATGGTGAGTGGTCAGAGCATGTTTGGCTTTTTCACTGTATATGCAGCTCGGCGTGGTGTAGACTCTCAAATGCACGCAGTCAGACTTTCCCCTTTAATGCAGCCTGGATTCACACACAGATTCTGGCAACTTTCGCACACCTCCAATAAGCGTTTGTAGTTACCGGCTTTGTGAAGCTGGTTTGGCCATTTCCCTATTTTCCCTGTGCCTGTTTCCTATGGTTGTGTCAGGCCAGTTCTAACTGGGGCTTTTGGAGGTTGAGTGAATATATGGAGGGTGGTTTGGGGCTCCCTACCAGGTGTTTAAGGTTCAGGCTTCTCAACCACAGTTAGAGATTCTTTAGCAAGACACACCCCCTCTCTCTAATATCTTAACACCCAAGATATAACATGACTTAAAGTGGAAATGGGATTATGACAGCTTGCTTATTGGCTAGTCATTCTTTTATTCAGTTAATCTGGGTCTGAAGTTCTGGACTCTACTGTGACTCTTACCGAGTAATTATTGAATGGGGCAAAACTGACCTTTCCTAGGTCTCCCCTGGAGTGTAGGATTCTAGAGATGTGGACAGACAGGGTTCAAATTCCACCCTATCACTTGCCAGCTGTATGGCTACACTCTAACCTCTTGGTGCTTTATCTGTGAAGTGGATTGGAGCTGCACATTCTACCCGGGAGCCATGAAGACTCACTGAGCAGAGAGGTGTCACTGTAGCAGAGGAGCACCCGTGCTGCTTATCATGTGTTCAGCTGTATATGTCGTTTCCACTAGGGGAGGAAAACTTAGAGCACCACACAGATCTGATCCTGAGGCAGATGTTAAATACAGCAGTGTCCACCACGTGGAGATGAGATGTATGCCTGCTTTTCATTCCAGCCAGCCTGTTTGCCTGGCCTCTTGTAGAATAGTCTGGACTAGTTCTCTCTGCTTCTGCCTACGCTTTTGTGCCAGGTGTCCAGTCCTACCCCTGATCAAGTATTCTTAAGAGTTTAGGTGGTATTCTGTCTTCTTTGCTCTCTTGGTATCTTGCATTTTAATTCTTTGTATCCTTAGCTTTTGTGGTGTTGTTTACTACCAGGAAGCCTTTCTTCCCTGATTTCCCCCATTCCTTTTCTATCTCTCATTCCCAGACCCTTTTCTCTTCCAGTCCTAGGACTTCTATTTTCACTTCTGGGGGTGCCAGCTGGAGATGGCTACCTCCCAATTTCGATGTCTGTCTGGAGAGCCAGTTCTGATTTCTAGCTGCTGAATGGCCATCTAGATAGTGACAGTTCACTGAAATGTCACTCCTAATACTCATGGCCTGCTTGCTCTTATTCCCACCAAAAAGTTGTGAGTTTCTGATACTGTATTAGTTTCCAATTGCTGCCATAAATCTCTACCATCTTAGTGGCTTAACTGAAACATAAATTTGTTATCTTCGAGTTCTGTAGGTCAGAAATCTGGTGTGGGTCTCACTGGGTTAAATTAAAAGTGTCAGCAGGCTGTATTCCTTTCTAAGGCTGTAGACGAGAATCTGTTTCTTACTCTTTCAGATTGTTGGCAGAATTCAGTTCCTTGCGGTTGTAAGACTGAGGTCCCTCTTTGGCTGGCTCAAAACTGAGGGCCATTCCCAGATTTTGGAGGCGACATCATGTCCTGGTTTGTGGTTCCCTTCCTCCATTTTAAAGCCAACAAAGCCAGTTCTCATCTCACATCGCTCCCTGACCCTTCTGTGGTCACATCTCTCTTGAGATACAGCTAGAAAGGTTCTATTCTTAAGGATTTGAGTGATCAGATTGGGTCCACCTAGATAATCCAGGATAATCTCAGCATTTCAAGGGCTGCAACCTTAATCACATGTGCAAGTCCCTTTTGCCGTGTAAGGTAACACAGTCACAGAGTCTGGGGAATTAGGACATGGACATCTTTGGGGATCGGAGGGGTCTTTGCCTGCCACAGCTCCCGTCTCAGATAGCCCTACCCCACCCCCATGCAGCCAGTTCCCAGAGGCAGAGTTAGCAAAGCTTTGTAACTTCTTTAGCATGGCCTCCACTCCTGCTGCTAAACCGTATTATAGGCCAGCGTTTCTAGTTGAGGATGTTCGGAAGAAGATTGCAAGATGCTAAGTCACTCTACTTAATCTATATCATGTGTTTCTGCTGGATTAATTTCCCTAAAGCATGGCTCAGACAACTGGGGCTCCACCTCCCACACCACTCTGTCAGTGTTCTGTAACTGTGGAACAAAACCCATGATTTTTAGCCTGACATTGCCCATGTCCCTCAGATTGGCGCCCAGCCTCCCGTCTCTGCACCTGTCTTCCCTAACCCTGTGTTGTCCTGGCTGGTGTGGGTTTCTTCCCCGCTGTGTTCTGTTCAGGTGGCTCCTTCTGCCCAGTTACCTCCGAGCTCTCTCATCCCCTAGACCCCCCCTTCTTCACGACATCCATCCCCTTTCTCTTCAGAAGCCCTCGGATTTGAATCTTATCTACCTTAGTCCTTCATGTGTGTATGGGTGTGTGAGTGTGAGTGATTTCCCTTGCGGGACTACTCTCTGAGGGAAGCAACTAAGAATGGCTCGTGAGATCCTGGGCTGGAAGGGAGCTAAGGCTTTATCAGTGTAATAACACAGTTGCCCTTCTCTGTGAGTACTCCACCTGGTCCTTCACCTCTGTTTCTAGTGTGCTTGACTGTGACTGTAAAGCAGACAAGAGGTGGTATCGCCCATTGTCCTGGAAGGGCTGGCCTCTTTGGTGCAAGCCTGGGTGTCAGGAGGGATACCCTACCTGGCGTCCTTCCTGCCACATCCCTGGCTTCTCAGTGCCTGCCTTGGGCTCCCACCAGGCAGGTTAAATCCAGTCTCCATGGGGTAAGCCATTTTAGGCCTTCCAACTTCTGGGATAGTTAGCCAGGTGGAGAGAAACCAAGTTTGTAGGAAAGCTTGAAAGAATTCAGGCCACAGATCTGTCTGGTGCGCAAACATAGGAGGTGTCAGCACTGTGGAAAGGGCCCCTTGATGGGCTTCAGTCCACTGCACATCATCCTTAACACCTGAGGAGATGGCAGGAGGCAGTCCAGGTAGGAGGCATGTTCTGCCAGGACACAGTCGGTGTAGGAGCCATGTCCTACCACCGTTCCTGAGTGGAAGGACCAAGAAGGCAGATGTCCTGTCATACTTGCACACGCGTGCCATGGGCTGGGAGTGCTGAGCTCTGCAGCTGTTTAACTGGCTTCAGGGAGTCTTAAATGACTTAGAGGGTGGAATGACTTTTCTACCTGAGCCTGAGGCTTTAAATTGCCTCAGGTAACCCTTCTTACACAGAAGAGGCCACCCCTTCCAGGAAAACCGGTGATGCCACTGCTCGTCTGCTTTACAGTTGCAGCCAAGCAGACTAGAAACGGAGGTGAAGGACCAGGTGAAGTACTCAAGAGAGAAGGGCAGCCATGTTAGCACAGTGATAAATGAGCCTGGAAGGAGCTCCATGTGCTTCTGAAAAGCTTGGTTTTGAATCTTCCTGAGTCTTAGTTACAGTGGTGGTATATATAGTATATTATGTATGTAGTGTATCTGCAGTTTGCTGAGTGCCTTTTCCACACAAAGACTTTTCCTGACCACCCATCCTGCCTGGCAGCACCTGGGGCCACTCACCCAGCTCATGGTCTGGAAAAGGCCCAGCACACAGTAGATGTCCACAGATGTGAGGGGTGACTGAAGCCGGAAGCATAGGGCCCACGTGCACTGGAGCAGCTGCCGTATGACATTGGTCTAGCAAAGCCTCTGGCTGGTGTCCCTGGGCTTTGCCGCTTGCATTTGCCCTCTGGAAAGGCCAGCCTGGAGGAGCTTTGCTCCTGCCTTTTGGGCTTGTGGTAACTGGGTCCCTAGTCTGTATCGGTGCTGTGTGGGAGGGTCCAGAGATGGCGGAGCCTCTTCCCTGCCAGGTGCTTGCCTAGCTTGTTAGACCTGTTCCCACCTCCTGTCTACAGCCTGCATCCAGGCTACAACAGCTGCCTGCCTGCTTGCCTCCCTTTCCTCCGTGTCTTCTGTTCTTGTTCCTTTACACTATTTTCCCCCTTTCCCTAAAAGAGGCAAGACACTAATCAAATCAGATCGGGATTCTCCCGCCAAACTCATGAGAGTTCTGCCCTCCTGAACGATGAGGTGCAAACCTCCTGAAGGAAAAGCTCTCCTGTGAGGTGCCGCCAACTTTTCTAACTTCAGCCATCTCCCCCAGTGCCTGGGCAGCTCTGCTACCGTGACGCCCCCATTCCTTACATTCCCCGTGAGAATATTGCCACCCCCTCACTCTGGCCTTAGGGGTGTTCGCTGGCTCTTCCCCACTGCATCATGTGGCCCCGGCCCACCCATCCTAATACCAACCAGCCTGCAGTGTGTGCCGTTTGTGGGCTCTGGTCAGACCCAATGGGAAGAAGGCCACCTGTAGATCATCCTACGTATGGAAGGACCCCAACAGTGTGACCTGCTTCTTTCTCCTTTGCCCGCACCTTGCAAAATAACTGTGTTTTCTGTTTGGGGCTCCTGTCATTTTTCACCATCCAAAAAACTATCCCCCAAAACGGGGGACCTCATTCATATAGCAAATGACTTCTGAATGTGTAGGCTCTACAGTAGGTGTTCTAGATGGTGGGCTGGGTGGAGGGAGACCCACCATATTTTTTTCTAACATTCATACGTCAAATTTTATCTCCAGCATTCTTGAGAACTGTGATATCCTTCCAGGTAGAGTTGCTTTAACATCTTTCTTTCTCCCATTTCTTTTCTCAGGCTCAAAGATTTGGAAAGAGATAGCTTAACGGAAAAGGTAATCTCCACCTTAAAAAAAAACTTTTTTTTTTTCATTACCAAATGTGACTGTTTGACACCTCCTTTGAGGCTCATAAAAAGTTTAAGTGGAATTGGCTCTTTTCCAGAAAGTTTGGGGAGTACTGTGGCTTCTCTTTCTTGTTCAGTGTGCTGTGTGACTATGCTGTCGATGTTAGTTGACTTTCGGTGGACCCATCTAGGTTCCAAACCATCAGTTCTGAATTGTAACCTGTTCTGGTCGTACTGTTTTCCAAAGCACACTTTTTGTTCTCATTGAGCATTATGTCCCTATCTCACCTCTAATCTTTCCATTTTCCACCACATTGGAAGTGGTGTGATGTGATCTTAATGGAAACGTCACAGTGTATTTTGTGACCATTTTGGTGTTTTTGGGCCCCATCAGCCTTGCCTGCCATTCAGTCATTGTTCCGTGACCAGGCAGCCTGATCACCTGTGTATTAATTTACTAGTTAATAGCTTGGGAATGTGGGGCCGTCTAAACCTATATCCTTCCCTTAGGAATGTGTGAAGGAGAAACTGAATCTCTTGCATGAGTTTCTGCAAACAGAAATAAAGAACCAATTATGTGACTTGGAAACCAAATTACATAAAGAAGAATTATCGGAGGTAAGTCGGTGCGTGGCTTCCCAGCCTCTAGCAAACAGCTCCGCCCGTGTGACTTGTCTTTGACCCGGGAAGCAGAATAACCAACCCCCAGCTCTCCTTGTTCCCCGAGAGTTATAAAGGAAACGCGTGTCTCCTTACTTACTCTTATTGCCGCTTGTTTACATTCACTGCTACTTAAATTATCCTTTCCTGCTGTAGGAGGGCTACCTGGCTAAAGTCAAATCCCTTTTAAATAAAGATTTGTCCTTGGAGAACGGAGCTCATGCTTTCAGCCGGGAAGTGAATGGATGTCTAGAAAACGGGAGCCAGACAAGTGGTGAGGACCGCAGAGTGGGAATGGCAGAGGAAAACAAATCCCCCAAACCCGTTTCCAAACTTTGCGTGCCCAGAAGAAGCAAGTCGGACAGCGAGGCAACATGTAAGAGCGCTTGTTTAACCTTGACGGAGGCCGGAAGCCCCTAAGGGCACAGCCCCACTTGGAGCCCTGGGGCCTCCTGAGTAGTACTTCCTGGTTGGTTTCTTGTGTAGACTCCCTACCTTGCTTAGATGTGTGCATCTTCGAATTTTGTCTTTGGCCAAGCACAGAGCAGTAGACCCCAACCTGTGGCTAAATTTATGAGATGAAAATGACAGAAGCCACTAATACTTATTGCTTCTAAGCTACGTGCTTCTTTAATTGGAACGTTTACTCTTAGATGCCTTCCCACTTTGTAGGCAGAGCAACTCTTCTGAATTTTTAAAAATACACAAGAGCATGGAACTTGAGCTCAGGTTAGCTTCTTGGCCACTTCATCTTCTGATACTGTCGGGAGAGGTTCTACTTCCCTGCCTGGTTCAGGGTGTAGCCCCTCAAATAAGAGCTGGTGGGAAATGGCTCAGCCACTGGCAGGTGCTCATTCTGACTTGATGCGGATGGCGGTTGATTAGAAGAAGCAGGGAAGGATACTCCATCCTCAGAGCCCAGGTTTTCTGCTCTAGCTTGGCAATGCTGAAGAGCCACGCGTCGCCTGTGGACTTCTTTCCATACTAGTTTTGTTTCTTTCTCTCTTTGCACAGCCGAAGTCTCGTCTAGCCCCAGGATTACCAGGCAGACTGCCAGGCAGACCACAATCACATCTCACTTCGCGAGGGGGTCAGTATATAATTCCCGGACAGCTGCCTTTCCTAGGGGCCAACTGTTCTGGTAAAACAGGAATGGAATCCAGTGGGGTGGGACTTAGCCATTCTGACTTCTTCATTGCACGGGTTAGCATCTTGTAGTTTTGTTCCATAGCCATTCTTGAACAGCATTTCTGAAGAGTTCCTCTGTTCTTACTCTTATTATAGCAACTTTGGGTGTACACACAATTAGCCAGGATAGTAAAATGAACCCCTAAGCACCCCTCACCCAGGTACCATGTCATCTGTACCCCATACACTCTGTGTCCACAGTTGGGTTACTTTGAAACAAATCAGACATGTTATTTCATCCATAAATATTTCAGTATAATTCTAGCTGATGAGGCCAGTCTTTTCTTGATTGTTCTTAATTCAAATTTTGCTATAATTGCTAACAGCAAATGGTCTCTTTAAAAAGACAAGACACAACTAACTTTTCTGTACACATGGCAGACAAACTGCATTTGGCAGCTTGTTCCTTAAGCTTTTCAGATGACAGCTTCCTGTCCCCTTACTTTCTTGCCATTTATTTGAAGAAATTAGCTCATTTGCCCTGTAGGGTTTCTAGATCTGGCTGATGGCATCCTTGTGGTGGGTAATGTGTTCCCTTGTCTCAAGTTGCCGTAAACCAGTAGGTGTGGAAGCGTGATCTGATTCCAGCTTTATTATTTTTTGAGGCTTCTCCACAGATGGTGCTGTGTCCTTCCATCAGAGGCATGTGGTATCTCTTCTGTGATACTAGCAGTTTTGGTCAAGTCTAAATCCAAGATTTCTTAGGTTTTGTAAGGTAGCAATATTTTAAACCCATCATTCCAACATTAAACTTGAAGCCTCCATCAGCCCCCTGGCAGAGGGCTTCCCCTTGGAGGGAAGACGGCATCTGTGCCCCGAGTCTGTCCTAAAGAGGGTGCTTTTGGTAGTAGGAAAGCTTACACATCGTTTCATGCCCGCTAGAGGTCCAGGGCCTGGTTGAGCTAACAGGTGGCTTTCCTGTGTGACAGTCCTGCCAAACGGAAACCAGAGGAGGAGCCTGACAGGGTGAAACCAGATGACTCTGTCAATGAAGAAGAAAAAGACCAGGTAGGGCTGGCATTTTCGGGTTTCTTCACTCTGCCTTGTTTTGGTCCGCTTGGTGGCAATTGTGACTTCACATTTGGCCTGTCTAAATGGACCTGGAGCAACTGAGGAGGTTAGAACTTAGCCCTGGAGCCAGGGCAGTACAACGGGGTCACGGTGAGAGCAAGGCAGCCCTGGCACTTACAGAATTGGTTATCTCCTGTCTCCGTTCCTGCCTTCCCAGCTGACAAGATGTGTGGCAGTGAAACCACAGATGTGACATGTTTAAAGCCTTTGCTTCTGATGTCAGATAAGCTCCTTTGCTGCATGGAAAAGCAGAGAATTACACAGTTGTTAAAAGTAGTGTAGTAAAGCTGTGTAGACTTTTTTTAGGTTAGAAAACTGGTGGCTTGCCGCAGGCCTCCAATGCAGAAACTATTCATTCGCATTGGTACTTTGCCCCGTGCCATAGGGAGGGCTGTGCCTTTGGTGCCAGCTGGGCACGTGCTGATTTTCACTGTTCTGCTGCAGGGTCAGCTGTGTAAACCTGTCAGCTCACGTGCAGTGATACATGCCTTGCTGCTGTCCGGTAGAGGCGATCATCCATGGCTTGTACTAAGGCAGAGTTTCTCAACAATGGCATGATTGCCCTTTGGGGCCGGAGAATCCTTTGCTGTATGTGGGGGATCCTGTGCGGTGTAGTGTTTAGCAGCATCCTGACCTCTACTCAGGATTGCCAGTAGCATTCCCCTCACCCCTCCCAGTTGTGGTGACCCAGATCATCTTCAGACATTGTCAGATGTCCCCTGGGGGGGCAGAATGGCCCTGGGTGAGAAGCACTGGACTAAGGGTTCACTAGGGTCTCCGGGCCACCGCTATCACATGGTAAGCTGGACCTCCTGTGTAAGACGCATTAACTCTCATTTTATTCCTAGAAACTAGGTGTCACTGTTCATGACCTCTGCTCAGCTATGTGTAGTTGGATTTAGTCAGTCTCCCCACTGTTGAGTGGGAAACAACAGCTTGTTCAAGTCTGTGGCTGGGTCTCTTGCCTCCTAGAATGGATGCAAGCTGGCATTCGTGACGCTGACACCCCTGTTTTTGCACATGCACCAGTTTCAGAGTTGTGTGCTATGCACTAACCTTTTGGAAGCTTACACAGCCTTTTCGTCTGGCTTCTAAAACCCAGCAGAGCACTGTGTCCCAGGCAGGAAGCCATTTCACGGGCAGTGTGTGAGCCTTTGGGGCTGCATGAACGGACACTTGTTAAAACATCGTTCATTCCAAGATGCTAGAGTCTGACTCAGTATGCCAAATCGGTGCCATCAAACGGACTGGCCAAATTAGCAGTAACACAGAGAAAATCTTGCTTCAGGCAGTTTCAAGTTTTGAGAATTTACCATGTTTTAAGAACATGTTTTTATTACGTGCATTTGGTGAACTTATCAAACAGTACAAAAGGATGTCAGATGCGTAGGTGCCCTCTCCCCCTGAACTTCCAGTCTGCCTTCTGAGAGGCAGGCATTCATCAGTTTCTTCTGTATGGTCCAGATTACATATGTGTGTGTATGTATTATTAGTATATTATGAAGTCTTCATTAGGGTTACCCAAGAGCAATAGGGTGCCTATACATACGCAGGAGATTAATTTTGAGTCGCTGGTTCATGTGCTGGAGGCTGGCAAGTCTAAGTGCAGTACAGGCTGGAGACCCAGGAAGAGCTGATGTGGCAGCTCAAATCGGAAGGCCGTTGGGAGGAGAATTTTGCATACATATGAATTCGGATTTTTTAATGTATATTTTCCATATAATACAGTACAGAAAGAAAAAAATAAACAAAAACAGTACAGAAAGGTTCTGGGTAATTTCTCCAGTGGTAACATCTACCATAAGTGTAATACAACAGTAGAACCCAGACTTCTCATTTTCACATGTGTGTGTATGTGTCCCGGACTCGGGAGCATCTACTGGGGCCTTCAGCCTACAAGAGCTTGGGTGGGGGGAGGTCCAGTTTAGCTTGTCATCATCACTTCCTATGTAAACCCCAAAAGACTATGACTTTTTTTCCCCCCTAACATCAAAGCATTCCTGACGTGAGGTGGAGGACCTTTTGTTTTTTGATTGGGTGTCACTAGACCGTCTGTCGTTTGCAGACATGTGCTGGGCCCCTTCCTGGTTCTGAGGGTGGTGGGGTATCCTGCCAGAACGACAGCTGCCCACATCTCCCCTAAGCCCAGAGTGCCCCCAGTATATTCTGTACTGTTAGAAACAGTATGAAAGGATGTAACCTTTTCTAACCCCACCAAATGTAATTTAACACCATTTAATACTCTGACTCAGGCTCTTGGTTTTGATGTTCTTTTGAAATGAACCTTCTTGTCTTCCTCCCTTTCTACCTAGGAGGAAAAGAGACGTCGAGTCACGCCTGGAGAACCGTAAGAACACTTAATACACCTTGTTCTGGGCAATATATAATCTTAATTACTGCAGTGACTTTTTGGAAAAGTTCTGGAGAACTTTATTGTCAGTTGCCCTGGCAACCATAGATAACTTGAGGCTGCTGATTTGGGGTCAGACTGTTATCCTTTGGTTCAGGTAGACTTCTCATTGCAAAAGGTAAACTGAGGGCCCCTGGCAGCTGTTAACGGAACTGGATTTCAAGTTCATCTAAATATTACATGTTAAAGTAGCCTGTGCCTTTTGGGGCTCCTGAGGATGAAGGCTGCTTTCTGGGGTTGCAGGGAGCACCACGTCCAGACCGCTTCCTGGGGACGAGTCTGGGAAAGTCACCCATTGGGGGGGTGTGATTTTTGCTTGACAGAGTTTCTAGACCGCTCCCTGCTGCAGAACTGGAAAGAGTGAAACCAGGACCATACACAGAGGAAGAGGAAGACAGAGATGAGAAAGTAAGGCCTGGCCACCAAGTCTGTCAATTCTGCCTTCATCTCCCAGTCCCCGGCTGGTCCTAGGGGAGGGTCACGGGGTAGGGAGCATGTGAGAACAGAGTGGCTTCCCCTGATGGTCAAAGTGACTTTGACTTTGGCCAAAACACTTCTCAAACTCATTTTTCTGTGACTTCCTCATGAGGAAGGTGGGTTACACAGCTCTGGTGATGATACATGCATGTAGGCCTGCGGGTCAGCCTGTCCCCTCACTTGCCTGCCTCTCGCTCATTAGGCCTTTGTGGAAATGTAACTTTCACCCTTGTGAGGTGCTAAAACTTTGTAGCACTGTCCAGATAGAAAGTGGCATTCTCAACAGTGAGGTTAGACCAGGCTTTCCCCAGACCTGCATCTCCTTTGTAAAACTAGAGTTTCAGGTTGTTAAGTACAGAGCTAACACTTGAACCCCCCTGAGTGGGTAGAGAGGAAATGGGGATCCGATACTTGCTTTGCCATCAGGCAGCACTGCCCCGTGTGACACATTGCTCACGTTGGGCTGTCACAGGTGATGAAACAATAGCAGGCTCTGTTTCGGTTTTGATTTATGTTAAGACATCGATCAGAAGCTTCTTACCAACTCGAATGGGGGGTGAGTGCCTTCCCTGGGAGCTGGTCAAAGGATTGGTGTCCATTAGTTTTGCTCTAGTGGGGGACCTGCTAAAGTGGACAATAATCCTTGAACTACGTGGTACTTAAAGCTAGCCTTTAGTTGATCAACTTTCCTACCCGGATACTAGTTAAAATGAGACAGCAGTTACAGTCGGTATGTGTCCCATTCAGCGAACTTGACTACCACCCTCCAAAGGAGTAGCTTTGGGTGAGACTGAAATCCCTGGGCTGTGCCCAGACTCCGAGGACCTCTTCTTGCAACAGGAAGGTCTGTGATATGTTTCTTCTCTTAACATCATCAACCTCTGTGGTCTCTGCAAAACGGGTGGAGTTTCCGAGGCTGAATTCACCTTGGGTGGTGTTCTGGACAGGTGTGTGTAGCTCTTTAAACTTGGGCTCAAAGCAATGCCCTGTGTTTGAGACGGAGCAATTGTTCGAACTGAGCCACCTGCTGTGTTACAGATTGCTGGTTTTGGTAAAAAGTCATCATCTGTGAGATCATCAGCATTCCCTTGTGACAGGTGATCGAGGAACTGTTTCCTAAGAGTTCTTTAATTTCCTACCTACTTAGCCCATCAGAAAACATTTTCTGTCTTGAAGGTAGACAGTCTTTACTTCCATCAACTAGACTGGAGGATCAGTTTAGATTACTATTTCCGTGGAATACTTCAGTAGAAAGATCAGGACCAAAAGGGGAAAAGTTGACTAGTCTTTTTCTCTCTCTTGATTTTTTCTCCCCATACAGGAAGAAAAGAGGCTCAGAAGTCAAACCAAAGAATTGTAAGTACAGTTAACATGCCTCTGTCCTTACTGTTGTGGAACTTAATTGCTAACATAAGTGTTGTGGTAATGATCATGGACTGGACAGAGCATTAGGCCCATCAGTCATACATGTAGTGTGTGGGTGAGTTCCACTTGTGGAAGGTCAGATCCCCACAGTAAAGGCTGAGATTCTGCCGATCCTGACCCTGGGCCCTTCCTCAGTGGTTGTCACAGAGCAAGCAAGCAGTTTGGCTGGTGGTAGTGAGAGGGTATCAAATGAGAAGAGAAGCTGTGTCCATTACCTGTTGCTCTGAAGATGCCATGGTACAACCTGCCCCACCACTCAAGGGCTTAAGGCAATAGTGTTTGAGCTCCTCTTGGAGTTTGCAGCTTGGTGGCTGCCATCCGGTCTTGGTGGGGACGACAAGGCTGACTTATGCCCCACCACTCAGCCAGCCTGGGTGCAACCTGGTGGCGGTGGCAGAGTGCGAGGGTGGAAGTGAAAAGCACTCTTCAAGCTTCTGCCATCCAATTGGCTGGAGCAGATGTTGAGGTAGGGCCTGAGTCCATGGGGTGGGCAGATCACCTAAGTGAGCCCAGGGCCCCGGCAGAGAGGGAGGCAAAGATACCACGTGTGCAGTTGGCTTTCTGGGGCCACTGATGGCAAACCCTGAGACCAGCTCTCCCAGACCTACTCAGGGTCAGTGTCGGGGCCAGATTCTTGCCTTCTTCCATGACAGGCAGAATTCTCATCAGGTTACAAGCAACCATTGTGCCCTGTTGTCTGTTTCCCGTTTTAAACTGCTGGTGTCTCAGCAGCATTCATACAAAGTTTTGGCATTTCGGAAGACCATAAATGCCATTTGAGTTTCCCGGAGCGGAGATGCCCTTCAGGCGGGAAAGGCAATCTGCGCATTGACTCCAGGGAGGAGACCTGCAGAAGCCCTCACTGGGGCTTCTTGCAGTGCTGTCAGGCGCCGGCGCTGACGGTGTGCTTTGTTTTGTGTGACAGAACACCTATACAGAAGGAGGAGCTGGACAGGGAGGCGAGACCAGGTGTTCAGACTGACATGGATGAAGGAGACGAGAAAGTAAAGATTGCATCTGTTTTTTAACTCTGCCTTATTATGGGTTCCCATTGGGTTGGGAAAAATGGTCTGGGGCAGGGCCCTGGGTTCAAATCCAGCCCTGTCTGCCCATGGGGTGACTCTGGGCAAGTTAGGTAAGCCCCTCGGGGTTGGGGTCGTCACTGCATGTGGGCACCTGACGCATGGTGAATGTTCAGTTTTTCGTTGATCTGTAAGGCCCTGTGTGCCTTGACAAGCAGCCTCTCTTGAGATCCTCTCCACTGAGAAGGCCTGATGTGTGTCAGCTATGCTTGCCCTGCTTTACCAGTCAGCCTCCTAAATTGTCCTGAGTCTAGCTTCCCCAGTTCAGCTGAGTGGATACGTTTAAACCCTAAAACGTTGCACATGGAGCAGGGCTGGGCCTCCATGAGAACCACCGGATGGCACGGTTATCCACAGGGCTGTCCTACTTGAGCTCTGGGGCGGGGGACACATCTGCCAGGGCCGCAGCACAGGAATCTGAAAACAGTTTGGTTCCTGTTGAAGAGAAGCTGACCCAGAAGCATTCTAGTGTCTGAGGTTTTCTGCTGTTGTGATTTGAAGAATGGAGCCCGAGGTCATGGACTTGCCGGCTGTGAGCTCTCCCTCCCACCCTGGTTGGCAGTGGGCATCTGTTCTCGTTCTGTGGCACGCGGCCCTCTTGGTGTTGCCTCCAGCTTGTGCTAACATCTTATTGTCTCTCACCTGTTCTGCCCAGACCTTACTGCCAGCACTTGCACAGAACCCCTTCAGATCTGTAGAGCGATCTTAGTGGTGGGTCAGGCCACCCATTCTCAGAAACTGGCAGGAGCTTTAGGCCTCACAGCCAGCGCTCCTGCCTCATGATAGAAAAGGATAAAAGGAGTGAACATCTGATTTTTTTTTTCTAATTTTATTGACTTTTCTGATTTAATAAAGGAACAGGTCTATGGATGGATTTATGGAGATAAGCTAAAGAAACTTACCAGAGAGGTGGTAGTTTTTTGTATGCAGACTCAGAAGATGCTAGATTGTCCGTACATAACAAGGAGTTGGGCCCAAGCTGGGAATTCCTATTATTTCTCTATTTTCCATACTACATTCCTAAGTTTTGTTGTTTTTTTCCCCTGCTACCCCAGTGCCTGTCTGTAGAATATCTCCACCCTGACCAGATGGAACTCGAGTCCGTTTGGCTGATATAAGCAAAATATTCCCTCTAATATTCCCTCTTACCTTGAGCTTTCCTGGGATGGGGGTTGGCAAACTGTGGCCCATAGACCAAATCCGGCCCTCTGCCTGTTTTTTGTAAATAAAGTTTTATGGGAACACAGGCCTTTTCATTTATGTATTGCCTCTGGTTGCTTTGGTGCTACAAGGTGGAGTGGTGACACAGACTGTGGGTTGCAAATCTGAAAATGTTTTGTTTTCCGGCCCTTTACGGAAACGGTTTGCCAACTCCTGGTCAACTCCTGTTTGTAGGGGGTAGGGAACTGAGTTAAAAATTTGAAGTCTTGTGTCTACCCTGTAGACCCGCTAGACTCTCCTGTTCCCCAGTTCCCCAGTGCTGTGGTCATTAACTGATACTCTGGGGCTTGGTCTCATTCTTTCTCAGAAGCTAATTTTCCTCCCCTTTCTCTCTCTACCCCCACTTCCCCATCTCAGGATGAAAAGAGGTACAGAAGTCAACCCAAAGATCTGTAAGTGCTCACGTGCTCGTGCTTTCGTGCTGTGTTTTGTGTAATTTTAGTCACCAAAACAGCTGCTGTAGAGACTCGTAACAGTGTGGACTTGACCAGTCAGCCTCCTGCTGGAGTGGGTGCAGCTGGGACATTGGATCAGTTTGGGCAGGGTTGGACAAGAAATCATACTCTGGGCCCCTTAACCCCGTAACCCCTGCCACTCCCATGGCCGTGCTGTCGCTGTGCAGTCATGTGTGTCTGCACACTGTGCAGACTCTGAGTGTCCAGTGCCTTCCATCAGGTCCCACATCTGGGCGTCCCCTGGGGCCTCTGAGGCCTTGTTTTAGGATTATGAGTTAGCAAAATGCCAATAGAGCTGCTTTGACAAAGGGGCCTCCTTTTCTGGATGGGAAGAAAGAGTCTGGTCCCTAGATCCAGTCTGAATATTTTGCTTCGCTAGAGAGGCATTTTTGGTGTGAGTTGGCAGCAAAGTTTTCTGTGCTAATACCTGGCATGTATCTATTGACCCACCAGAGCTGCCAAACGGAGACCTGAAGAAAAGGAAGCTGAAAGAGTAAAACCACAAGTTTCTGATGAAAAAGATGAGGATGAAAAGGTAAGGTGGTGTTCTCAGTCCTGCCATATTTCATACATCCCAAAGTGTTTTTTTGTAAAACTTTTTATTACAGAAACACTCAAGCGTACCCAAACTAGGCAGAAGTGGGGGTCACATACCCTGACAATCTCCCAAGCCTTCAGCAATGCAGCACGTGGCCCTGGGTGTTTCAGCCAAGCCCCTTCAGGCACCCACCCCCCTGGGTGATAAGCGACAACTCCCAGATAGATTGCTGAAATACTTAACAGAACTAGAAGTAAAAGGAGAAGACTTTTTTTTTTTTAATATCCCCACAATATCATCATCATAACACAATGTTAAAATCTAGTCTGTGTTCATATTTCCCTGATTTTTTTTGTTTAAACAAACGATGGAGAGAGTTTACATCAGGCCTCAAACAAGGTTGATAGGCTGCTCCTGGCTAGTCTGGGTCCCGGCCCGTCTCATTGACAGTTTGACCACTTCTCTTATGTGCAGTCTGTGGAAGGGACCAGCTGCTGTAAGGTGTTCCTGGGTTCTGGACTTTGCCATTTGCTCCACTGTATGTATACCTTTCCTCCAGCCCTGTCTGCAGACTGAGAGTCCAGGCCAGAGGTGTGCCCAGAGGCGGTCTCCCGTGCTTCCTGCCGCAGGGCACCTGAAGGGGCACTTGGTTGTCTTCTCATGGTGCTCCCATGATCGCTGGGCTCAGGCACTGTCTGCCTGTTGCATCTGCTGTAAAGGCCCCTCTGCTTTCCACCTGCTGGTTCTCACTCACGGCCGAAGTCTGCTGTCCCACTAGGAGTTTCAAGTGGTGCTAAGCCAGTTCTGTCATTCCTACATTTACCCTAAACAATTCTAGAGAGAAGTCTCCTCTTGGGTTACAGCAGCCTGAGCAGCCTAATGGAGTGTCATAGTCAGCGTGGTTTAAACAGCAGACATTGATGTTTTCACAGTTCTGGAGACTGCAAGTCCAAGAGCCATGTGCCAGGAGGGTTAGTGTCCAGTGAGGCCAGTCTCCCTGGCTTGCCAATGGCAGGCCTCTCGCCCTTGTGCTCACGTGGCCTTTCCCTGTGTGAGCTCGGAGAGAGAGTGAGCTCGGGCGTGTCTTCCTCTTCCATAAGGACACTGGTCCCATCAGATCAGGGCCCCACCCTCCTGACCTGCCTGAGCCTTAGCCGCCTCCTCCTTTAAAAGCCTTCTCTCCAAATACATTCAGGCGTAGGTCTTCAAGATACAAATTTGGTGGGGGGAGGATAACGAAGTGCGTAGCCTCTCAGCAATTATTTACATACCTTGAAGTATCATTTGTACATGAAAGCTGAGGGTTTTTTTTAAAAAATTGAGTCTTAAGGAAGTCTTTGGTTATAGGAATTTGGTTTTAAGACTTCAGACACTGGAGGTGGCTCGGGGCTCCCTGGCTCTTCGCCTGCCGCCTCCCCACCTCCGACTAGGTTTTGTGGTAACCACATGTATGAAACTCACTCTGAGGCATTGCCCAGGCGTAAAGTGCTCTTTTACCCTTCATTCCTCTTGTCTTCCCCATTTAGGAGGAGAAGAGACGCAAAACTACATCCAAAGAACTGTAAGAACTTACTTTGTCTTTATACAAAGCAGATCATAATACTAATCTGTATTCTAGAAAGTGGGGGAAAGGGGTTTTTAGTGAATTGCTGGAGCAGCCTTAGCTTGGTGTCTGATCAGGTCCACGAGCCCAGAGGCTCCAGGACCGCTGTGTGAGGAGGGCTGCCTCCATGTGGTAGACAGTCTGACCAGCACCTTGCCCCCATGCAGCCAGGGGCGCTCATCTGTGTCGGGTGGGCGAGATATAACTGACCGTAGATTCTAATACGTGCTGAAATGGAGTAAAAAGCAAAAACCCGCCTCATGCTTTGTTCCCAGAACTGAGAAAAAAATGGCTCGAACCAAAACAGTAATGTCCTCTAAGGTAAGCCAGCAGCTGGGAGCGAAGCCGGTGGTGCAGCACTAGTGGGTGCGCCGGAGTGGCTCTTTGAGCGCTGCCTGTGTTCCCGCCCCACAGACCCACCCGCCACGGTGTGTTCAGTGCGGACAGTACCTGGACGACCCTGAGCTCAAGTACGAGCAGCACCCCGCCGACGCTGTGAGTCCCAGCTCTGTTCCCCGCCCCTTGTCTGCTGCCTCTTGTGCATCGGCCTCACGGTCCCCATCCCTCAGGTGGATGAGCCACAGCTATTGACAAACGAGAGACTGTCCATCTTCGATGCCAATGAGTCTGGCTTCGAGAGCTACGAGGCTCTGCCGCAGCACAAACTGACATGCTTCAGGTAACTGGCACGCTTCTGCTTCGTTGCACCTGGGAGTTCGAATAGCCTAGTGAGGGTCTTAGCACCTAATCTGGGCCACTCCTGGAGCTGCTGATGCTTCATGGAAAAGAGCCACAGAAAGGGTGGGAGTGGAGTAGATCTTTGCAGGCGTTTTTTTTTTTTTTTGGATATGATAACTATACATACCAAATCTGACTGTGCACATCCTGAAGGCTGCTCACTCAAATGAGGGCCAGTCCATGTGTTGTGGATAGAGCACCTCAGGTCCCTGCTTTCATGGAGACAGAAAAACGTATACCTGTCGGTACAACTGTTATAAAAAGTATGGTGAGCAGAGGAGGTCGGGAGAGTGTTTGCAGAGCAGGAGAAGCCACTTGAGCAGAACCCTCAGTGGCAGGAGGGAGCAAGCCAAGGGGGAGTCTGGGGAAGGGCACCCCCGTGGAGGGGGAAGAGCAGGTGCAAAGGCTCAGAGGTAGGCTCGCCTTGGCTGTTGGGGGACAGCTGGAATAGCAGGAGCAGAGGGTGGGTGGTAGGAGCTGGAGCTGGGGAGCTGGAGAGGGGCCGGGTCCTTCAGGGCTTCGCAGGCTGTGGCCATGACCCTGGAATTTTCTCTTGAGTGAAGGTCCAAGGCATCTGCACCGTCCTTTTTGTGAGACTCAGACAAGCCCTTGAGCTCCCAGGGTCCCATGTTCTTCAGCACCCCCATTCATTTTGCTGGCTCCATGGCCAGCCCATGTCTCCTTTCGGGCTTTAGCACATGCTTTCTCTCCCTGGAGAAGAGAATGATGGGGACAGGTGGGTGGCCTCAGTGAACATGGCTTTTAGGCAGCCTTTCCCCACACCCATGCCCTACAGCTGGTGGGGGTCTCGTGCCCTGGGACGAGACCCAGCATGTCCTGCAGCCACTCCCTGTGGTCAGTGGGTGCTCGTATCCCCTCACCACTGTGTTCAGGATCCTGATCTGCATCTGGACACTGTCCGTCTACCAATGATTCCTAGGGCCTGGCCCAAACCTCTGCCTGCTGGCACACCTGGAATGTGCTGGGTGGGGTAGATGTGGGTGACACCTGTGCTCTGTGTCTCCCTGGGGGGCTCCTCAGGATAGAGGATGGGGGGAGCCACAGCTGGAGCCAGGCTGCCGGAGTCAGGAACTCTAGACTGGGATCTCTTGGCTTCCTCCTGAAGATGAGGTCTTCTGTGGCCCCATTCCTGTAGGGTGGGAAGGTGGCACCAGGACACACCTTCCAGGAACAATGTGCTTCAGCATCAGGCCATCAGAGCCTGGCTACCTGGGTTACTTAGGGACTCCGCTGACCTCTGGTACTTGGGCTAAATATGGCAGGTGAGGCACAAGTCTTTGGTGGGGTCCAACCTCTGAGCCAGCGGGTGAGCCCCTGCCTGAGACTTAGAACCTGCCCTGGGGTCACCTATACTATGTGAGCCCATCGACAGCCCATTGGGCCAGGTGCTTGGTCCTCCTGGAGGTTTGCAGCACCCTGCTCCCTGCTATATGCCCATCTTTCCCACTCGACTTCCAATCCCCAGGCAGGCCTGTGACACATGTCTGGCACATAATAGGAGAGCTTAGCTCAAGGTATTCATGTCATTTTTAAGGTTTTGTGGGATTCCAAGAGGAGAATTTGTGTCCTACTAGGGCCTCGGCCATGGGAGTGTGGTGGGAGGTGCTCTCAAGACCTGCATAGACCCCGTGTGGCCCACCCCTGAGGGATGGCTTGGCACCTCGGTGCAGAAGGGTGGTCCTCAAGGCCAGCACGAGCAGGTCCATAAGGAGAGCCCTCGAGTCACATTTTCCTTAGGTGTGGCATCCCCCCTGATGTCAAGGAGTATCCCTGGGCGGATGCCCTCAAACCTAAGGGTTGGGCCCCTTTTTGTGCTGTTATGTGATACGCCTTATTTATTGAGGTGAAACTCACATAACGTAAGATTAACCGTGTGTGAAATACCGTGAATAGGCAAACCTGCAGAAACAGAAAGCTGATTGCTGTGTTGGGAGGGAGCAGGAGTGGCTGCTTAACGGGGCTGAGGTTTTGTTTTGGGTGAGGAAAATGATCTGGAGCCAGACAGCAGAGATGGTTGCCCAACTCTAAGTAGAGTGAGTTTGAGAAGCCAGTGTTTCTCCGTCAGCCACATGCTGAGGGCCACGCAGCGAGTTGCTCCCTTATGAGGTCTGTCCTCTCACTGTCAGTCACATTGACGGTGTCCCGGACACTGAAACTCCTGGTGCACAGTTGGCAGAACAGGGTAGGGACCTTCTGGACCAGAGCACTGTGCTGACCTCATGTTCTGGCAACCGAGCAATACCCAAGCCTCAGGATTGCACGTGGTCCCGTCACCTTGGGTCTGAACCCTGTACTTGGGCCTGCCTTCGCTGGCCGGCCATCAACACACTCTCTGTCACCTGTCTAGTGTGTACTGTAAGCGTGGTCACCTGTGCCCGATCGACACCGGCCTCATCGAGAAGAATGTTGAGCTCTTCTTTTCTGGTTCCGCAAAACCGATATATGATGACGATCCGTCCCTTGAAGGTAAATGGAACACTCGGGCACGTTCGAGACAGCTGTCTTAAAAACGAACAGAACCTTCTACAAATCAGTATGCAGCGGGAACTACTACCCCTGCAAGTTAGGGCCTGAAACCCCATGCCAGAGTGGCTGTCAGCTCTGATGACTCTGACAATGACTGATGGCGGCCCAGCTCGGCTGACAAGAAATGTCAGCTCAGCCAGGCATCCAGAGTGCCACCTGGCCCTCCTGGGTCCTTAATGTGAGGCCCAGCTCTGTGTCCTTCCTTTCAGGGAGCCATTTCTTTTCCCTCTCATAGGTGGTGTTAATGGCAAAAACCTTGGCCCCATAAATGAGTGGTGGATCACTGGCTTTGACGGAGGGGAAAAGGCACTCATTGGCTTCAGCACCTGTAAGTATGGCCGGTGGGGGGACTGCACTGGGCCCGAGTGGGGCAGTCGCCCTGGTCCCCCCAGGGCTTGGCTGGGCTCTGCTGGGAGATCCCAGCGGGCTCTCGTGCACGTCGCATGGCCATGTGGAAACTGTTGGGTCCGATTAGTTAACATCTGGCCTGAAAGACCCTCCAGGTAGGAGAGCAGGTCACATTCTTGCAGCTCAAACTCAGACCAAATTCCAAAAATCAGATACAAGCAAAATGAGAGCCACTGGGCCAGGCTGCATCCTCCAGCTGTCCAAGGCCGCTTCTGAACAAGTGAGCTCTGAACGTACCTAACATGCTTTTGGCTTCTGGGTACAAGTGACTCTTAGACTGTTCAGAGAACTTCACAGACCTCATCCCTGCCCTCTGGCCACCGCAGCTGCCATCAGGTCTGAGCTGCTTTTTAAAACCTTTTTTCTGTTGACCCCAGCCTTTGCCGAGTACATCCTAATGGATCCCAACCCGGAGTACGCGCCGCTCTTCAGTGTGATGCAGGAGAAGATCTACATCAGTAAAATCGTAGTCGAGTTCCTGCAGGGCAACCCTGACTCAACCTATGAGGACCTGATCAATAAGATAGAGGTAAGCAGTAGAGGTTCTTCATGATCTGGGACTCATGCCAATGTACACTCAGCACAGAGATTGCTAGAGAACTCATGTCTAGAATGAGCAAAAATTGCATTTCAGTTTGATTCAACAACAGTTTTGCTTAAGCCTAAGAGCAACTTCTGATCTTTTTCTTAAAAGACCACTGTGCCCCCTTCTGTGCTCAACCTGAACCGGTTCACAGAGGACTCCCTCCTCCGGCACGCCCAGTTTGTGGTGGAACAAGTCGAGAGCTACGACGAGGCGGGGGACAGTGATGAGCAGCCCATCTTCCTGACGCCCTGCATGAGAGACCTCATCAAGTTGGCTGGTGTCACACTGGGAAGGAGGTGAGGACAAACAGAAGGCCCAAGACCGACAAGGCGGGTGTCCTGCGTGCCCCTGCCCAGCCCATTAACCCTGTGGGAACCTCTCTCTCAGGCGAGCAGAAAGACGCCAGACCATCGGGCACTCTGCCAGAGAGAAGGACAAAGGCCCCACAAAAGCCACCACCACCAAGCTGGTCTACCAGATCTTTGACACTTTCTTCGCAGAGCAGATTGAAAAGGATGACAGGGAAGATAAAGAGAACGCCTTTAAACGCCGGCGGTGTGGCGTCTGTGAGGTAACCTGGGCTGGGCTCCCCGCAAAATCAGAGGAACTCACTTTCTCTCCCTGGCTTCAGACTCTCACTGCTCAAACGTGACCTGGAAAATGGCGTCTGGGAGAAAGTTAGCGACCTGGGGCCAGGGGAGGTGCATGCCTCCCGGGACAAATACCGGCAGAACAGCTGCTGAAACAGGCATGCTGGGCACCTGCTGTTAATTCCACTGTCGTTGCCTGAGGAGCCTGGCCTCCAGGTGGTGTTGGCTCTGCCCGGAGGCCCAGCTGTGAGCGCAGGGCACGTGGCTCCCCGACAGGTGCTGTCTCCTCTGAGGGGGGACGTCCTCGCCAGGCCTGCCTTGTCTCATGGTGTAACTTCCCAGGAAAGTGGGACTTTGTCTGGCTTAGGCTTGAGGCCTTAAAAGACCTCTCTTTCTGTGAATTTCTTATGTGTTTTCTTTGCTTTGGAGGAGTTAATCCCTGCAGTCCTATTATCCTGAGATTAGAAATATTTTGGCATCTGTTACAGGCAGACCTCATTTTATTGCACTTCATAGATACCGTGTTTTTTGTGTGTTTGTTTTTTCACATAAAAGGTTTGTGGCAACTTGACCTGGTGTTGAGCAAGGCTTTTGGCACTCTTTTCCAAAAGGATGTCCCTGTATCACAGTTTGGTAGTTCTTAGAATGTTTCAAGCTTTTTCATTACCTTTGTTATGGTGACTTGTGATCAGTGATTACAACTCTCTGAAAGCTCAGGTGATAGATAGTTAGCATTTTTTAGCAATGAAGCATTTTTCAATTAAGGTACACATGTTGGTTTTTTTTAGACATAGGTCCTTGCACACTTAATGGACTACAGTATAGTGTAAACAAACTTTTACATCCACTGGGAAACCAGAAAACTCATTTGACTGACTCTATCGCTCTATTTGCCTTAAATTCTGGTGATCTGGAACCGAACTCACAATGTCCCCAAGGTATGCCTGTGTTTGACCTTTTTTTGCATGAAAACTTAAACATACAGCAGCAGCTGCCTTCGAGCCTCCCTGTGTTCACACTGTCGGCTGGACTCGGTACCCTTCCTTCCACCCCGAGTGGAGCCCTTACCGGGAAATCACACATTCTCACCATTCTTCTGGTGGTTTTATTTTTTCATCTAGCATTCATATACTCAGTGTTTATAGCTTGTAAAATCTTAAATACACATAACTGGCATCATTTAGAACTATTGGGTTGATACAGGTAGATGTAGTTACCTCACTGACTTGTCCGTAGCATGTCACTATGTGATTATCCCAAGTCAGCTCTCAATGATGGGCAATCTCAGTATTATAAATAATGCTGTGATGATGTCCCTGAACAAGGCTTCTTGGGACTATCTCTAATATAGAAGTAGAATTGCTGGGATGGGGGCTACGTGCTTACCTCTGGTCTAGAAAACTGCCTTCTCCAGATTGGCGGTTCCCACTTACCCTCTGGGCAGTGTGAGCTCTCGTTTCCCCATGCCTGTCACACCACCATGAGTCTGGAAGATACAAATATTACCACCTCATGCCTAACCGTTAACGTCCCATACTTCAAATGAGGCTAAATACACAATTCTTAAAAATCATAGCTCACTGAAAAACTGGTTACTAACTTTATTGATGGTCATTTGAGTCACTTCTCCCATATTTTTTAGGTCTGTCAACAACCGGAGTGTGGGAAGTGTAAAGCTTGTAAGGATATGGTTAAGTTTGGTGGTACCGGACGGAGCAAACAGGCCTGCCAGGAAAGGAGGTGAGGTTCGGCCAGTGCTTGCTCTTTAGCAGAGGAAAATGCCAGCTGACGGAGATGCGGGGACAGCTGGGTCACGATGGGCGGAACAGGCAGGATTCCTTTGTCTCAAGCTGTCCCTGGACCTGTCCCTATTACTTCACGAAAATAGCCTCCATTTTTCCACTTATAAAGGGGCCTTGCTTATAACACTGACTTTGTAGGTGTCCCAACATGGCCATGAAGGAGGCAGACGATGACGAAGAAGTCGATGACAACATCCCAGAGATGCCATCACCCAAAAAAATGCATCAAGGGAAGAAGAAGAAGCAGAACAAGAATCGGATCTCTTGGATTGGGGAAGCCGTCAGGGTAACCCCCTGGGGATTGTCTGTTCCGAGAAGCAAGCTGTCTCCTGAGCACCACAAAGGCGGTTGTCTTGTGTGCCCAAAGACTGTTCCCCAAATATTCCAAAATGGGCATCAGACACAGTTGGAGGGGTGTTGGGCTGGTTCCCCGTCAAAGCTTGTTTTGAACAGAGCCGTCACCACCCCCTCTGGCCTGGGAGGGGGTGTTTTCAGGGCCCTAATAGCTTGCCTCCCCGTCGTGCTGTGGTCGCGGCTCCTTTTCCAACGTTGGAGAGCAGAAGTTCTCAGGGTTGCTTCCTTGATGTCCATAAGCCAAAAATACAGTTGTGTCAGCTCACTGAACAGGCATGAGGCCTGCCCCCTGCCAGGTGCTGCTCCAGGCCTGGCCGGGGTGAGGCCCCCACCCTGTGGTGCAGGTGTGCCAGTGCAGGGGACTGGGGGGTACAGACTGCGGGGTGGAAGGCGGCTCCCCCAGGAGGCGGCATCTGAGCTGAGACCCAGAAGGTTGGAGAGGTGCCATCTGCATACAGATCTGGGGAAGAGCTGGGCAGAGGCCCCCAGGGGGGACCAGCTTTCCTCCAGCAAAGGAGGGAGGCTCCTGTGGCTGAGAGGAGCTGGGGGTGGGGGTCGGGTGGGGTGGGGTGGGGTGTGGCCTAAAGGCCATGGTGACCGGTGCTGTTGAAATCAAGTGCTGGAGTCCGATCTGCTGACACGGGCTGAGCTGACTATGGGAGGATTAGTGGGTGCCCTTTGCAGGCTTCCAGCCACAGGAAGTGCATGTTCTGTGCAGTAGCCAGACTCATGAATGAAATCATCTGAGTTATGCCTTATGTGAAGTTAATGGGAACCTGCGGCTCTACCTTCATCCCATACTCTCTTGAAATTAACCTCTCTTGTGTTCAGACTGACGGGAAGAAGAGTTACTATAAGAAGGTTTGCATTGACTTGGAAACCCTGGAAGTGGGGGACTGTGTCTCTGTCATTCCAGATGATTCCTCAAAGCCGCTGTATCTAGCAAGGTGTGTACCCTTCCCTGTGCTTGACTTCAGCATGTGAGGGTAGGCAGTTAGACAGACTGAGTAGCAGTGGGAGAAGGAGGGCAGACCACCGCGTCTCCTCTCAGAGACCGTCCTGTCTCCCTTAGACCAACCCCTTTTGCGGCTTAGCATAGACCGTAAGCAAAAGTTACAGGTTGCCAGGACAGGCCCAACTTTGGAGCATGCGCACTAAAGGAAAACTGTCTGCTCATAACCCCGAAGCCATTGTGATATCATTATAATACCATTTGCATGTGGTTTTGCCCCACCGTCCCCATGGGAAGATGGCAGACAACAAGCATGCGCAAGGAGGAACCTGGGTGGATCCGGAGGGTGGTATGGTAATGACAGAATGGGGGGCAGAGCAAGTCACCCCCATAAAGACACAATACAAAACTCCGTTGGCCGCTCCCCACCCTGAGGGTCAGTCTGCTCCTCTGTCTCTGGCGTGTACTTTCCTTTTGTTTTGCTAAATAAAAAATGCTTTGCGGTTATAACAAGTCTCTCGACTGAATTCTTTCCTTCGAGAAGACAAGAACCTAGGAATTCCACAGTCCACAGCCTGCTAACAAGCACAAGCTTTCTCTTGAACAAGTAGGAGTTGCCTGTTTTGTGCGAACAGCAGCTCCTGGCCCTAGACTGAAACCAAAAAACTTACAAGTTCCCCTCAGTAGACTCGGTCCAGATCCATCAGTCAGATTCACAACTCTTCCCTTCCCCTCGTCTGGCTTCAGGGTCACGGCGTTGTGGGAGGACAGCAGCAACGGCCAGATGTTTCACGCCCACTGGTTCTGTGCTGGGACAGACACAGTTCTCGGGGCCACGTCAGACCCCCTGGAGCTGTTCCTGGTAGACGAATGTGAGGACATGCAGCTGTCTTACATTCACAGTAAGGTCAAGGTCGTCTACAGAGCTCCATCAGAGAACTGGGCCTTGGAGGTGAGTGGCCGGCACCCCTCGCGTGTGCCCCTCCCTCGCTGTGGGGTCCTGGCTGACCGTAGTGGCCCTGTCCCCACAGGGAGGCATGGATCCGGAGGCCCTGAAGGCGGAGGATGACGGGAAGACCTATTTCTACCAGCTCTGGTATGATCAAGACTATGCGAGATTTGAGTCACCTCCAAAAACCCAGGCCACAGAGGACAACAAGTATAAGTGAGTGCGACACTGTGCTTCTGAGTCACTTTAGCCTCTCATGTGCTTCTGTCCGGTGGATGGCTTCCCCCTCCCCACGCCCTGACTGTTCTCCTTGCTAAGCAGAGACCAGCCTGACTCGGTTGCATTTGCCTCAAGCAAGCGGATAGCCTGGTAGGGCTGCCTTTACGAGGAACTCTGGTAGCCAGGAGCAGGATGCGCTCTTCCCACTTTGGCCTTTCTGCACGTGCCTCAGCATGTGCGCCACTGATCTTAACACATGTGCTTTTGCTGCTTTGGTATTTCACTCAAGTGAGACCTCTGATTCTGTTTTGTTATATCTGGCAGGTGACTGCTTTTGGGAGGCTGGCTTCCTTTTTGTTTTTTTCCATGTTGCATGCCCCATGCCTGCTCACCATCTGTACCTCACCTGTTTTGACTATAAGGTCTGGTGCCTCTAGAGCAGCAGTAGGACCAATGGGGCAAAGGACAGGAGGTCTCTGAGATCTGGTGCTTATCCAGTCAGCCTGGGCACATGCTTTCTCTTGACTTTTGACTGAGTCCCTTCTCAAGGCACTCTCCAGCTCTCCTTGACAGGTTTATTAATCAGGAATCACATTGGATTTTACCAAATAGCAAGTGAGAGTTAATGGGATGAGGCCACTGTGACATTCTGAGTTGCTAACTGAACCACCCTCTGCATTCTCACTTGAGGTGTATTCTTACCATGTTCTAGACTCTTGTTAACATGTTAGGGTTTTTATTTCAGATTTGCAAAAGTGGGGCTGGCTTATCACTTTCCGGTGGTGTGTGTATCTCTGGGCTGTGGTCCCCAGTATGTGCTTTGAAAGTCTGAACATGAAGGAGCTGGCTTTCCTAGACTGTACACCTCTGCAAATGTTTTTCTCTTGGTCTCTGGAGTCTCTGGCTTAAGCCCGCGGTTGCCGTAGTCACTCCTGGCCACCTCAGGGCCTTTCGTTTCTGCCCTTGACTCCTTCAGGTTCTGCGCAAGCTGTGCCCGTCTGGTGGAAATGAGGCAAAAAGAAATTCCCAGGGTCATGGAACAGCTCGAGGACCTGGACGGCCGGGTTCTTTACAGCTCGGCCACCAAGGATGGCGTTCAGTATCGGGTGGGCAGTGGCGTATACCTCCTCCCTGAGGCCTTCACCTTCAAGTGAGTGCCCTTTGGCCCAGGCCAGGGCCAGCCTGGGGTCGGCTTTGTGGTGACCCTCACCCTGCACCCCAGTGCCGACTGCAGCCTGAGCTGTCTTATGAGCATCTGAGGTGATCAGGTAGTGGCCAGCCATTAGTGGAGAGTGACTATAATTCCTTTGCAGAAGGATGCTGTAAATTCTGTGAAAGAAGGCAGAGAAGCCACTGCCTAGGAGTACCAGGGCCTGTGGTGGGCCCCTGCCTAGCTCTGCTGTCTCTTGGCCACAGTGAGGCCTGGGACAGAACCCACCTCCTCTCAGTGTCCCTCTGTCACATGGCAAGGGGAGCAGCTCGCCTGCCAGGCTCTAAGGACTGAGTCAATCAAAAGAGAAGTCCTTAGCACAGTGCCTGGCTTAGGGTAGAGTTTGTAAGTGTGAGTTACAATCCCCGTTTACCAAAACGTGTCAAAGGACTTCTTTGCATATTGGAGGCTTGGGGCTCTTCAGGAGGAAACCAAAGCTGCCAATTTCCCACACTTGAGCCATTCTGTGTTCATTCTAAGAACCAGCATGTGGTTGAAACTAATCAACATTTTCCAAACTTCTGTTTCCCGACTTGCAATTCCATTTCCCAGAGTCCCAGTTGGGACCCAGTCCCCATGCTCAATTCAGTTACTGTGAATTACGGAACTCGGAGAGTAGGGTCCTTCCCGCCTCGCGCAGGCTGCACGTGGCCCCCCAGCACCAGTTGTCCTTGGCGAGCAGGGGGAGCACTCCCCTCAGTGTATTGACCAGGTGTTCCTGGGACAGCAGAAATGTTGGCACAGGAGGTCAGAGGCTTGGAGCCTGTCAAACCATTGAGGGCAGCTGCCTCCCTGAATAGCAGTCTTCAGAGGGTACAGCCCCGTGGTTTTGGCAGCCAAGTCAGATGACCAGCCTTACCACAGTAGTCGGGGCCAGATTCAGCTTGCCCAGACTGAGTCTCCTCATGGACCTTGCCAGCATCTCCTATAGATGAGCACTTCCGTCAGGGGAGCTCAGGTTATGTCTCCATCACTACCCCAGAGCCTCTGAGGTTTGCCTCTGACCTGTGCTGTGTGTGCGTCATGGTTCAGCAGGGTGCTCAGCCTGCTGGGTCGCTTAGGACCTGGGCAGACAGAGCTGCTGCCTTCTCAGAAGTTGCCAATCTGAGCCAAGGGAAAGCATGGGGGAGCTCTCCTGACAGTTAGGCGTGCTCACCCGGAAGTGCTTGTGTCTTTCTTTTTTGCTCACACTTGAGTAGAACAAGTCATGTGCCACCAAAGATGGTCCTGCCTTGTGGCTGGGAGCGGGGAGCATTCATACGGCCTTAGCAACTACTATAGCCAGCCTTGCACAGGCAGAGAATGCTTGCTTTAAACTGGATGAAAATTCACTCTTTCTCTAAATCTTAGGGCACTTAGCTGCACTCGTTTATAAAGTGTTTGAATTTCGGGGGTTATTAGTATTGGTGAGCCTGCTAAACTAGCTACTTCTCAAGGTTTCAAGTTTGGTGCCCAATGTTTGCTTTTCTGCAGCATCAAACTGTCCAGTCCTGTGAAGCGCCCACGGAAGGAGCCTGTGGATGAAGACCTATACCCAGAACACTACCGGAAGTACTCTGATTACATCAAAGGCAGCAATTTGGACGCCCCTGAGCCGTACCGGATTGGCCGCATCAAAGAGATCTTCTGCAGCAAGAAGAGTAACGGCAGGCCCAACGAAACAGACATCAAGATCAAACTCAACAAGTTCTACAGGCCAGTGATGGTCTCGCTCTCCCAGGAGGCAGCAGACTCTTCTAGAAGGCTCTGCCTGAAACGGGGTTATAACATGGCACACGTGGTGGTGCTTTAAGAGTTAAGAAAAGGAAGTTGTTGTTCCAGTTTTCTGATTTGGTGGTGCTGACAATGACTGTGATTGTATTTCATAGCCGTGCTTTTATGCCTTTATTTTTAAGCTGCAGAGTTCTTCCCAAAGGAAACCCTTAACCAGAAGTCTGAAGTGTGATAGTCAGGTGTCATGTCCCAGGCTCAGAGGTCCCCCCAGAGAACCTTAAGTCCATTTATGAGCATCCAAGTTCTATCCCGTCCCCTGGTCCCTCCCTGCCGTCAGCCCTACTGTTCTTCCCAGGCCCCTTCCTGTTTCTTGGATTTTTCTACGTCGATGCTTTTCCCCAGGTCTTGGTTTCACTTCGTCTTTTCCTGGGACCCTGACTGGTAGTGCTTAGGAGCTAACAGGAAATATCCCTTATGGATGGGTACAAAGTTGCTGTGCTGCTTAGTTAATGTCAAAGATTTTCTGAAGTCTTTGTAATAATCAGTTATAATAACAGGAAAGAAACAAGAAGTCTGGCTGGTACAGGTGAGAGAAAGAAGCTCTAGATACGCCTCTTAGCAACCAGCAGGCAGGGCCCGTCTGCTGGGCCTGCAGTCACAACCAAGAAGAGCTAGCAGACTGCTCACTGCATTCATGTCAGGGAATCTATTGGTTTGTAGCATTCAGCGCCAACTTGGGGGACAGTAATTGAGCTGACCCACTGGGGGGTCATCTTCACCCACCTGTTTGGAGCACCCCCAGGACTGGTGCATTTTAACCCGCCACCTGACCGAGGCTAACAGTGATCCTTCTGCTCACAGGCCAGAGAACACGCACAAGTCCACCCCCGCAAGTTACCACGCAGACATCAACCTGCTTTACTGGAGTGACGAGGAGGCCGTGGTGGACTTCAAGGCTGTGCAGGGCCGCTGCACCGTGGAGTATGGCGAGGACCTGCCAGAGTGTCTCCAGGACTTCTCAGCGGGCGGCCCAGACCGCTTCTACTTCCTTGAGGTGGTGCTCTGGGCTCACTGGGCTGGGGGCCTCAGGTCATACATCCAGCCCCTGAGAAGGTGGTTTCATTATCCACAGTACCAACCTGTGACATTTGGGTTCTGGAACGTAATGCTTTTGGCTTAAAAAAGAAAATGTAACACTTGGTATCCTACTGCACTTAAACTATGTTCAAAGACTGTCAGTCAGGTGGTTCACCAGCCCGCCCGGTGCCTTAGTGTGAGGCAGAGAAAGAGGCCCCTTCCCTTAGCTGACTCAGCCCTGCCCCTCAGGCCTTTGAGCCCAGCCTCTGCCTCCAACAGATGTCTGTACAACCAATCAGTTAGCCTGATTAATAAGAGGATCCAGGAGTCTGTCGATACTAATGACTTTAAATTTGAGTGTGGCATTCCTGTGTTGGGTCCCCTTAAACTGATGCACGCCCAGGTGGCCCCAGGCCCCAGTGTGGGTATTCTCATGTTAACACTTTGCCTGTTACTACAATGAGGAGTCCAGCTTCTTGCACTAGCAGGAATCTCAGTGTCAGCCACATAAAACACATATATTAGTAGAATGTTTTCTTTCCATTTCCAGTGTAATAAAAGCCAAGTACTCTTAGTGGTAGCCAATTGCTTTTGGCCATATTTAAGGAGAAACTAAGTGGATCTTTATCAAATTAACCTCTTAAATCATCTTTGTTCGCTGAGAGACTAGTGAGTTTCTCTGCCAGACTGTTGTGGTTCTTCCCTTCTCAGGCCTATAACGCCAAGAGCAAAACCTTCGAAGACCCCCCGAACCATGCCCGTAGCCCTGGAAATAAGGGGAAGGGGAAGGGCAAAGGTACGTCCTCCTTCCATGGGGTTCTTCTCGAGTCTGTCCTTTGGAACTTGGGATGTGTGGGAACCACTCGGTGTAACAGACCAGCCTCTGATGTTACTTCCTTCTCTGCCATTAACGCAAAACAAGGCCAGCGAGGTGAATGTGAATCAGCAAGGTGTTGGAGGAGAGCTAGTGGGGGCCCTGACTTAATCTGTGGCCTTTCCTCTAGGGAAAGGCAGGGCAAAGGCTCAAACATGTGAGCCCAGTGAACCCGAGGCCGAAATCAAACTGCCTAAGCTGCGGACCCTGGATGTGTTCTCTGGCTGCGGCGGACTGTCAGAGGGATTCCACCAGGCAGGTAAGCCCGCACGACCAGCAAAACTGCATCGGGCAGGTTCTGCCTGGGAGACCTTCCTGGCTGTGGTCGCAGTTCTGACTTGAGAGTCCCATTCAAAGGGGTCCAAAGCACGGATTTGTGCCCATATCCAACAGGCATCTCGGAAACACTGTGGGCCATCGAGATGTGGGACCCCGCGGCCCAGGCCTTCCGGCTAAACAACCCCGGCTCCACGGTGTTCACGGAGGACTGCAATGTGCTGCTGAAGCTGGTCATGGCTGGGGAGGCCACCAACTCCCGTGGCCAGAAGCTGCCTCAGAAGGGGGACGTGGAGATGCTGTGCGGAGGGCCTCCCTGCCAAGGGTTCAGTGGCATGAACCGTTTCAACTCCCGTACCTACTCCAAGTTCAAGAACTCCCTGGTGGTTTCCTTCCTCAGGTAAATGGAGCAGAAGCCTCTCTGTGTCCCGTGCTGGCCAAGGGCGACTAGACAGCCAGCCCAGTGTGTGGAGTGAGCAGTGACTGGCTTAGCCCTCGCCTGACCTCTGCCTCTGGAAATCCAAGGCTTGCTTCTCACTGGGCAGGGACCTCGAGAGCTGGGAGGTGCAACTTCTGGAGAACCACATGTCAAGCATTCGGGGGCCTGTCCTTGTAGAGCAGGTCCTCCTCCCCAGGTGTGTACAGTGACCCCTACAGTCTCTCTGCCTCCCACAGCTACTGTGACTACTACCGGCCGCGGTATTTCCTCCTGGAGAATGTCAGGAACTTCGTGTCCTTCAAGCGCTCCATGGTGCTGAAGCTCACCCTCCGCTGCCTGGTCCGCATGGGCTACCAGTGCACCTTCGGCGTGCTGCAGGTGTGCTGCAGGGCAGGAGAAGGGGCATAGGGAGCTGGCGCCCAGGGGCCCCCCACCTCTGTGTCCCCCAAGAGCTGCTGCCTCCCCCGGAGGAGGGCTGGTGTGCAAGGGGCTCTGCGTTGCGTTGTTCTTGGCTCATTTTTCCTGATGCTGTGGCGGCAGCTCCGGGGCCCTACGCAGCGGTTAGCCCCACAGTGGGGGCAGTGGGTGAAGCCAGACTGGCAGAAGGAAGTGCAGACAGCTTCCAGGCCAGGAGGACTCCCCCAGGTGACGCAGTGCGTGCAAACCCCATCGCCGCCAGTGACTGCGTCTGCAGGGACAGGGACTGGGGCACCCAGAGGGGCGAGGCCTTATCTGAAAAGCAGACAGTCTGTACGTCCCGCTCAGTCACTGATGGTACAGAGTGAAATGGCCCAGAGTGGGAAGGAAGCCCGGAGAGCAGCCAGTAGGTGTCTGCATGAAGGGGTGGGTGCTGGGCCGCCGTCTTCTCTCCCTTGTGGTCACGGGCTGCCAGCTGGGGGGCAGGGCTCCTGGTGTCCTCTGGCTTCTTCTCCCCCGTAAGTGCTGACCCTGGGTCCCACGCAGGTGCTGCCGGCCTGGGTCTGACCAGTGGGAGGTGCCTGCTGACCGTGCGTGTTTCTGCAGGCTGGGCAGTACGGCGTGGCCCAGACGCGGAGGCGGGCCATCATCCTGGCTGCTGCCCCTGGAGAGAAGCTCCCCCTGTTCCCGGAGCCGCTGCACGTGTTTGCGCCCCGGGCCTGCCAGCTGAGTGTCGTCGTGGACGACAAGAAGTTTGTAAGCAACATAACCAGGTAGGTGCTCCTGCTTGCCCTCCCTACCTGCAGTCAGGATGGCAGCTGTGACATGGGACAGTCGCTGTCTGGGTCCCCAGAGGTGTCATCTGTGCTGTTGCAGGTTGAGCTCGGGTCCGTTTCGAACCATCACAGTGCGGGACACGATGTCTGACCTGCCTGAGGTCCGGAACGGAGCTTCAGCGCTGGAGATCTCATACAACGGGGAGCCTCAGTCCTGGTTCCAGAGGCAGCTCCGGGGCTCGCAGTACCAGCCCATCCTCAGGGACCACATCTGTAAGGTAACGGTGCCCCCCAGCGGGTGCAGCCCCCCTCCAGCCGTCCTGGACCTGGGCGCGTTGGTTCATGGGAACGGACATGTGGTGGGAGCAGGGTCTCAAACCACCCCTTGCAGCCCCATCTCAGTTCTAGGCCCCTGACCCAAGCCCCATCCTCTCTCCCTTGCTACCTCTCTGCCTCCTGCTTCCTTCCCTCAGCCCCCCACTGCCCGTGCCCCAGTGGCAGCAAGAGGTCCCACAAAGCCTCAGTTGGAGCTCCTGTTCTTCGCAGGACAGGTCGGGGATGGTGTGTCTGACACTGCACCCTCTGACCTCATCTCTCACTGCCAGTTCTCTGTGTGTTTCCCAAATACACCAACCCCCAGCTCTGTGGCCTGCTCCCCCTGCAGGGCTGTGCGTTGTTGTCCCCTGCTCAGAGTAGCCGTCCCCCCACCCCCCGCTGCTCTCCCCGTGTTGCCTCACATCACATCCCTGTGCTGCTGTCTTCATGACATACACGGATTCTCCAAGTTGTCGACTGAGGTCACTGTTTGTGTCCCCCAATGAATATAAGCCCCTTGGGGGTTCCTGGTTACCGTGGTGGCCTGGGGCCCAGGATAATGGTGCCCAGCCTGCACTCAGAGGCTCCCTGAGTAGGTGACAGCTGGGCCTGACACTGGCTTTTTCAGGACATGAGTGCGTTGGTGGCCGCCCGCATGCGGCACATCCCTCTGGCCCCGGGCTCAGACTGGCGCGACCTGCCCAACATCGAGGTCCGGCTATCGGATGGCACGATGGCCCGGAAGCTGCGGTATACTTACCACGACAGGAAGAATGGCTGCAGCTGCACCGGAGCCCTCCGCGGGGTCTGCTCCTGCGTGGAAGGTGCGGCTCCACTCATACCCCAGCTGTGGCTTCCCTCAAGTTTGGTGTAAAGCCACTGACCCTTAGATCCTGACTCCGAGCAGCAGTCCGGTTGGCGTGGCAGGGAGCCTGCTTCCTGGACGTCCTGCCCACTGACCTGAGTCCCTGGGCTGGGCACAGACACGCAGCCTGGCTGTCCCTGCTGTACGCTGCTGCTGAGAGCTCTGCTCTGCCACCCTGTGACCGCAGCCTCTCTTCCAGCCGGCAAAGCCTGTGACCCCGCCGCCAGACAGTTCAACACCCTCATCCCCTGGTGCCTGCCCCACACTGGGAACAGGCACAACCACTGGGCCGGCCTCTATGGGCGGCTGGAGTGGGACGGCTTCTTCAGCACAACCGTCACCAACCCTGAGCCCATGGGCAAGCAGGTGGGTCTGGGGCTCAGCTTGGGCCTGAGGAGGGACTTGGGGGCGGCCGCCGGGGGCTCCTGTGCTGATGGAGATGGCTCACCCATGCATGCGCCTGGCCCTCTCCCTGGCGCGGCTCCCCACCAGGGGCAGGTGGCCCGTGTTCCCTTGCCCACTGTACCTCTCGCCCGCAGGGCCGCGTGCTCCACCCCGAGCAGCACCGTGTTGTGAGTGTGCGGGAGTGCGCCCGCTCCCAGGGCTTCCCGGACACCTACCGGCTGTTTGGCAACATCCTGGACAAGCACCGGCAGGTCAGTGCAGCAGACAGGGCCTGCTGCTCCTGTGGCCTGGAGGAGGCCTGACCGGCACCTCGCACAGAGCGGCCCTGACAGGATGAGGCCCCTCCACCCTGGAGCAGGGTGGAGAGCAGCTCAGTTGGGGCACAGCTCACGTGGTCTCCTCTGAGGGCACCCTGAGCGCCCAGAGCTGGTCGGCTCTCTGGCCTCACCCTCCCAGGAGGGGCATGACCAGGAAGGCGGGGTCTTGTCCCAGGGGCCCAGCGTGCTTGCAGGTCAGGCCGGGCCACTAAGCACACTGGTTGCTGTTTACAACTCTGTAAATCTTTGGGCAAATTTAGCCCAAAGGAAAGTTCCAGTACACTGAATGCCCGGGAGGAGCAGATAGATGCACAGTGGTGGGAACTCAGTATCACTGAATTAAAATGAACCAACAGTTCCTCCCCGAGTCTCAGGGTAAATGTTAGGTTGGCTGTTTCTTAACTGAATGTATTGCCATCCAAGTAACGCCTGCACAGGACTCACAAAGCCAGCTGTGCCAGGTGGATGTTGCAGAGTTTTTCTAAAGCTCCATGTCAGCTCCCTGCTCTCTGGGTGGTTCTTGACACATTGGTGTTTGGCGAGAGATGGCTGGTTGGAAGGTCCGAGAGCTGTTTTGCGGGAAGGGCTTTGGAGGCTCATGTGAGAGACCTGGGGCACAGAGGGCCCTTGTCATTGCTCTGAGTGGAGGCTGGTGCTGACCCTGGCTGTGCCAAGGCAGATGTCACCCGTCACTCTCCTTCCTTCCCTCCTGCAGGTGGGCAACGCCGTACCACCCCCCCTGGCCAAGGCCATTGGCTTGGAGATCAAGTGCTGCATGTTGGCCAAAGCTCGAGAGAGTGCCTCAGGTACGGTGGGTCAGCCAAGGTGTGACTGGGCTTTGGGACTCAGGCGAGCCCCCCACCCTCCCTGGTGGCTTCGCTCCTCCCCAGGGGTTGCTGTGAGATGCAGTGGCCCAGGTCAAGTGCTTTGAACAGGAGCCTGGTGCTCAGGGAGCTGCCAGGGGAGCCTGGCTCCGCCGTCCCCAGAGCCCCATGGAGCAGTGCTCAGGCCCGAGGCCCGGAGTGGGCGTTCGGAGCTTCTGCAGCTTCTCGCTCTGCGGGCAGTAAAACCAGGCGCCTGGGCGTTCACTACGTCTGGTCTAGTGTGTCTGTAGTACTTCCCTGTTGCTCAGTGTCACATTGTACATTCACTGCAGTGACTTACCTTCTTTTTCTCCTCAGTTAAAATCAAGGAGGAGAAAACGACTGAAGACTAGTTTTACCCTTCTGCCACCCTTGTTTCTGACACCAGGGATCCCCAACGTGCACTGATGTTGTATTTTTAACATGTCGAGGTCTGTCAGTCCCATGTGTTGTACACGGTGTTTGTGGCCTTGACTGACATGAAGCTGTTCTGTGAGGTTTGCTTTATCAACTAATGACTTAGTGATCAAATGTGCAGTACTTTGTGCATTCTGGATTTTAAAAGTTTTTTGTTATGCGTTATATCAAATTTACCACTGTATGAGTGGAAATTAAGACTATGTAGTTTTTATATGTTGTAATATTTCTTCAAATAAATCTCTCCTATAAATCACCCCAGGGTGGTGATTAATGATTTACAAGGGGCTTCTTCTGGCTGCCTCTTGTACGAGGCTGGATAAGAATGGGCTCCTAAATGTTGAAGGGGCCCCACGGAGGCATTTGTCTGGAGTTAGATCTTGTGTCCAATGTGCCTTTGAGGGTGGGGGTTAACTGGTGTGACTCCATTCTAGCCAATGAGGTGCAAGTAGAACTGGCTAGTGTATCTTCTAGGAAAGCCTTTTAAAGGAACAGTCTGAGTGGGCCTTCCCCACAACCGCCATGGCCTGCAGCCTTTCTTTGCACTGGAGTGGGCTGTGATGGTGGCAGGGCAGCAGCCACTTTGAAACCATGAGGATAGACCCCCTGTGCAGTGGATTGTGGAGCAAGAAGAAAAGACTTATTAGAGCCCTGCCCTGCCATCTCCAGACAAACCCCATATTTGTTTAAGAATCTGTTCATTAGGTGGGTTTTCTGCGCTTTCAGCCTAATTCAACCCTACAGAATTCTGAGACAAACCTTTTATTTGGTCTGTCTTCAGGAAAGGACTGCCTCTGAAATGCCAACGAAGCAGACAGAGGAAGTGTCAGTCACCTGCACCCACAGCCCAGAGGGCCATCTTCACAATAAGTGACACCTGTTCCAACTCCTCATGTTCTTTCACAAATGGCACACTCGGTGGCACTTTAGCTTTCCGCTCAGTGAGTCACAGGCGGCTTAGTCATAAGCCTAAAGACATAAATGTAATTCAAATGGGAAATTAACCAAGTTCCATCAAAACAAATAAGTAGGTGTCTCCCTCTTTCTGCTATTATAACAGTGCTGTGTGAATGTTGTGCATTCTCTTCCATCACCTCCTTTGGGGAAACAGCTAGAGAGGTTCCTGAATCACTGAGTGTAGATGTCATATTTCTACTTGAGGACACGTGGCTGAACTACCCCCTCCGGAGGCGTTTCAATGCTTCTTTTCACCAACAGTTGGAACTTCCTTTTCGCCTGCCCTGGAATCCCTGTCAGTGGAATAGTGAAAATCCTGTTAGCATTTTTGAGGAGTGATTCCATACTTCCACATGTCCAGTGGCTGCCAGAATGTGTTCCCTCTCTCCATGGCAACACAGGATTCTGTCCTTGCTGGCAGGCTGAGGGGTAGATTTTCACCCTTGTGTTACTTTCATCTAGATTCATATTATCTTTACCACATAGAGATTTTATTTCTAGGCCTTAGGTTTATATTTGTTTATGTCTCTGTTTTTCAGAGCCTAGGAAGACCTCCCCTACCACAGGATCATAAACTTGTGTTTCCTTCCATATTTCCATGACATCTCATTTGAGATGTCACAGGTGAATCATTTTTGTAAGGAGGAAAATGCCACAATTGCACGTGGTAAACACAGCTTGATGTACCTGGTAAAGCTTCCCATGTCAGATTTTATTTTTTAGATACACCTTTTTTTTTCTCATTTTAAAAAGTATAGCATAAGTATAGTGGAAAATAGCTTAATGAGCCTTTTCTCCTTCCCAGGTACCTTTACTGAGACAACCGAATCCTTGTCTCCTGCCATTCTGTGCTGAGTACAAACACGTGTGTCTGTCATCTGTGCCCCAAACTGTGGCGTCAATTAAAGATGCTCTGTGCCTTGAAGGTTGTTCTATTTTGGAATGTCTGGCTAATTGACCTTTTTTTTTTTTTTGAAGTCTAACATGAAACATACAACTCTTGAAAGTGCACCTTGAATTTTGATAAATGAATTGAGCCCTATAACCCCACATTCTCATGTAGCTGTAGGCATTCCTTGGGTCCCTTGCCAGCAGGTACCCAATTCCATCTCACCTGTTGGGCTCAGCATCACCTCTTGTGTCTGGCTGCTTTTCGCTCAGCGTCATGTTTTGGGATTCATCCATGTTGCTAATGTGTATTGGTGCATCTCCCCTTTTCATTACCAAGTAGAAGGATGACCTTTAAGCTGCTTGTCAGTCTGTGTCTAGAAACCAGCCTTATCCCTCTGGGCAGTTGGTCAAAGTGAGCTGCATGTATTCATATACATGCGTGAATCCACATCTACAATATGTTTAGAGTTGGTGAATGGCTGGGTCAAAACCTCAGAATTGTCACATCCCCCCAAAATCTAGGGGGTATTTCTATAGTGATTGTTGCATTAAATTTACAGACTTCTGGGGAGAACTAATCTTCATGACAAGGCTTTCTAAGAACAAGGCCAGACCTGTTATTCAGATACTCTTTTTTGTTGCTCACAGCCTCTTCAAGTCATTGTATAGATAATGCAAATGCCCCACCACCCACTTCCCATCTGTATGGATCTGACTTCTCTAGGGACCTCCCAGGAGTGGGATCCGACAGGAGCTGTCCTTTTGTGTCTGGCTTATTTCACTCAGCATAACGTCAAAAGTTCATCCATGTTTAGCAAATGTCAGAACTTCCTTCTTAAGGCTGAATAATATGCCATTGTACAAATACACATTTTATTCATTCAGCCATCAATGGACACTGGTGTGGCTTTCACCTTTTGGCTATTGTGAGTCCTGCTGTGGTGAGCATGGATGTACAGATAAGCAGTTATGTCCCTTTCAATTCCTTTGAGTAGACACACCCACACATGGGATTGCTGGATCATACAGTAATTCCTTTTTAAGTTTTTTTTGGAACTGCCAGACTGTTTTCCATAGCAACAAGTTGTTTTCTTATGACAAACATTCAAAGCACGGCCCAAACCCCTTTGTGTGCCTTCAAGGTCCCCATCTGCTACCTCCCCAGACACAACCACTATGAGTGTTGCTGTCTCCTTCCCTTCCAGGTTTTTCCACGCTTACCGCATCTACATGTCCAGAAACTTGATACTCTCTGTGACTTAGGACTATTAGGTAAATGCTATTCCACTGCACACCTGAAACCTGAAACCTTTCCTCGCTCAACTGTATTTGGAGTTTTTAAAAGAAAGATAAGCTATAGAAAAAGTACAACAAATCCCATAACCACAGCAATAGATGGTCAGCACCTGTTCCCCTTTTTGTGTCACAAGGAATCTCAACACCCTGGTTTAGCCACAGTGACCACGTCATGCACATGTATAACATGTCTTTGGCTTTGTCCACATTCATATGCAGTCACTGGCATTGACTCGTGGAAGACGTACACAGCCTTATACAACCACTGATTGGGCACCAGCTCTGTTCCAGTCCTGGTTCTTGGGCTGAGTACAGAGCAACAAGACAGACCAATACCGCCGCTCCCTGACTCAAGAACAAAGCAGGCAAACTCACAACGAACAAGGTGATTTTAAAGAGCGAGAGATGCTCCCAATAAAACTACTGAGGTGGAGTGACTCAACCTTGCTTTGCTCCTTTCCAGATGTTGTTAAATGCACAGCTGGGTTGTGTTTTCATGTGTATTTGCCTGTATCATCAACTGCCCAGCTCAAGATCTAGAAAATTCCCATCACCCTGAATGGGAAGCCTGGCGTCCTTCCCCAGTGGATTCCCTCCACCCCAAGAGATAATCACAGTTCTGATTTCTGTTACTACAGATGAGTTTTGCCTGTTTGAGAATTTAATGCAAATGGAATCATATAGTGTCTGTTTTTCTATTTTGTGTCTGTGACATGCATGTCATTGCTCATCCATATTGCTGTATGGTACTCCATTGTAGAGATGGACCACAGCTCGTTTGTCCTCGGTTATCTGCTCATCTATTGATAGACTTTAGTGGTCTGGGTCGAAATGTGTTCCCTTCCACTCAAACTCATTTGTTGAAGCCCTCAGAGTGTGAGGTATTTGGAGATAAGAATCATGTATACATATTTAAACCAAAATAACATATACACATGGTAAACAATTTTAAATATAGCAGAAAAGCCCCCAAAGAAGCTTTTCTCCCCCAATACCTTCCTCTCAAAGCTTCCCTCAGCACCAGTTTGATATTTCTTTCCAGGAAATAGTTAGCAAATAGCTACATATCTATGTGTTACCAGAGATGTACACAACTTGGTTGCTATATATAGGGCATTTTGTGCCTTGCTTCCTCTTATTTGGAGTTTTTTCTTTTTTTTAACATGAGCCCAAATGGATCTACATCCTTGAAGACTGCCTGGCATTTCACAGTATCTACCTTAATCTGTTCAGTCCCCATGAATGGACAGATACCCTGTTTCCAGTTTTTGCAATCATGAACAGTACTTCATGGATATCTATTCTCACATGTTCATATAAATTCACAAGTTTTTCGCACAGGATGACTTACTGGTTGGATCAAAGGAAAACACATGCATTTCAAGTTTTATGTCGTCAAATTTCCATCCACAGAGTTTGCCTAATTTTACTAACAATGTGTGTGTGTCTGTTTCTCTGTATTCATACTACCATTGGGTAATACCAAATATTTAAAGTTTTGCCCATCTGCTATGTTGCTTGGATCTTGCATTTCTTGGAATAAACTGGAATAACTGCATAAATATTTATTGGCCCTTTGTACAAACCTTATATATTTTTGTCCTTATTTCAAACCATCCTCTTTCTTTCACTCACTTTCCCAGTCTCCTACCTGGTCTCCTCATTTATTCCTTTCCACTCCACCCTCTGCAGGCTTCCAGGATTATCTTTCTCACAAGAAAATCTGGTCCCATTTAGGCACTACTCAGAACACATCAGTGACCACACTCATGCCCACAACCTACATGATAAATAGCCTATCTATGCTCTTTAGTCTGGTTTAAAAAGTCCTGTACGATCTGGTTCCCACCCTGCCCCAAATGCCCAATAATTGAGCACTTACTACATGCAGACACCCTGTGGGTCTTGGGGAACCAAAAATGAACAATGCAGGCAAATGTTTGCTTCCTGCAGCTGATATTCTCGAGCAGTGCACATCAACCATTTTTTTGTGTAGGGCTCCTAAGGAAAAAAATGAAATTATATTTAGTTTGAATGGGTTAAAAATGGGTTAATTAGTTTCAATCTAATTACACATAATTTCTCCCTAACGATAGAAAGTAAGTGCTTAGGAATAATATTTTGTCCTGGAGGTTTGGTTTTGGAGGGCCATAAGCTATCGTAACGTCTAAAGTGTTTTTGACCCCAGAATGAATTTTACCTCTCCCACGAAGAAAGCAGGAGAGCCGATCCGGACCATAAGCGAGTGAATGGAAGAGATTATATCGGAGAGCCATGAATGTTATAGAGGAAAGAAAGGAAAGTTGAGGGGTCACTTGACATCTTGATCAGCCGAATCAGGAAAGTTCTTTCTCCCCTGCCACTGCCCAGAGCCTCAGCCATCGCTGGAGGTTACTACAGCCAGTTCCGTGTCCTTGCCACAGCTCTCTCCAGGGCACTTGATTTCTTCAGTTGTAAAATGACAATGATAATTTCCTCCTCACAGTGCCTGTCACACACTAAGCTGTCAATGAGTGAGCTTTATTGTTACTGTTTTTGAAAAAAAAAAATTTCACAAAGATACATGGGATGAGCCTCCGCTCTGCTGCCTCACACGACCGCCGTCTCCACCTCCGTACACCAGGGGCGCTGTGGGCGCTGCGGCTGGGCCGCTCTAGGCGGCGGCACCATACGTCTCGTTCTCCAACTTCCGGTCTCTGCTCCAGGCCCGGGCTGCGTGGAGAAGGCTTTGCAATGCCTGCCGGCGATTTGGAGTGAGTCGCGGGTCGCGGAGGGGGTCCGGGAGGCGGTTTGGGAGCCCATAGGTGCTTTAGAGAGTCCGGGTGCGCCGAGGCCGCGGGGACCGGCCCTTGCTGATCCAGCCCTACCCCCGCCAAACTTGTGCCCGCAGTTCCAAGCCCAGCTGGGCCGACCAGGTGGAAGAGGAGGGAGAGGATGGTGAGTACGCCCAGTAGCCCCGGTCACTGCGGGCAGCCGGCCTTTGCCGCCCGTTCCAAGCCCACACCTGGCGCCAACGTGGGACACCCCCGTGTGAACATTCCCTGTGTTCACTGGCCGCCGGGCTCTTTCTCCCCTGCCACTGCCGAGAGCCTCAGCCGTCGCTCGAGGTTACTACAGCCAGTTCCGTGTCCTTGTACGGCTCTCTCCAGGGCACTTCTTGGCCAGTACCCAGCCCTTGGTCCCTTCTTCCTCAACGCCTGCTGTGGGCATTATCCCAAAGGTCTCTTGGCTTCAGCTTGGGGGCCCCCGCCCCTCCAGCTCACTCTTCTTCCCCACACTGTCTCTGGCAGACAAATGTGTCACCAGCGAGCTCCTCAAGGGGATTCCTCTGGCCACTGGTGACACCAGCCCGGAGCCCGAGCTACTGCCAGGAGGTGAGTGATGACGACCTCCACTCCATTGTAGGCTGCTTCCCTCCCCAGCCGCATACCTGCCTGCTCCCCATTACCCAGGGTTCAGCCCCCCTCACCTCTTTACCTGTCCCAGCTCCTCTGCCACCTCCCAAGGAGGTCATCAATGGCAACATCAAGATAGTCACGGAGTACAAGATAGATGAGGATGGCAAAAAGTTCAAGGTGAGGCAGGGGGAGGAGGTGGGTGCTCTTGTGCTTGAGGGTACTTGAGCCGGGAGGGGATGGTACACGTTTGTGTACATTGGGTGGGTTGATGAGGAAGATCCCCCGGCCCCTCCCTTCACCCTCCCATCCTCAGATTGTCCGCACCTTCAGAATTGAGACCCGGAAGGCTTCAAAGGCTGTTGCAAGGAGGAAGGTGAGACCCTGCTCCCTCAGTCTTGGGGGGTCAGGGGGTTCCCCCCGGGCTGACTCAAGGGAACGAACTATGAATCCTTTTTCCTGGTGCTTTTTTTTTAGAAGTAGGTTTTAACTGTTTGTGCCTGTTTTCTTGGAGCAGAACTGTGGCCTGGGGGTGTTCACACACTCTTGGGGCCCTGAGAAGTCCAGGGGGGCAGAAGTAGGTGGGGTTAGAGTCTTATTCTTCTTGGCTTGTGTACCCAGAGGAACAGGCAAATCCTCCCCTGAGGTCATGGCGGCTCTGGTTCACCTGGGCCAAACACTATGGAGAAAGGCATAGCAGTAAATGTAATTGGCATAATTTCTGCTCACTGTCTCTGTGCCAGGCCTCATGCCAAGTGCTTTGCAGGAAGTGTTTTTTCTCATTTGATCCCCCTTGCAGCCCAGACTGGTGGGGAGCCCTTGTGGTCCTCTTTTTATGGGAGAAGAAGCTGAGGCTTAGATTGTTTGGCTCAAGGCCCCTCACAGTCTGGGTGACCCCTGCCCTCTCTTGAGCATGGCTCTCTGGTGGGATCTGGTCCACCAACCTGCATGGGCGCTGCATCCCCCCCCCCAAAAAAAAACCGACCAAGATACAGTAACTCTGCAGCTGTTTCCTGCTGGGCCTCATCTGGAACAGGCTGGGAGCTGCCTCCTGGAGCGAGCCTGAAGCTCGGGCCTGCATGCACTCAGGAAATAGGAACCATCTTTGGCACTGCTGTGCAGGGTATTTGGGGAGAGCAAAGAATGGAGTTCAGGGCCCAGACATTCCAAAAGGGGCTATTGTAGGTCTAGGGTGCCAGTGAGGGGTGCATGCCACCTGCCCTTGCCCTGACCTGTTGCCCATTCCTCCCTGAGCCCAGAACTGGAAGAAGTTTGGGAACTCAGAGTTTGACCCACCAGGGCCCAATGTGGCCACCACCACTGTCAGTGACGACGTATCCATGACATTCATAACCAGCAAAGAGGTAAGTGGGGCGGCAGGGTGGGGCTGGTGGCCAGGACAGTGGTGGCCATGGTGTGACAGCCCCCTTGAGCTGCCCCTGCCCGCCCCCCAGGATCTCAACTGCCAGGAAGAGGAAGACCCCATGAATAAGCTCAAGGGCCAGAAGATTGTGTCCTGCCGCATCTGCAAGGGTGACCACTGGACCACCCGCTGCCCCTACAAGGACACGCTGGGACCCATGCAGAAGGAGCTGGCAGAGCAGCTGGGCCTGTCCACTGGCGAGAAGGAGAAGCTGCCCGGAGGTGCCAGGGTCGCATCTGGCAGGCCATGGGGGTGGAGGGATTGTGTGCACCTCTGGGGGATCCTTCAGTCATCACCCGTCTGAATGGGCTGTCCCTGTGGCAGCTGGCCACTGCCGCACAGCAGCACCTCCAGGCTGTGGCCCCGGTTCGCCGCCTCTCCTGGTTGGGGCTGTGAGAACCACCCCTATTCGCGCCCGTGTGGGAGACTTGCTAGCTCTGGTTTGGCTGTGCTTCCATGACTGTCCTGACTTGAATGTGCCAGGCATGGTTGCCCCCCTATGTGCACTTTGGTGTGTACGTGCACACGGCTCTGAGCAGACTCCCGTGTGACCCCACGGTCTGTGACCTTTGGTGTGATTTGCTGTTGGGCCATTTGAGTCTGGACAGTTCTACACCCATGACTTGAGTGTGTAGCACACTTGCTACCTGCCATGTGTGTGGGTGTGTCTGTGTCACTCCTGGGACTCCCTGGCCTGGGTGTTCCTCTAGCTCTCGGTCCCATGGCACTCGGACCAGGTCAACCCCTGTGGGTTCTCTACCTGGGCTGCTGGTGTCCTGGCTGTGATGCTTCTGTCGTCATGGCCACCATGTTTCAGATGGGCAAGTGACCACAGATGCCTGAGGCTTAAGCAGACAGTGCTCAGGTCCAGGCTTGGGTCACCAGCCTCCCGGGGCAGGTCTACCCCTCTGTCTATACCAGGGTGAGGCCTGCTCCAACTGTGCTTTTGGTCCCCAGAGCTGGAGCCTGTGCAGGCCACCCAGAGCAAGACGGGGAAGTACGTGCCACCAAGCCTGCGCGACGGGGCCAGCCGCCGTGGGGAGTCCATGCAGCCCAACCGCCGAGGTGAGGCAGGTGCTGAGCAGGCTGGTGGGCGGGCAGCTCCCAGCACCCTGTGATTATCCCGCGGGCGGGGCCGGCCCTCAGCTGCCTCTCCCTGCCCGGCCAGCCGACGACAACGCCACCATCCGCGTCACCAACCTGTCAGAGGACACTCGTGAGACTGACCTGCAGGAGCTCTTCCGGCCCTTCGGCTCCATCTCCCGCATCTACCTGGCAAAGGACAAGACCACTGGCCAGTCCAAGGTGGGCGGGCGGCCCTGGGGTGGGGGAGGCGTGCCCTATTCTTGCCATGCCCTGACACCTGTCTCCTGTCCCCCAGGGCTTTGCCTTCATCAGCTTCCACCGCCGTGAGGACGCCGCCCGGGCCATTGCCGGGGTGTCTGGCTTTGGCTATGACCACCTCATTCTCAACGTTGAGTGGGCCAAGTAAGACCCCTGCCCTCCCCACCCCAGGCTTGGTGCCCCATCTCGGCCAGCACTCAGACTGGCTGTGGGCCCCGCACCGGGTTCACAGACTCAAGCCTCTTGAGCGGTACAGGCCATTCATGGTCCTTTAGTCCTGGGGAGGGGCCCACAGCCCACCCAGCAGGGCTTGGGTAGTCCTGCTGGCGCTGCCCCAGACTCTCCACCCCATGAGGCCCCACGCGTGTGTGGTGAGGGGGTCTTGGGATTGCCCCAGGGGCTTGCCATCCTCACCACCTCCTGCCTCCCTCTCTAGGCCGTCGACCAACTAAGCCAGCTGCCACTTCTGCTGCTGCTCAGCCCTTCCACCAAGACCCCGCAGGGACGGAGGGGCAGCCTCCGAGGACGGAAGGCCCCAAGGGCAATAAACAAACTCCAGTCGCCCTCTGCTGTCCTGTTTATTTTCAGGGGCCACCAGCCCCCGCCCCAGTTGTGGGTCTGCCTCCAGGCCCGGTGCAGCACCGGGTTCTATGGGAGGGGTGTCCTGCTGCTCTGACCTGGGTGCTCACCGGCCCCAGCACAGGCCTTTCTCAGGGGGAGGAAGTGGTGGCTCAGGGCCTGGTGCTGGCTTGGGGCCACGAGCCCGCTGTGTTCTTGGTCCCTTTTCCACTGCCGGGTTTTTGTGGTCAGGAGGCAGCAGCCCAAGATAGGCCAGTCACAGGCTTAGCTCAGGGGACTGGCGCCCTGTGGTTTGGGGGGGTGGCTGTGACACTGAGCGGCAGGACTTGGCTGGAGCTCTTTGTGTCCTCCGTGGCCCAGGCCTCCCTGCAGCCAAGGCAGCATTGGCGGCAGCCCCCCAGGCTGGGCACCACAGCCATGTAGAGCAGTGGGTGAATGCAGATGGCCAGGGGCATGAGGCCCCGCATTACCTGGTGGGCCACGTAGCTGCCCCAATCCAGCTGGGCCTGGGCCTGGGCCACGTCCACAAAGCTGGGGCAGTTGGCTTTCCAGCGCTGCCGGGCGTGCACATTGAGAACCCACGTAACATAGTAGGGCACGTAGGAGCTGGCGTAGAGAACCACACCACTGGCCACCAGCACGGCCACATGCAGCTTCTCAGTGGCTGTCATGCCATGGCTGCGCAGCACAGCCATGCCGAGGGCGCCGTAAGCTGCCAGGGTGAGCAGCAGCGGTAGGCTGCAGCCCAGCGCCACCAGCACCAGGCTGTAAGCTCGGTAGGCGGGGAGCTGGGTGTCATCTGCTGCCCCCAGACACCTGATGCAGGCTTCAGGCATGGAGTTGCTGCACTTGCCCTCCTGGTGTGGCCTCTTCAGGTGGGAAAAGCCGAGCGTGGGTGCAGCCAGCAGGGCCGCCAGCACCCAGCCCACAGCGCTGCTGGCCCAGGCGTGTTTGGGCTGCAGGTGGCTGCGGGTAAAGAAGGGGTGGACAATGCCCAGGTAGCGGTTGAGGCTGATGCAAGTGACAAAAAAGACACTGCCCAGCAGGTTGAAGGTGAACAGGAAGCGCTCCAGGCGACACGCAGCCTCGCCATAGCGCCAGTGTTTGGGTGGGTAGAGGTAGGCAGCCAGCGGGGGCAGTGTCAAGGCATAGAACAGATCGCTGACAGCCAGCTGGGCTGAGAAGACCACGGCCGGGTGCCACGGGCGCTGCTCCCGTGTGAAAAAGCGGTATAGGGCCAGGCTGTTGCCGGCCATGGCCACCAGGAACTCGGCTGCCAGCATGGGCCACAGGTAGTCTTCCTGGAAACGACTGAGGATGCGGTCGGCGGCTGCTGTGAAGTTGGCTGGGCAGGTCCTGGCACCTATAGGCAGAGGGTGTCACCGCATGAGCCCTGCTCCAGTCCTCGCCGCGCCAGTCCCGGCTCCTTTTCAAGCGGAATCTGGCCCGAAAGCCTGTGGAGGCCTTCCTTGGGATGATGATTCCCAGGCTTTCTTTGGGCCCTCCACCCTCAGGAACCAGGGGGTCGTTGCCTTCGCGAGGGTGCACGTGACCCAGCAGTGCCGACCTGGAGCCATCAGGCCTGGGGCGGAGTGGAGCACACGGTGGTCCCATCCGATCCATGAGCAAGCCTTGCTGCTCCACCTTTGGGGTCTTCCCCACCCCCACATCCCAGTGCCGCCGTCTGAGTGGACCAGAGCTCAGTCTCCTGCCCTGGCCTGGGTCTCTCTGCTTGTGCCCTCACCCTTCTGGGGGGCATCAAGGTCAAGGAACATCTTCCTGCTCCCAGCCCTCAGACTCCCTCCAAAAGCCAGTACTTGTCCCCTGAGGCCCCACAGGAGGGAGCCCTCCCTCCCCACACTCTCCCTTCTCAGGCTCCCACTACTCACTACCAAAAACCCTTCCCACACTGGTTTCCTAGCTGAAAAGACAACCTGCCCCAGGGCCTTAGCACTGACCGTGCCCTTTGCCTGAGTCACTCCCCACTTCATCCTGAACCTGCCCCCTGGTTCTTCTTGGTCTCTGGTCCTGAAAGGCCCTCTGACCACCCCACCATTGCAACTGCACCTCTTGGCCTCCTCCAGGCCCCTTTTCTACAAAGCCTGTACCTTCTTCCGATCACTAAGGGAAATCTCAGAACATCCCCTGGTGGCAGTTAGTGCCCTGCTACTGGCTTCCCTGGACACAGCAGTGCGGGGTGAACAGCCCTGGAGTTGATTCCCCTCAGTTCTCTTACCTGAGACAGAAATGGCCTGTTCCCAGTTGGTCCCCAGGCTGGCTTCTGTCTCCATCCCCTCCCCAACTCCAGGGCTACAGAAGGAAGTCCCCGAGTAGTTGCTCTTAGCCCATTCTCCTCTGACTCCTGGGAGCCAGCTGCCCCACCTGGTCCTGGGCCAGGCAGTAGGGACCAAGGCCCTGGACACATGCCCAGCTCGCCCCACGGGGCAGCACTAACCACTCACCTGTGGTGGCCGCAGCAGCAGCCATGGCCCACATGCCCTCCGTCTAGGTCCACTGCCCACACTGCTGTGCTCCAGGCCTCCACCCGGCAGTGCAGAGGCCCCACCCTCCGTAGCAGCTCCGCCCTCAGCCCGCAAAACTGGTCTGGCTGCCTGGCTCACTTCCAGCCCTGGTTTCCTTCCTCATTGCCCCTGGCCCTCCAGGGTTGGCCTTTCACCTTTGCAGGCTCCAAATCTGGGGGAAGGGTCCGGGCCCCTCAGGCACCAGTCAGATCTGCTGTGGGCCCTCACTTACCCAGGGTGGGAAAATACCCCCAGGATGAGGGCTGAAACAGGGGCCAGTTCTCCCATTCTAAGTCTGGGTCCCAGGCTCCCCCAATCCAAATGCAGACTCAGAGGGAATCAGTTATTTTATTAAGAGTGGGAGGTTGGGGGAAAGAGCTCCTTTATGAAAGGAAACAGGGCTGCATGGGGGTGCCCAGGGGCCAGGGCAGCACCTCTCTGGCCCCAATCTGGGGCATACCGTCCACCTGGGCTTGCCCTCAGATCGCTCTCTTAGGTGGCCGTGCGCGGCCCCGCCCACGATCCTGGGCAGCCCATTTGGGTCCAGCCTTGGCCTGGGCACCCTGGGGCCTGCCCTTGCCTTTTGGCGGCCTCTGATTGCTGCCTCGGCCTAGCTTCTGCTCCTTCGCCCGCCGCTTCTTTCCTGGGGGCCCGGTGGGCCATCTCCGCCTGGCTGCCTTTGGGAACATGTCTGTAGGAAGAGGCTGAGTCAGGGCCACCAAGGCACAGACAGGCCCATAGCGCCCAGCTGCACTGACCCCAGACACACACCCTCATCAGGCTCTTCGCCCACCGCCTGGCGGAAATACTCGGCTTCATCCTCCTCCTCGTCCTGCTGGCTGGGCCCCTCTGCCTCTGGGGGAGCCCCAGGGTCTTCGGCATCGCTGTCCCCATCAGCTGCTGCGTGAGCTCGCTTCATGCCCGCCAGGCTCTTCTTTCTGGAGATGAGGAGCGTTGGTCAAGAGGCAGCCTGCACCCAGGACCCTGCCTCACCCACCTGGCCCACAGCCACACACTTATGGGTCTCTCGCTGCTCCTGCTTGCGCTGGATGTTCTGGGCCTGCTGGTCCTGCCTCTGGGCCTTGAGTCTCAGCCTCTCCTCCTTGGCTGCCAGGATGGCCTGCAGCTCTTCTTCCGTCTTATGCACTGAGAGAGACAGTCACTAAGATCCCAAGCATGCCCACCACACCTCATGACCCACCTTCAAGGGCCTCAGACCCCAGGCCCTTGCCCGCCACCTGTGTCCTCACCAAAACTGTGGAACAGCACATTTCCCTCCCCAACTCCCTCCTGAATCTTGATGAGCTGCAGCGTCATTCGGGGCCCGATCTGGAGGGACACAGGGAAGAGTCAGTCCTTCCTAGGGGCTGGGGCTGCCAGAGGAAGCCACCCCTGCCTGCTGGGCCTCACCTCAGTGAGCCTCACGGCACTCTGCTGGGACCGCATGTTGCCGCGCCCGGCGATGGCCTGCGGCAGCTCTGTAATATTATGCTCCCCGTCAGGCTCCGCCTCACTCTCAGACAGCCCCGCGCCCCTGTGCGGTGGACACACAGGGCTCAGCAGGGGATGCCAGGCTCCCGAGACAGCTCTGGGGTCCCCTGGGCTGTAGTGTCTCCTGCCCTGCCCCCCTTACGTGGCCAGCAGCTCGCTGATGTCCTGCAGGCGGCTCATGTTGGGGAACTTCTCCTGGAGGAGCTTCTTCATCCCTTGACTTGCACCCACAGGAACAACTTTGATGCTACTGCAGGGACCGAAGCAAGCAAGGGGGCGGTCAGGGGTCATGGGGTAGCTCCAGCCCTACCTTTTCACTAGTACGTCAAGGTGTTTACTTTGAGACTGAGCAGAGTCTCAGCAGTAGCCTTATCACCAGAAGCAAATGGAGGTGTGTGTTCCCTCCCCCATCGCCCCACACATACTAGTGGCGGAAATCCAGCTCCTGCGATTCGGGGTTGTAGCTGATGAGAAGGCAGCGCTTGATGGTGTTCAGGTTCACCTGAAGGAAGAGAAGGCAGGGCACCACGTGAGCTAACCATGGCCTAACTGCGTGCTGGAGCCAATGTCAAGCCAAGGGCACATTCCAGAAACCTCAAGCGAGGGGTGTGGGGTGCTGCTGGCACTGCAGGAATTGATATTGATGTTCACAGGCTGCCTGGGGCACTGGCCGGAAATCCTGGTTCTGAGACCCCCAGAAGCTGGCCGCACCAGATTCCCTGATGATGGGCATCTAACAAGCCTAATTTGACATCCAACGGGGCCAGGGCTTAAAAGCCAGATTAAAAAAAAAAAGAGTCCTGCTCTCTTGTGGCTACCTCAGACTAGTGGCTTCACCGGTTAGCTCCAGTGTCCTTCTCTATAAAATGGAGCCACAATACACACTACCCTTAGGCCAGCTCTCACAGCTCACTCTGGAAACAAAAAGCAGCTCTGGCATCGTGCCCCAACTGCCAGAAAGGAAGGCAGCTTATGGGGAAGCCTCTTCCCCAGTGTCACAGGACCTATCAGTGAAATCTGCCCTCAGGAGCCAAAGCTCTCAGCCTCAGTGGTAGAAGTTGAGAAAGGGGCACTCAACCCAAGGGCCTGGGTATGGGACCTGCTGCCCGCCACAGCCACCCTCCCTGCCATCATGCCAGGCCCGGCCCACCTTATGCACGTTGATGGAAGGGAACAGGTTCTGGAACATGGTGGCCATGAGTTTCACATGCATGCCATAGGGACCAAAGCTGTTGAGCACCAGGAGGGGTGGGTGGGCAAACTGCTGCTCATGCATACGGTGCCGGCGCAGTGAGGAGATCACATCACGTACCAACGTGTACTGCAGGGCAGGGTGTGGCATGGGTGATGGTAAGCCACATGTGGCTGGCATCATCCCCGAACCCAGCCCCTGTGCCTCATACCACTGTCAATCCTTACCTTGTTGATTCGGAAGGTTAAGGTAGGGCCTCCAGGGAGGCGTATCAGCTTCTACAGAAGAAAAGCTCCGTTAGGGTCAAGGTGTCCAGCTAGGGAGCAGGGATAATGGGAACCTCTGCCCTGTCTCTTCAGAGCGTTTACTTTGAAGCCAGAATCATGGCAGCTCAGAGGCACATGGGTTCATCATGAGACGAGGAGGAGGAGGGCATGGGGGAGAAAGGGGTGTGGGTGTCCACTTACAAAGTAGATGTTGGTCTCCGTTTTGCTCAAGATCAGGAAGTGTGTGACCCCAAGAGGCCCAGCCACTGCCACACAATCCTTTAGAGAGTTTTTTTTTCGTATCTAAAGATTACAAAAGGAAGAAAGGCCATAGGTATTCCCTTCTTGAACAAACACAAGCTGAACTATTAGACCCTACTCTAACCCTTCCGAGAACAGCTGATCAGACTTTATCTCGGATATCGCCCCATTCTGTTGATGAGGCAAATGAGGCTCCAGGTCTTTGAAAGAAACCAAGTTTCCAATCCAGCTTTGCTGACTCCAAGAGTCCTTCTTAACCACCAGCCTCGGCACCCACCCAACCAAGCCCCAAGCTGCTGCCCTCAAAAAGCCCTGACAAGCAAGGGCAATGGTTCCTTTCTCCAGTTCAGGGCGGGTGGAGGCGCCCGGGTGCTGCAGACCTGCAGGCGGGTGGCGGTGAGCGGCTCCATGACCCGCCGTAGGTCTAGGCTGAGCTGCCGGATGCCACGACCCGCGCGGCCCCGAGCGAACACGAACGAATGCGGCTGCGCGGCGTAGGCCTCGAGGTTGCGGAGCTGCGCCTGGGCGCGAGCGCGCTTCTGGTGCCGGGACTGCGGGGACGAAAGACGAGCGGTGAGCGCCGCGGCCTCCGCACGGAGCCCTCCCGCGCGGGGCTCCTCCCCGGTCGCCCCCGCCTCACCCGCCCGATCCGCCCCATGCCGTCTCCTCCACGAGGCCCCCTCTGCTGTCTGCTTCCGGCGCTCCGCTTCTCACTTCCGGCGCCGGCAAGGGGCTCACTGAGGCGCCGCGGACCGATGACGTCACCGGGAGGGCACGCGCACCAGATGATGGACGGAAACCTTGGAGGGGTTCCTATGGAGACGCCTGGTGCCTGTTTCTACGGAAACCGGGGCGGGGCAGCTTGGGCTTCAGGGACAAGAATCGAGGGTTCGAATCCCGTTTCGGCCTTTTTCCTCCACCTTTTTAGCCATTTTAGCCATTCCAAGGCCCCTAAGGAATCCTGCAGTGAGGATGGTAATCACGTTCCGCCTAACACGGGAATTAAAAGACGTGATGTGTGCACTGGTACCAGGCACTTTGGGAGCAACAGAGAAGGAGGTAGCACGTGGCACTTAGGCATTTGGGCCCCCAGCTCCTGAAGGCCAGCTGTCCTCTCCAGGAGCTCTCTTTGCGGCTGAGGGATGGAAACTCCACATCACCTTCTGGAAACTCAGGGCAAGACGGGCGCTTTGTGAATAATTCATCCCCTCCCTGTTTCCGCTCAAGACTCCAGTCTTGGCCTCAGGCCTCTGGCTTCTTCCCCAGAACCCTGGGGTTGGGGGAAGGGACCCTCCCAACATCTCTCTCTCTCTCTCTGCCATCTGCCTCTCCTTTCCCTTTTGCCCCGTCCCCCATCAGCTTCCCCACCCCAATTCTTCTCCTCCCCCTCGCTGTCTCCCCCTCCCCATAGCTGTCTTCTCCCTGTCCCTGTGCCTCTACCCGACTGTCTCTGCCATCAGTTGTCTCTGTCATCACCAGAAGTTTCCCTCTTGCTCCTGTCTCTGTCCCCATTTCCCTCTTCTCTCTCTCCCTGACTCCCCATGTCTCTCCTCTTCTCTGTCTCTCCCTTCCATCAACCCCTCTCTGTGACTTAGGAGGTTTCTTCCCTCCCTGCTGCCAATGGGGGAGGCCAAGGGGGATGTGGGTGGGGGGCCGAGGGGCCCAGTGTGGGGGGCCCCGGCCCAGGCCTGGAGCCCAGCCTGGCAGCCTCTCTCAGATCTGGGACAAGCATTTCCTCTTTCAGCCAGGGAGTCCATTCGGGTTACAAGCTCAGGACGGTAGATGCTGGGGGAAGGAGTCTGCTCCCCGAGACTGTGTCTGCTGATTGGCGAGGCCTTCCTACAGGCCGGAGACCCTAGGCCTGCCTCGGGGGCTCTATGTGAGTCTCTTGCTACCTCTGAGAAGTGACTGTGGCTACTTCTGCCTGTTTTGGGCCCTGCATGATCTGATGTGTGTGGATGTGAAGATATGACAGTTTGTGTGGGAGACGAATGGGAATGTGGGCGCTGTGGTGGGGGCTGGGTATCATGGTCTGGCTGTGTACCTGGGTGAGACACAGATACAGAGATATTCAGCCTTCTAGGTAATTTCCTTTAAGTCTTGGGGGGGCATGTGTGTGTGTGGCTGTATTTTGAATACACAATTGCTGCCCGAATCTGTTTCCAGTTGTGTCTTTGTATGTACGTGTGCCAGGGAAATCCGTGGATACACACACAGTCTGTCTTTGTGGCTCTCTGCAGTGGTTTGCATGTCTCATTGGGTATCCGTATGTGTGTCTTTGTGTCTGCACTGTTATTTGCACATGGGTGTGTTTGGTGTTGGGTATAGGTGTACGAATTCTACAGCCAAGCTGCCTGGGCTGAATGCCATTGCTAACCGTCTCTTGCTGTGTGACTGAGGGTAAGTTGTTCACCCTCTCAGAGCTCAGTTTTCTGTGCTGTAGAGTGAGGCTACATTCAGACACCAGCTCAAGGTTGCAAGGATTAAATGAGATAAAAGGTGTAAAGGGTTTAGTCATACTTGACACCCAACAGGTGCTGCTGATGTGCATGGTGGACGTCCTTTGTGTATGCATGTGAGTGTGTCTGAGGCTGGGATCCCCCCTCCCAGCCTCCTGGGCCTGAGCCTCCCACGCTCTGTGCTCTGCTGTAGTGGGAACATCCAGGGCACTGACCTGTGTTATCAGTCTCTGGTGGCCTGGGTAGGGGGTCTGGCAGTTCTGCCCTGGTTCTCATGCAGGAAATATTAAATATTTACATTTGCAGCTCTTCAGCTCAGCATCAGAGCTGTAGTCCCAGGCTCTGGGGGCAGGGGGTGGTTACCAAGCTTCCTCCCTCCTCTATCCCACCGGCCTCTCCCCCTCCCCAGCTCAGAGGTTCGCTGCTGGACCCTAAGCTCCTCCTCGGACTTCTTGTGCTTGCTGTGAACCTCGAGGGACTCGGACTGGGCTGTGACAGGTGAGAGGGCAGGAGGGCAGGTGAGGCTGATTCTGTCTGCTGAGAGATCCGGGCTTCCTGGTCAGCCCGGGCTGAGAGCCAAGAAGGTGGCAGATATTACACACCCTCTGGGTCCAAGAGGTCGGTCCATCCTGTGGTGGGGGCCTGGTGTTTTTGCAGGGGCAAGGAGAAGACCTGTCTCTGCCCTTGGGAGCTCCTGCCTGGCATGTGAGCACAGTAGTGAATATGCCTTTCTCCAGCTCAGAACCCTTTATGGCTCCCACATGACTCAGAGTTAAGCCCCAAGTCTTCCTTGTAGCCCACAAAGCTCTGTCACTTCCCTGCCCTCCCCTCCTCCAGCTCTCCTCTTTGCTCACTCTGTTCCAGCCTCATAGGCCTCCCTGCCCTTCCTTGGGCACATCTAGCAAGGTCCCACCTCAGGGCCTTTGCACTTGCTGTCCCTTCTGCCTGTGATGCTCTTCCCCTTCTTTTTCTTCTGGTCTTTGCTCCAGTGGCATCTTCTCGGTGAGGCTTGATCCCTGTTTAAAACGCCCCCATCTCAGGACTCTGTTTAAAACGCACCCCCTCCCTTGATGGAGTGTTTTCCTAAACCTTTATCACCCTCCAACCTGTTTTCCCAGAGAGGATGTCAGTTTCACTTCGGGAGGGATTTGGTCTTGAGTTGGTCCACGGCTGTGTCCCCATCACCTGGAACAGCTCTTGGCAAACCATAGGTGCTCACAGAGTGTTTGTTGAATGTGATGGAGGCAATGTGTGTGACGAAGACTTTGGGACATGTGCATAAGTGTAGCCACTGGGACATGTGCAGGTTTGGAAACAGGAACTTGGTGCAGACAGGGGTGACATATGGACACGAGATGTGTTCTGAGCATCAGCAAGCGCATGCAGGAGGCATGTGTCCCTGAGAGGCTGTGAGTATGGGAACCCCAGGAATTAAGGCAGTGGGGGCCACGTTTGGACCCTGAAGGGCTGGGGGTAGGTGGCCACAGGTACACACATTCAAGCAAAGACAATTGTAGGAGCTCACCTGTGTGGGCTGGGGACCACCTGTGGGCGAGCACAGCAGACTGGGGTATGTGGGTGTTGGGTGGGGGCATTAGGCACTGTTTTAGGTGCTGGGGCAGAGCAGTGGACAAAACCCAGACTCAGCCTCTGGGAGCTGATGTTTCAGTGGAGGAATTCACATCATAAACAATGGCAAACAAATGAGGCAATTTCAGAGTGAAGACCGGGAGAAGCAGTGCCCAGGAGGGGCAACTCTATATGGGGTAGTCACGGGGATTGGAGTGGGGCTTCTGAGGACAGATATCTGAGCTGAAACAGGAATAAGGAGTGAGAAAGTCAGGTCAAAACTCGGGGAAGAATGTTCCAGACTGAGGAAACAGCCCGTGCAAAGGCCCTGAGGCAGGATCATGCCTGGTGTGTCTGAGGAACAGCAAGGAGGCCCACGAGGCTGGAGCAGAGTGAGCAGGGCCTTGTGGGCCGTGGGGGAGGGCTTGGGCTTTTCTTCTGAGTGTGGTGGGAGTTGTGGAGGTCCGGAGCAGAGGAGGGAAGCATCTGGATTTGGGAGTTCACAGCCATTCTCTGGCCATTGTGGAAGAACCAGCAGAGGTTTAGGACTGAAGACTGGAGACCAGGGAGGAAGCGGCTGTAAGGAAATCCAGGTGTTGTGAGTTGAGATCACAGCAGTGGGTAAGGATGGGGAACGTGGAGGAATTCAGGGTGTAAACAGAATCGCTGACAGGCCTGACTGATGGGTTGGATCTGCTGTGATCCAACCAAGAAAGAGACATGGATGCCTCTGGGATTTCGGTCTGAGGACGTGGCAGATGTGGGAGGGGGGGCGCTAATTTAGTGAATTAGTGAGACTTGCCCCTCACCCCCACCTACCCATTCTCCATCTGCTTCTGCTCCAGCTACCACAAGGTTCCTTTAATACACAGTCATGGTCCTGAATCAGGGCCTTTGCACTTGCTGTTCCCCCTGCAAGAGACCCTGTCCTCCCCCAGACAATCCCATTGCTTCCTCCCTCAGGTCTGTCTTCCAAATGTCACCTCCTGCAGGTCTTCCCTCCTCCCAAATTGTCCCTGCACAGATCTCCACATCTTTCCGCAGTTTTATGTCACTTTAGCACTTAGCATCTCTAACACATTCTATTAATCCTATAGTTCATTTATTTTGTTTTTTACCCACCAGGGCAGGGATTTTTGTGTTTTGTTCCCAACTGTATTCTCCGCGCCTAGGACTGAGGACTGCACACAGTAGGTGATCAATGAATCCTTGCTGAATGAATAGCACACCAGACATGGGAGTCCCCGGACTCCTGACCTCAGTGTAAAGGCCAGGGCGGGATCCCACGGGGAGTCTCCAGCTTCGGGAGTCGGAGACAGGGATGGAGGCGGGCGTGGGTGGCCCCGGAGCCACGCAGCGGTAAACCTGCGCATCCCCACGTGGGAGCAGATGGATCTGGCCCGGCCTGACAGCCGGGGGTCTGGTCTGCGCTGGCGGGGTCCCCCCTTCCCGTTCGTCCTCTGCCTGCAGGTCTGCCATGTGGGCGCCCCGGCTACGCACGCTGCAGCTGCTGCTCCTACTGGGCTCATCATGGGCGCGGGCGGGCGCTCCGCGCTGCACCTACACTTTCGTGCTGCCCCAGCAGAAGTTCACCGGAGCCGTGTGCTGGAGCGGGCCGGTGGCCGCGCGCCCGGCGCCCGAGGCCGCGAACGCCAGCGAGGTGGCGGCGCTGCGCATGCGCGTGGGCCGGCACGAGGAACTGCTGCGCGAGCTGCAGCGGCTGGCGGCCGCCGACGGCGCGGTGGCCGGCGAGGTGCGCGCGTTGCGCAAGGAGAGCCGAGGCATGAGCGCGCGCCTGGGCCAGCTGCGCGCGCAGCTGCAGCACGAGGCAGGCCCGGGGTCGGGACCAAACCCGGGGGCGGAGCCCGCCGCCCTGCTGGCACTGCTTGGGGAGCGCGTGCTCAACGTGTCAGCCGAGGCGCAGCGCACCACCGCCCGCTTCCATCAGCTGGATGTTAAGTTCCGCGAGCTGGCGCAGCTTGTCACCCAGCAGAGTGCGCTCATCGCCCGCCTGGAGCGCCTGTGCCCTGGGAGCATGGGCGGGCAGCAGCAGGTAACCCCGAAGTACCCCCAGAATCGCAGCCACCTCTTGTGCGCTTGACCTGTTAAGTTGGGCCTCTGCATGCAGTTCTGAAATCTGAAAAGCTCCAAAACCAGATTCCCTCTCCTCATTTGGGTCAAAAGACAACTTGTGTATATTTAAAGTCTTCACTTAGCCACTTACTATGAACATTCTTAGGACGCTAATCAAGCATATTAGGTGTATAAAGACCACAGACCCAACGTTACGGAGGTGTCAGGTGATCGACAGATGGGCCCCCTTTCACTGTTTCTAACCCGTGCTGTACTATTTTGAATTCTGGAACAATGGGTGGCCCTGGGTTTTGAATAAGAGATTGTTGCTCAATCCCAGCTCATACCTTACAGGATGGGTCACTCAATTAATAATCGTTGCTGGAAGTAATTATCTCTACAGAAAAGGAATTGGAAGCAGATTGATTCAGCTCGAACACCAGAGTGGAAATTTAAGCCCAGCTTTGTCTGCCCTTGACAGCTAGTTAGGTTTTGGGACAAGTCGGTCCTAGGCCTGGGAAATGCCCATCTGACTCCCTGTCCACTGGGTACTGGGAGATTTAGGAACTCAGTGAGGATTAGTTTGATCACATCTGACTTTCTTGGTCACCCCAGGTCCTTCCACCACCCCTGGTGCCTGTGGTTCCGGTCAGTCTGGTTGGTGGCATTAGTGACGCCAGCAGGCTAGAATCAGCCTCAGAGCCCCAGAGAGATCAGACCCTGAGACAGCAGGGGCCCTTGGCCTCTCCCATGCCCGCAGGGCACCCTGCTGTCCCCACCAAGCCAGCAGGTAAGACAAGGGTAGGGCTGTTGAGGGTGTGTGTAGCCAGGGAATTCCCAGAGTGTGTAGAGGGAAATGGGAATGAAGAATTTAGTGGCAGACGCCTCTCATGGTGGACCTGGAGAAAATGATGCCTTTTTTATCCCGGTGACAGAACAGGGAGCTCTTGCTCTTACTCTGATAGAGACTAAAATTCTTAAGACGGTATGAAACGGGAAAGGAGGTCCTTTTGTTCCGATGAGGGGATAGGGAATCTAGGACTGCTACTAGTTCACTAGTGTCATTTTCAGGATATGTTGTCTGGTGATACCACAAAACCAGGATTTAAGAACCCCAGGTTCTGTATTTGCTCTAGTGAGAGAAGGGTGAACCAGTGTTACTCAGTAAGGAAATGGCTGTTGGTGCTCTTATTTTGGTGAAGGAACAGAAGAGGCAGGACTGCTATTCTGGTGAGGGGATGAATGAGAATCAGGACTCTTACTCCAGTCAGGGTGGGTTGGTCCTGGCTGTGCCTTCCCTGTGTCTCTGTGCCCACAGGCCCATGGTGGGATTGTGCAGAGGCCCAACAGGCAGGCCATGGGCAGAGTGGAGTGTACCAGCTGCGACTGGGCCGACATGTGGTGTCAGCATGGTGTGAGCAACAACTGGAGGGTGGGGGCTGGACTGTGATCCAGAGGCGGCAGGATGGCTCTGTCAACTTCTTCACTACCTGGCAGCACTACAAGGTGGGCATGGGTGGGCAGGGGCCAGGCTGGGCAGGGGAAGGGGGCCTGCTTCTGACCACTTGACTTTCCTGCCCTGCCAGGTGGGCTTTGGGCAGCCTGATGGGGAATACTGGCTGGGCCTTGAGCCCGTGCATCAGCTGACCAGCCGTGGGGACCATGAGCTACTGGTTCTCCTGGAGGACTGGGGGGGCCGTGAGGCACGTGCCCACTACGATGGTTTCTCCCTGGAGCCTGAGAGTGACCATTACCGCTTACGGCTTGGCCAATACCATGGAGATGCTGGAGACTCTCTTTCCTGGCACAATGACAAGCCTTTCAGCACTGTGGATAGGGACCGGGACTCCTATTCTGGTAAGGAAAGCTTATTTTGGTAGTGGGAGTGAGAGGGGAGATGGGATTCCTAGCAAGGGAATGATAGTGAGTGCAGTAAGGCTTCCCTCTGGTAAGGATCAGGGTAAGAAAGAGAACGAAGAAGACTTTTATTCTGGCGAGGGGATGGAAAGCCAGATTCCTTCTTTGATGAGGCAATTCTTTCCCCATAGTCATGATTTCTGTTCTGGTGAAAGGCAGGAGGTGAGAACTAAGACTCTTAGTCTTGAAAGGAATTAGAGAAGATTCCCTCCCTCCCCCATAAAGGGATGAGAGGTAGAGCTCCTAGTTTGCAGATAGGGGAAAGGTGTGACTTGCATATGGTAAGGGGATAGGGAAGGAGTTAAGACTATTGCTCTGGAAAAGAAAATGGGGCCAGGACTCTTATTCTGGTGAGGAGTTAAGAGGATCAGAGCTCTTATTTAATAAGAGTGAGAAAGGCTGGGGATGCCTGGCAAAAGCCTTATGCTAATGAGTGCTGGTAGGAGCTTTTATTCTGGTGAGAGGACATGGACTCTCTCTTCCCTCAGGTAACTGTGCCTTGTACCAGCGGGGAGGCTGGTGGTACCATGCCTGTGCCCACTCCAACCTCAACGGTGTGTGGCACCGTGGTGGGCACTATCGCAGCCGCTATCAGGACGGTGTCTACTGGGCTGAGTTTCGTGGTGGGGCTTATTCCCTCAAGAAGGCTGCCATGCTGATCCGGCCTCTGAGGCAGTGACCATCTGTCCATCGGCCCCCCAGGTCCCCGGGGGTGTTTGTCAGCAGGAACCCAAGTTGTCCTGGCCGCGCCTCCTTCATGGCTTAGTGTGGGCCACGTCCTAGACACCTTCCCATTGTGGATCCGCTCCCTAGGGCCCTGGACTCGGGACCCCGGAATCCCCCTGCCAGTATCTTGGACCCAGATGGCTCCCCAAGGGCATTCGGATCTCGGTTTGAGCTCATATTTTATAACAACACAAAATATCCACAGACCGTGTCTGGTTTGCATCTGCACCTGGCAGGGGTCACTCCCCGTGCCCGCCCTCCTCCTCCTCCTCCTCTTCCTCCTTCAGGTCCTCCAGGATGAGGTTGTCCAGGTCTTCCAGGAGGCCCCCCTGGCTCAGGCAGGTGGCCACAGTGGAGCCACTGCTGATATGGGGGTTACTGGGGTGTAGGACTTTAGGCAGGTGGTTCTGCTTCCGGCTCTTCGGGTGCGCACAGGATGTCCCAGGCACGTGGGGCTCTGGGGAGGGAGAGGTTCTGAGGTCATGGGGCTTGAGGCCACGTGAGACGTGGGGGGGTTGGTAAGGGAGCTGAGGGGATGGGGGACTCCAGAGGGGAGGGGCTGAGGCCACAGGCTGTGGGGCCACAGCTACCGGAAGTCCAGATGTGAAAGTGACAGGTGTTGAAAGCCACAGGGGACTGGGGGACATGGGTGTCGCCTGAGATCGCAGGGGCAGGGGTCATGGGGACACTGGAGTGAAACCACAAGCCTCATAAGCAAGACCATGAAAGGTGGTGATGCCATGAGAGGTGGGTGTTAGGAGGGCCAGGGGTCCTGGGTTGGAGGCCATGGCAACTGGGGCCATGGGAGATATGAAGGGCGGGGCTGATGCCCTGGGAGGTGAAGTGGCCTGGGGAGATCTTGGTATCATGTGCATCCCCTCCCCAAACACCAGGCCCTCACCTCTCCGGTTGTAGCAGTCCTCTGCGGAGCAGGAGTGGGTGTGAGTGCTGCGGCGGTCGGTGTCCCGGTCCCAGCGCGGAGGGAGGATCCGCGTCGGATACACGGGGAAGCCGCACCCGTAGCAGGGGGATGGAGACCCCATCTGTGCCCAGCCCCTGGGGGCGGGCAGGGCCGTGAGGGTCCGAGGGTGAGGCTGGGGCGGGGCCAGGGCGGAGGGAAGGGTGGGGCTGGGTGGGGAAGATCGAAGCTGGGGTGGGGGGTCAGCACCCTCACCGGAAGTTATGCCGACACTTCGGGCAGTGGAACTCAGCCACTCCCCACATCTTGTCACACGGCACCGGCTCATAGCGCTTCCGGCACTTTCTGCACCGGGACACCTGAGGGGTGTAGACAAGGGAGCTGGCTGGACGTCACAGGTGCGCACTGGTAGCTTGCTGTCAGCCAGAGTGGGGTTATTTACACCACAGGAACTGGCAAACGCTACAAATCTGGATTTCCTCTCCTCGTCCCCCAAGAAGAGCTGGTTGTGAAGCATTTACCAGAAGCACACCACTGGTCAGGGGGTTAAGAACCCAGATTTGGGGTTGTGGTTTCAGGGTCAGGTTTGATTTCTGTGGTGGCTGTCCCACTATGGAGTCAGAGGTCAGGCATTGGGATTAAGGGTCGAGCTTCTCAAGTTGAAGATCAGAAGTCCAGCTCGGGTTGGGGTCTGGGGTCTGAGATCGAGGTTGGGCTCTGAGGTTGAAGGTCACAGCTTGGGCTCTCCGGGGTTGATATTTCTTAAGGTCAGAGGTTCAGACCCTGGGATAGGGGTGGGCGATCACCTCCTTCCGCTGGGGCACTCGGCGCCACCAGACGTGGTCACAGGAAGAGCAGGCAAACTGCCGGTCCACCGCGGGGATGAGGTCCTCCTGAGCCCGCTGGAACATGCGTAGGTTGGCTTTGGTCAGCGGCAGGAGGGAGGTGGCCACTGCCTGCAGAATGGGGCAGGTGGGGATAACAGGGTGGTCACCCCTCTCCCTACAGGCGCACCTCTTTCTGTCTCTACGATGTCCTTCCTCCTCACCTGTGGATGTCCTCCCAACTCCAGCTCCCCTTTCCCCACACCCTAGACTCACCTGGATGTCTCGGTCCTGCTTCATGTCTTCTGGCGGGTCCTGCATGGAAACACCAGGGGCAGAAACTCAGGATGGGGCCCGGACCTCTTTTCATCCTTATTTGTTGAGGGGCAGGGCTCCTGGATGGGGAGGCAGGGTCCCAGTCCCACACATAAGGGTGCCCCTAATTTACGGGGAGCTGATTGAGCAGCACTCATCTTTTGAGAGCATGACCCGTTATCTCACAGCAGCCTGAGAAGTGGGCACACCTGTGATCCCCATTAGTCAGAGGGGGACACTTGAGGCCCAGAGCTGGGAGAGGGCTTGCCCGAGATCTCCCTGAATGAGTGAGACAGAACTGGACCCCAGGTTCCCTTTCTGCTGGCAACCACCACACACTTGTTAGCGCTGTGACAGGTCCCTTCCTGTGCCATGCTTCATTCAGCTAAGTGCTGGGGTTCTGGGTTCTAATCCCGACTCCACCACTCCCAGATGTGGGAGCATGGCCACACCACTCCCCCGGAGAGCCCTGACAGTGACTCCAGGTGGCCAGGATGCAAATCCCAGCTGCTGCCTGCTTGCTGTGTGAACCTGGCCAGTGACTTGATCACTCTGTGTCAGTTTCCTCGTCTGTAAAACAGTAGGATGTGTCTCATAGGGTCGCTATGGCAATGAAATAAGTCAACATGTATAAAATTCCTGGGATCCTGCTGCAGGGGAAGTGCTTAATTACTTTGCTATTATTTTTACCATGCCATAGTATGTGTAAATGTAAAAAGTATAATGCATTCTTTATTATACTCTTTAGTAATTACATGGGCCTTTCAAGACAGGTGAAATTCACACTGCACCAGCCACCAAAGCAAAGCCATCCTTGGGTTGCAGTGGCCGTGCTGAGCCTATGCCTCTAAGGCTTTCATGCATTCATTCATTCATTCGCCAGACAGACTCCCCTGCCCCCTCTCCCTCCCCCATCTCCGGCTCATCTTAGCCTGTTCCTTTGCCCATGCCATTCCCTCCTCCAAAATGATCTTTTCTGACCCTTCCCCTATCCAGGACTCACTGCTCCCAGCCCTGAAAAGCTGGCACCACCCCCTCCAGGACGCCTTCCCTGACATCTAGGGCTCCTCAGTCATGGCTTTAATTCTGCTTTGTCTCACTGCTTAGTTTCACACCTCTCTTCTCCCTTTAAGGCCATTAACATGTAATGAGCGCCTACTGTTTGCAGGCTCCCTGGCCAGACTTGCCTGAGAGGTGCATTAGTGAATGTGCACAAGGAGTCTGTGGGCTGGTAGTGCACAGAAGTTGCTGATTGCATGGCCGGGAGCCCTCTTCTCCCGCCCTTTCCCCCTCCTTTGGAGGGAGGGGGCAGTTTACCTGAGCATCCAGGTCATTACTGAGTTCCTGTCCATCTTTCTGCTTTACCCCTGGTCAGGAGAATAAGTGTAAGTGAAGGGACTTGATGTATCTTGGGGTTTCAGGGTCCTAAGAGCCCCAATACAGGCCCTCCCCATCAGATGATGCCCACGCCACTTCCTACCCTCCACGCTCCCGGGCGGGCAACCCCCATCGGGCGGGGACCCTCGCCTGCTCACCGTACACTATGGAGCGCCCCACTCCGGTGTGGTCGCTGCCAAATTTCCTCATCAGAGTCCCCGCCTTCTTGGAGGATACCTTCCCATGAAACTTCTCCCGGAGGCGCCGGACGCTCTTCTCTAGCTGGGGTGGGCACCGGGGGGCTCCGATGGGGGAAGGAGACCGGCGCCCACCCCTCCCCCACCTTGAGGCATCCTTCTCCAGCCCGAACTTGACCCTTGGTTTTAGCCTCCGCAACAGCCCCCGCCCCCGCCCGGCCCACTCCATCCTTCTAGGGCATTTCCTGGAAAAAGCCAAAGTCCCCACAGGGCATTGGGGGAGGGAGCGGACTGCGGCGCGCGTCCCGGGCTAAGAGAGGAAGCCAGCCAGGTACCCCCTGGCCTCTGACCCTTGACCCTGCAACCCCCGCTCTTCCTCGCGGAGGCCGCGCGTCACTCTGGGGGACGTGGCCATCACTCTCCTCCCCCAGGCGAGCGAGCGCCGGCCAGGGGGAAGGTCTGCGCTTCGGATGGAGTCCCCAGGAACTGCGAAGCCCCCTCCGCGATCCCGGCCCCTCCCCAGCGTCTGTTGCCGGCCCCCGGCCCAGCGGAGCCATCTCCTACCTCTACACCTTCCTGAGACATGGTGGCGGTGGCGCAGGTCCCCGCGAGGGTCCGCACTGCGCGCTCCGCGCCCCCCTCACTGGGCGCGCCCGTCGGTCCAGCGGCCGCGCAGGGCAGGGGGCGGGGCACCGGGCCGGCTCCGCCCTTCCTCCCGGGCCCCCTCTTTCGCTTTCGATTCGGGGGGACTGGGCGCGCTGGCTCCGCCCCGGTTCCGCCTCTGCTCTGGCACCCCGAACCCGGGCAGGCGCCGGGGGTCTGCACCCTGCAGCGGAGCGCGCAGACCTCGGGCGGGGAGAGCGGCGCGGCCTCTGCAGTCGGTCACATGTCCCCACGCTACGCGGGGTCCGCGTCTTCACGTCCCTGGTGGAGGCGGGGCCGCATCCGAAGGCCGCGGCGAGTCTCCGCGCCCCCCACAAGCTTGCACCTACCCACAACGTCTCCCACTTTCCCCTCCCCCAGGAACCAGGCGCTAATGCGGACCTGGGCCCCTTCCTCACTCTGAGTGCCCTGTCTAGTTTCGTCCCTACTGTGAACCTCAGTTTACCCCTCTGCAAAGTGGGAATGATACAGTGGCTACATCTTGGTGTGTGTGTGTGTGCACGCGTGCCAGGATTCCAGACCCGTGGTAGAGCTCTTAGTAGCTCCTGGCATGCTGTAGGTAAACTAGTCACCAGGCCACTGCTATGAACCACGGCCGAAGGGACAGGCAGTCTGGGGGAGGTGGAAAGTATTGTTGCAGGTACAGATGTCTGGGCCCTAGCTGCCGGCAGAATCCGGCCGTCTAGGGGTTCCAGGGAATCTGCATTGTACATCGGAAGGCTGAGAAACCCGTGGGCCAGGACAATTCCAACCACTCAGACAGGGGGCTGGAGGAGCCTCTGGGAAGGGCTCTGGCCGCGGCTTGGAAGCGTCAGAGATGGCCTCTTGGAGGAGGGGTTGGTCCGTGTAGAGTCTTTGAGGTCTGAGGTCTTAGCTCGCTGAGAAGGAAGCAGCTCATTCCAACACCTCAGGATCAAGAGAATCTGGCGCTTTAGGCCGGGACTTCTCAACCTCGGTACGCTTGACGTTTTGGGCTGGATAGTTCTATGTGATGGGGGCTACCCTGTGCTTGGTAGAGGTTGGGCAGCGTCCCGGCCCCACCCAGTGGATGCCAGTAGCGCTCCTCTCCGCAGTCGCGGCACCCGAAGGTGTCTCCAGACTTTGCCCATATGTCCTGGGGTGGGGGGCATAATTGCATTAGGATAAATGACTCCGATGTTTTTTTTTAGTTGTGCAGTCTTATCAATAAAAGCGTTAAATCTCCACTTCCAGGTGGACATTTATTTATGTATTACATACAAATAAGTTATACCAATCTATTCTGTAGATTATTTTTTATTTATTACATAAAGATATTCTTTAACAAATGGAGATTTAAAAAATAAGGGTATCCTAATGTTTTCTACTAAACCCTAAACGCTAAAGCTTTGCCCCTTGGGGTCTGTGAACCCCTGGCAAATACAAACAATTCACATTCTTTGGGACTGAACAATGGAATTTCAGGCACAGATGGGGGCTTCTAGGCTGCACAGAGGACCTGGGATTTTATCTGGCGGGAAGTGGGAAGGTATGGAGGACTCTCCCATTTTAGTTACCAGTGATGACTTACCCAGTGGAGGAGGAGGCCCAGCTATGTCCCATCGCCTGGCCAGGATGGGCAGGAAACAGGTGGCAGACTGACCCAGCTTCGACACGAATCAGGTCTGCTAGATTCTCCTAATAATGGCCACCACGTTGAGCATTTACTCTGTGCCAGGCGCTGTTCTAGGTGCTGCGGACGGAGAGCATCAAACAAAACAAAGATCCCTACCCTTGCAGAGCTGGCATCCTCATGGGGGAGACAGACAAGAAACATATATATAACAGGACAGGAGATAATAAAGTGAGTAAAGGCTGTGGAAGTACCATCTGATGAGAAACCTGCAGGAGGTAGGGAAGAGTGTTCCAGGCAGAGCAAACAGCAGGTGCAAAGGTCCTGAGGTGGGAGCTTGGGACTGCTGTTACCAGAGGTGGTGGTTCTTTATCGTTGCATAACGAATTACCCCCAAACTCAGTGGATTGAAAAACAAACACATCATTTCAAATAGTCTTTCATTGTTCGGGAATCTGGCAGTGGCTTTGCTGGGCTTTCCATCTCAGGGTTTCTCACAAATGTTGCAGGCAAAGTGTTGGTTGGGGCTGCAGTCATCTGAAGGTTTGGTGGGGAGTAGAAGGTCTATTTCCGAGGTGGCTCGCCCACATGGCTGGCGGGTGGTAACTGGTGGTGGTGGGTGCCTCCTTTCCTCCTTGCCTGGACTCCTTGACTCTGTACTCCCAACTTGGCAGATGGCCTCCCCAGAGCAAGGGATCCAGAAGGAACGCCAGGTGGACTTGTATCTCTTTATGAGCCACAGAGTATCACTTCCACTGTCACATTCTCTATGTTAAAATCGAGTCACTAGATGCAGACTGTATTCAGGGAGGGGGGAATAACGATCCCACCCTTTCTCCCCACCTCCTGCCCCCCATCTGATGGGCTGCGCCAGGAGGCACGGAGGGCAAGGGAGCCAGTCACACTGTCAGCCTCCCGGGGCACAGAATAGGGAGCAGAAGGTGAGAGTCCATCCGGCAGGACAAGCAGAAGATTTAAGCAGGGTATTGGATTTGGGCATGTGTAGATGAACAGAAAAACAAACATCCCCAGTGGTCACTTGGAGGCGCTGCCTATCCACCAAGGTTCTGTTTGAGCTTTGCGCCCATCTTGGCCTGGCCAGAGGTGGCTTGTCTGTGCAGTGGTGTGAGCCTTAACTGCATTTTATCCTTTGTCTCTATACAAAGGTGTGGAAAGGGAGAAAATAACTGTGCTGATAACAGCAGTAAGTAGTGCAACCTCTGACACTTCAGTATAATTGAGTCAAAGATGCAACTCATTTGATCCATCCGATCATTAATTTGACAGACATGCATTTTAATGTGGCTCCTATGTGGCAGGCATGGTGCTGGGTGCCTTTTCTGCCCTCCCAGAGTTCATGGTCTTAATGAAAAAGAGAAACAGGAAGGAGATGACATTGCAACTAATTATTTTATTATATTTATGGTCTGTACCAAAAAAGAGTCATTGAGGGGTCCATGAGAAAGGTTAACACAGGGGAACCTGACCTGGGCAGGGTGGTCAGGGATGCTTCTGAAGGAGATGCCTCTTGAGTTGAAATCCTGACACTTTGTGAAACACTGTGCCACATGTTTGAAATTATGTATCTCATGTGATCTCAAGGTAACCCTTTGAAGGGGTAATATTATTTAAAATGGGAAAACAGGTTAAAGAACCAGCTTGGACAACCTAAGTGTCCATCAGTAGATGAAGGGTTAAAGAAGATGTGGTACATATACACAATGGAGTACTATTTGGCCATAAGAAAGAAAGAAATCCTACCATTTGCAACAACATGGATGTAGCTGGAGGGTATTATGCTCAGTGAAATAAGCCAGGCAGAAACAGACAAATACCAAATGATTTCCCTCATTTATGGAGTATAACAATGAAGCAAAACTGAAGGAACAAAATAGCAGCAGACTCAGAGACTCCAAGAATGAACTAGTGGTTACCCAAGGGGAGGGGTGTGGGAGGGCAGGTGGGGAGCGAGGGAGAATGGGATTGAGGGGTATTATGTTTAGTACACATGGTGTGGGGGGTCACGGGGAGAACAGTGTAGCACAGAGAAGGCACATAGTGGATCTGACATCTTACTACACTGATGGACAGTGACTGCATTGAGGTCTGGGTGGGGACTTGATAATATGGGTAAATGTAGTAACCACGTTGTTTTTTCATGTGAGACCTTCATAAGAGTGTATATCAATCATACCTTAATTAAAAAAGAAAAAAAAGAAAGGAAAAAAGAACCAGCTTGGAGGTTCCCCTGATGAGTGAATGGGAGTTAAGTGGTTGGAGAGGCGCAGCCCAGACAGAGCAGCAGGCACAAAGGCCCTGAGGGTGGAAGAGGCTTGGTTCAGTGCAGGAAGCTAAAGGCCACCTTGGCTGGGGTTTAGCAAGCTAGCGGCAAGTGGAGGGAGGTGAAGCTCATGCAAAAAGCAGCCAAACTTGACCTTCCGCTGGACCATTTGAGGCTAAGCTGGGTGGTGGTGTGTTTACTTGTGGAGGACACTGACATGATTGGAGCATGTATGTGCTTTTCACAGTCTGATGACTTTTTCTCTCAGTTTAACAAATGAAGAAATTTAGGAATGCCCAGAGTTGGAGATGTGGCGACATGGTAAATCTCAAAACCATTGGAGAGGGCGACTCTTGGTAGAATCTGTGCTGGGGGCAACTTGGCAAAACTTACGAAAGCATTAAGCATGCTGTCTTGACTATTTCTTTCGTTTTATGTATTCTGATGCTTTGACATCTGGGACCTCGCCAGGCCTGGCGGTCTGCCCCTTTCTGGGCACACACACACAACATCTGTGGGCATTTCTGCACGTGGCGCTCCACCCCACCTTTACTCTCTGTACTATAGATTTCTCTAGCAACTGAATTTTTGCTGAAACAAACATCCATCACTTCTGTAATCAGAAGCAAAAAATACACAATAAGATAAACACGATTACTCTTCACAATCACATGTATGAGGCTCTGGAAATACATCTTTCACAGAGACACCTAAGAGCTGAGAGGTAATTTGGGACTCCATAGTCTGTGTAGTCCTCAGCAGATGGAATGGCCTTTACAGCACAGAAATCTACTGTTTGGGTTTTGCGAAATCAGCTTCAAACACGTTTCCAGGAACCCATTATGTACAGAAGTTGGGTAACTTGTTTGAGGCTTCCCTCACGTGCATTCGGTGGGTGGGGAAATCACAGTGGCCAACATACCTTGGGTGTATCGAGGGCTCACTGGGTGCCAGGTTGTCTGTGGGGTGTCCTCTGGGCCTGGGGCTATCAAGTCACTCCTCACCCTTCAAAAGGAACAGGCTCGGGTGCCACTCTCCCTTTTTGAGATGAAGAATCTGAGTTTCAGAGCAATTAAGCAAATCACGCAGGACACCCAGCTTATAAGTGGCATAGTCAGGACTTGAACACAGGCCAGCTGATTACAACCCTCTTTCAAGTTGGACTAGAGCAAGGGGGATATAAAGGACAACGGGGCACGTTTTAGAACCAGACGGTCTGGGTTTGAGTCAATTGCTGCCTCTTTAAGCATCTTTCTGGGCCTCAGTCTTCCCATCTCTGAAATGGGGATTGAGTGGTTTTGAGAGTCATATGAATTAATTCAGATAAACCACTTAGACCTGTGCCATCCGACAAGGTAACCACTGGGCGCACATGGCATTTGAGCCCTTGACAGGTGGCAATTCCTAATCCAGATGTTCTGTCGATGCCCAATGCACACTGGACTTTGAAGACTTCTGTACAATAACACATCAGTGCCTTTTTATGTTAATTCCATGTTGAAGCACAAGTATTTTGGGTATATTGGGCTAGATAAAATTATTCTCATTTCACTGAATTCTTTTTACCTCTTTCACATGACAACTAGAAAATTTAAGATTTTGTATGTAGCGTCGCATTACATTTTTATGGGATCGTGCTGGCTTAGAGGGTGCAAAGTAAGTAGCAACCATCCAAGGAGCATGTAGCTGTTTTTATTACCACACGACTTTGGTTTATGGTGCTTTTCCTAGGGTGTGTGGTGTATGGGAAAAAACGGTCCTCTGCTTCAGCCCTGGGCCTGGTGGCCCTGTTTTCTGCTCCCGGCATCAGAAACACCCAGCTAATCGATGATTCTACATTCTGGAAAGCTCTCAGAGATGATATTGGGAAAATGTGTGAGGTGCCTACACCAGGCTCTGAGCTCTGGGAGCTGGGATGGCCAGATGACTTCATCTATTTATGGTTTACATTGTGCAACTTCAAACTTGTGGATCGCTCTCCTCACCGAAACAGGACCCTCTTCTGGTTGCAAAATTCAGGCATACTTGTTTTGTTTTGTTTTGTTTTGTTTTGGTTTGGTTTTAAGTTAAGCATTATGAAATATTTGATTTAGAAAGAGCAAGTCTTTTTATACACAGGAAAGCAAAACCTTCAGTTGTAGTTTTGTTGGTGGCCATTGGAGTGTCCGCAAACGGTGACGCAAGGGGCCCAGGACATGTAAGCAAACATCTGGTCCCCGGGGAAGAGCGAGGGGGCTCACTATGGTGGGTGTCCCATTATTTTTTCTCTACGCCTGCCTTTCGGGGAATCTTTTTGCTAGAATGTCTTCCTGTATCACTGAAATGTTAATAATGATAATCTCAGAAGAGGCGGTAACTCATTCCTCTTACTCCCAGGATAACCCCCAGTAAATCTGATGTGATTCTTCTGGATCTTTTGCCTTTGAACGACTTATTTCTCTTTCTGCCTTCACGATTGTGACATTCAAAGAAAAACAGTAACTAAAAATATGTCCAGATCTCTGAACAAAAAGGGTTTGGGGATCTAAAGAGGAACTTTGTTTTTCAGGGCTCCAGGAAGATAGGCGTCCATTCAGTTCCTCTGTCTTCTCATTTGTAAAATGGGAATAAAACAGCCCCCGTCTCAGAGTTGCCAAGAGAAAAGGAGACATTAACGTGTGCACAGTACTTAGACCAGAGTCTGCACTTAACAGGTGCTCCAAAGTGTTTGTTTTGACTCTTGTTCAGACCAGAGTCCAAGACCTGTCTCTGCCACTTACGCACTGGGGGCCTGAGCCCATGTCAAACCTAATGAAGCCCTTTGTTTGCTCATCCTTAAAATGGGGTCATAGCCCTCATGCGCATTGTAGGATTCAGTGAGAGAACAAGATACCACTCTCCCTTCAAGGGATTCCCAAGGACCTCAACAATAATCATATTCTATGTGGATGTCCCGGTCAGGGAGGAGGGGGCGTCTGGGCAGGACTCCACAAGGTGGTGTGCGAAGTTCAATAAGCTATAGGCATGGAATTGGTATGTGAGGAGAAGGAAGAGCTGAAAGAGGTTCGTCAGGATACAGGTGGAGTGAACACGTGGCACTGTTGCTGCCACACCCCTCCCTCCCCCCTGGACCAGCCCCTGGCCTCGCATCAGAGGTCATGATGGGAAGAGGGGGAACCACACATGGAGAGCAGGCGCCACATGCAGATTGCTGAGGCTGCTGGGGCAGTGCGTCTGGTGACAGATCCGTGTCCTGTGTCCTTGAGACCTGGAGCTTTATTCTGCACTGTCCTCGACACTCAGTGAGGTCCTACCAATTTTTTGAAACTTAGCTTTATGGAGGTAGGTTTTACATATCATACAACCATCTCCTGCAAGCCTACATCGCAATGATTTTTAATAACCTTACGAGTGGCGCAGCCATCACTGCAATTCAGCTTTCGAACATTTTTATCCCTACAGGGAGAGTCCTTGGGCCATTTACAGCCAGTTCCCATTCCCATTCCCAGCTTTCAACAACCACCTGCCTCTACAGATTTACCTTTTCTGGGCATTTCATGTAAGTGGAATCATGCAATATGTGCTCTCCTGTGTCTGAATTCTCTCACTCGGCACAATGTTTTTGAGTTTTATCCACGTCGTAGTGTATGTCAATAGCTTGGTCCTTGTATTGCTGCATAATATTCCATCGTGTGGATCTTTTTTCTATGACTCTCAAGTATTCTTAAATAAACCTTTCTGGTTAAAATTAGCCAGACACAGTTGGTCCCTGTGACTAGGCTAATGACCTTTGCTAATTAAAAAATTTTCTATATTGTCCATGTATGAGTGACATGATTTAAGGCTGAAGGAAATGTACAGAGAGAAGTGGGAGTGGGCATCATGCAGCCTCAGGGAAAAGAATATCTTCGTATACACACACAGGTAGACACAGGTGACGTATCAATAATACACCTGTACGTGTCACATTTTAGTGCCCTGCTTCCTAGCTCTTTGGTCCACTGGGGTCTCAGCTGCTCTTCTTGTGGACAGTTCCACGCGATGCAAATTCCTACCTCAAGAACACATACGCACTTTTCTATTCTGTCCTTCAAGATCTTTGTGGCCCTCGGCCTGTGCAAGTGTTAATGCTCTTTGGGGCAACCAGTGGAGGATAGGAGCGTGTAGATAAATAATACTCACAAACTGAATCCAACAGCACATTACACAGATTGTGCCCGGTGACCAAGTGGGATTTATCCCAGGATATGTTTGGGATTGGAAGACTCATACAGATACTTGCATACCCGTGTTCATAGCAGCATTATCTACAATGGCTAAAAGGTGGAAACAACCCAAGCGTCTATCAATAGGTGAGTGGATAAACAAAACATCGATACAATAGAATATTGTTCAGCCATAAAAGGAACCAATACACTACAGCTTTCAGAAGTCTTGAAAACACTGTGCTAAGTGAATGAAGCCAGCCATGAGATCACATATTACATGATTCCTTTTATATGAAATGTCCAGAAGAGGCAAATCAATAGAGTCAGAAAGCAGACTAGTGGTCACCAGGGACTGGGAAGTAGAGGGGTGGGAGAGATGGGTGCAGGCTGTTTTCTGGGAAAATGTTTAGAAACTAGAGAGAGATGGTCATTGCACAAAATTGTAAATATGTTAAGTGCCACTGAATTGTACATGTTAAAATGGTTAATCGTATGTTATAGGAAGTTCACCTCAATAAACAGTAAGAACCTCAATCTATGGTGGAGTGGAAGTCCAGACTGCCAGGATGATTAGGATAGAATTTAGTAACATATGTGAAAGTTTAATCTTACCCATGAGAAGCCAAGTGAAAGAGCAACCAGTGGCCCAACTGGAATGATTTGGGCCACAAAATCAAGTAGCATTGGACTATAATCTGAATATGAAACACGTACCCATGAGTCTCTACTGATATAAATAATGGACTGAATGAATTAGTAAATGAGGGAGAAGAGACCAGTCTCCTATGTAGAAGAATTCCAAATAATTTATGCAAATTATGTAATTTATACTCTAACCTGAAGAAAGGAGAGTGTAACTCCCACCCCTTCGTGCAGGGCCCCTTAGTGTGTACTGTGCAGAGAAACTTTCTTCCAACTTTCTTCCAGTGCCCTGTGGGAAAGGGAGCAGGAGTAATAACTTCGCAGCAGAGAAACTTAGCAAACGCTACCTCAGCCTCATTGATCCACGTCAACATCAATAGTGATCAATCACGCTGATCATATATACTCTCGATTCAAAATGATGCAAGTGGTACTTTACTCTGTGATATTCCTCCCCCAAACCCATAACCCCATAAGCCTAATTATGAGAAAACATCAGATAAGTCCCAATAAAGAGTCATCCTATGATGTTTTTGACCAGTATTCCTCAAAACTCTCAAGGACATCAGAAACAAGAAGTCCAAGAAATTTTCACAGCCAAGGGGATCCTGAGGAGACATGCCAACTAAATGTACTATGGTTGAGATGAGGTCTTGAATCAGAAAAAGGACATTAAGTGAAAATTAAGGAAATCTAAATTGTGGATTTGGGGTAACAAAAATGTATAAAATCTGGAACCAATATATAATATTGTTGTATAAATATTTATATATAAAATATATATAATCTATATATAAAATATAAAAAGTATCAATATTAGTTCCTTAATTATAATAAATGTAACTAACATTCTACTAATGTTAATAATAGGGGAACCTGTGTGCAGGGGTACAGGAGAACTCTCTGTCCTATCTTCTGAATTTTTCTGTAAGTCAAAAGCCTATGTAAAAAGTGAAGTTTATTTAAAAAATGTACTCACCCTTTGGCATTGAGGAGCATCTGTATATGGTAGTGTGAAAATGATTTAATAAAGGGAAACCTCACTGACATGGCGTTGAGAGGACAGCAAGGGGAGCTCCTGGGCCCCACCGCTCCTCAATTGCAGACCAGGCTGGAGGAGACCAGACCTTGCAAAGCAGTAAAAGATGCTGCTTCAGCTCCTACTCGCCAGCAGGAGAAAGGGCGATATCCTCCTCCCCCAGCAACAGCCCTGCCCAACTCTACCCTTTCCTCTATCAAAGAACCTTCCTTTCCTTTGTTCCTGGTACTTTCCTATGGTTTTGTGAAGCTTGCGCGTCCCAAATTGCAATTCTCTGCTACTCCTGGATGAACCCATTTTTTGCTGGTAAAATAACCATGAGTTTTATTTTTAGAGTCAACAGTGGTGAGTGTATAGATTCTGGAGCCAGATAGCTGGAATTCACATCCCAAGCTCTGTCACTTACTGTCTGGTTGGCAGCCTCCAGGATGCCCCTTGCAGTCCCTGCCTCCTGGCAGTCATGCCCTGCACAGTCCTTGCTCACACTGAGTAGTGCTAGCTCATGGGGCCAATACAGGATTGTGCAAATGATAGTGCGTGATTTCTGAAGCTAGGTCATAAAAGGCCCTGTAGCTTCCACCTTGCTCTTTCTCCTGGATCACTCTGGGAAAGCCAGCTGCCATATTGTGAGGATGCCCAAGCGGCACTATGGCGAGGTCTACATGGCAAAGAACAGCCCTCCCACTACCACCACTGCCAACTTGCCAGCCAGGTGAGTGAGCTCCTGCAGAGGTGGCCCCTCCAGCCCGTTGAGCCTTCGAATTATGGTAGCCCCCGCTGACATCTTGACTGTAATCTCATGAGAGACCCCTGAGCCCAAAATATATAGCTCAGCTTCTCCCTGTGGATTCCTAACAGAAACCATGAACAATAATACATTTTTGTTGCTTTAAGGCTCTTAAGTTTTGGGGGTAATTTGTTTCATAGCAATAGGTAACCAATGCACTAATTCAGAGGTAAGCTTTCCATCAAAGCTTCCATCAGGACTAGACACAGGGTGGGTGCTAAATTCATTCATTCATTCAACAATCATTTCCTGAGCACCTATTCTGTAACAGCCCCTGTCATTGGAGCTAGGGATACTGCAGTGAACCAGACAGACATGACACCCAGCTTTATGGAGCTGAAATTATGGGTTAGAGGAAGTGCCCATGGAACAGTCAAAGCAACATATATCAAATATATTTGTAAGCATTACTGAGGGAATAAAGCAGGGTAAGGGGAACAGTGATGGCAAGGGATCTATTTGAGTTGTGTCTTTGAGGAAGTGGCATTTAAAGAGAGTCCAAATAAGGGAAGGGTTCAATCCATGAGGCTATCTGAAGGAAGGGTGTACTTAGTAGAGGGCACTGTGAGTGCAAAGGTCCTGAGGTGGGAACCAACTTGGGTGTTGGAAGGACCCAAAGGAGGCCCTTGTGATTGGAATGCAGTAGGAGAGGAGGGAGGATGTAGGTCCAAGCAACGTCAGGGCAGGTTGTGCAGGGCCCCTGCTGAGCATTGGAGCAGGAAAAACTACCTGGAGTTTGGGTAGGATATTTCATATTCTTTATTTGGGGTAAACCTAGTGGTCCAGGCTTGCTTGAAGACAACTGCTTGAGACCAGCAGAGGCCTCAGAATCTCAGGACTCACAGCCGTGGGTGCGGATATATTCTGAAAATTTCTCCAGCTGGTCTAGCAATTGCTTCTTGCCTACCTCTCCATCCACTGGCCAACGCATGAAAAACGTCTCCTTGCTCAGGACATAGGTGTACCTGTGGGTTAGAGACACGAAGGAGGGTGAGGAGAGCCTGGTGCCTCTGAGGCATGGAGACCCCCTCCACTGCCTTAGCCCTCTGCCCTGCTTGCAGCCTCCCAGAACCCCAGCCTGTAGTGTCTACTCCACAAGGCCATCTCAGGACCTCCAGCTTCTAACCCATACAGCTGGGGATTAGAAAAGGCTCCCCTCCTCCTGACTCTTTACTGCCCTATGTTGGAAAACCAAATCTACATCTACATTTCAGGCGACCCTGAAATCTAAGACTCCTGCTAATACGTGCAGTAGAACTTTTGACATCAAGGACCGGGCAGGGTTCGGGAAGGGGGCCTGGGCCTGAGCTCCAGGGCAGCAGGAGTCCCCCACGCACTCAGATTTCACTCTCCACAGGTCTGATGTCTGTCCCATGACGAGGTATGCCTCCTGTTCGTGCAGCTCTAGGGAATCGTGGCAGGTGGTGTGAGAGACGAATTTCTTCATGGTGAGGGGTGTGGCAGGGTCTGTGCCTGGAGGAGAGACCCAGTGTGTGAGCCTGCACAGGCCTGGCGCTCTCCCACAGTAGGACGCCAGGGTAGGACCCCCTGCGGCGTCCTCTGCCACCGCGGACCTACCGCTCTTGATGATGTCCTGGAGCTGCATGTGGTAGTAGATGTAGGGGTTGGAGGTGGAGACCTCCACAGTGGCCAGCTTGACCTTGTACACTGAGGTAGCAGGTGCAGGAGGGCATCATGCTGGCGTGCGGCCTGCGGGTGGGCCTCTGCCCGCCCCCTGCTGCTCCCCGCACTCACCGAAGTCCACGCCCACCTCACAGGCCAAGGCCTGGAGCTCCTCCTGCCCCAGCTGGCTGCTGTCCTTCCTCGGGGTCGGGCACTGTTCTGGAGGGGCAGGGGGGCGGCTGCTCTGGCTGCGCTGGGGGCGGGGGCTTCCTCCCACCCAACCCCCATCCAACCCCACGCTGGCCAGTCATGGGTCTCTGGGTTTGGCCTTTCTAGTCTGTAGGGCACTCCCTCTGTCTGTCTCTCTTTCTGGCCTTTTTAGGCCTGTTTCTCTCCAAGTCTGAGTCTCTTTATGCCTCTGTCTCGCTCCTTTTTTGGCCCTGCCCGAGTGTGTGCGTGTCAGCCTCTGCCCCTGGGACTCCCTTCCTCTGTCTCTCTTTGTCTCTGCCCTCCTATCTCGCTGTCTCTCCCTCGAGGAAGGGCTGCGGGCCCCCGTGTCCCCGTGCGGTCACCCTCGGCACAGCGGCAGACGTCTCTATGGCAGATCTTCCGCAGGGAGGCCCGCTCGGTGGGCAGGTTGTAGAAGGAGCTGCACCTCCGGGCTGCGAGGGGGCGGCGAGCGCGGGTCGGCTTGGGCCAGTGTTCCTGCGGGCTGCGTGCGCGCCCGGCCTCACGCCGCCCCCAGTCCACACGCCCCTCCCTTGGAAGTCCGCAGCCGCTCGCCCGCGTCTCCCCAGCAGGCCACGCCCTGTCCTCCTCTACGCCCCGCCCCACACCCCGCAGGACCTCCTCCCACTTTGACCCCCCAGGAAGACCACGCCCCTATCGCTACACCCCCTTTAGGGCCCTTCTGACCCCCTTCGGACCCCTCCCCTCAACGCCCCGGCCTCTCTGGGTCCCTCTCCATGCCCCCTTCCTGGCCCCGTGCCCCAGGCCCCTGCTCACAGGGCTCGTAGTAGTCAGACACTGCGACCTGGGCGGCCTGCAGGAACTCCGCTGGCAGCATCCTGTGGACCCGGAAGCCCAGCACCAAGTCTTCCTTGTGGGAGAGCTGGAGGAGGGGAGTCCCGTCTGAACCGCCCAGGGCTACTGACCATGGGGTACTGGCCAGAGGGCCTGGGCCTTGAACGCTGACCGCGCGGCCTTGAGTCCCGAGGAGCTGACCTCAGACAGTACGGCTCTCTGAGATCACCACTCAAGGTGCCGACCGCGGGTTCTCCGCTCTCTCGGCTGCGCACAGGCCTCTGGCCGAGGAGTCCCGCCCCCACCCAACCCCCACTTCCGCACCTTCTCCAGGTAGAGGACCACGGTGCTGTCACTGGAGTTCGTGTTGATCTCATACTGGAAGGCGTACATCTCCACGTCGCTTGTGAGCTGGGGCAGAGGGTGAGGATTGCAGGTGGGCAGAGCCCCCTAAAGCTCCCAGCCCCAGGGGCTCCAGTCAGTGGAAGTAACTCTCGGAGCTCCCAGCCCTCCGATTGGCCCCAGTGACGGGGGAAAGAGGCATAATCAGGGCAAAAATTTGGCTAAGGTCATGCAGGAAGACGAGCAGAAGTGACCGTGGCTACAGGCCCTGGGGCATTGATCCAGGAGCCTTGACCGGGTGGTGCCATCCTGTGCCCACACAAGGAGTGTGGCATGTTGCCAGGGCATCCCCGCCTGCTGGGTAGTGGCAGGTGGGTCCTTGTTACCTGTTTGAGGTCATCCTGGTTCGGGTAGAAGCCAGTGAGCAGGGAGACCTCGATGATGCTCATTGTGGCCTCCCGGTCTCCCTGGAACCTGCAGATTTCAGAGCTCATCTCTCCTTCCGCTGTCCTGCCTCTCCCCCATCCTCCCTCTGCCCCATGTCTCTCCTGGACAAGTGAGGCAGCAGCCTCCTCTCAGGTCTCCCCATCACTCCGCCACCCCAACAACTTTGGCAGACAGCAATTTGATATGCCACCTCCTTGCTTGACAACCTTTACCAAATGCCATCTCACCCTTCCTCTTCACCCCCTCCACCCCCGGCTCCCTGTGATCTCTCCGGCCACTGGACCTTTGCACATGCTGTTCTCTCAGCCTGTAATCCTCCCTCCTGCCTCTTTGCCCTGAAACATCCTTCCATCTTTGCAATCTTAGGGATGCATCACTTCCTCTGGGAAGCCTTCTCCAGCCACACACCACGTCATTCTCTAATTTGCCCTCTTTTGGCCCCATGGACCTCTCCTTTGCTACATTTAAACACAGTTGTCTTTTTACATCGACTCCGGGTGATTATTTGGTTGTTTTCTGTCTCCCCTGACAGGCCATGAGCGCCATTGGCCAGGAAGGGAATGCGCTGCTCACAGCTGTGCCCCTGGCTCCTAGAACAGAGCCTGGCCCTCAGTAGGCACTCAGTACATGTTTTTATCTGTGGTGGACCTGGGCGAGGACATTTAGGAGACAGAACAGGACGGGTGTAGGGGCTGGGGTATCTGGAGAAGAGGTGGGTGGAGAAGAGCCACAGGGCTTGGAGCCATCTCTGGGCATCTGGGTCATGGAGCAAGCTCACCATGGTGGAGCCCTCCATTCCAGGACATGAAGATGCTTGTCCCCATCCCGGGGGAGAACTGGGGAGCAGGACGGTAGACAAGCATGGGAGGGCAGGGTAAAGGGCAGAATGGGGGATAGGCAGGGGAGGGCAGGATGAGGGGGCAGGCAGGGAGAGGCAAGCTTGGCTGGTTCCCACCCTCCATCCAGTATCCACAGAGGACTGCTAGAGAGTCTGGTTACCAGGAAGTGAGACCTTCCCCTTTCCCAACCCGAGATCCTGGTGCCCTGACCTTGTTTCTATCCGGAGCTGGAAGGTCTCTTCCCCCTTCTTATTCTCTGCAGAGAGAAGGTAGAGTTTAGTTAGAGGCTGGATAATGCAGCCTCAGGAGCCAGCTTCCTGAGTTCAAATCCTGGCTCTGCTGTGTGACTTTGGGCAAGTTACTTAACCTCTCTGTGCTTCAGTTTCCTAATCTGTAAATGCAGATTCTAATATTCCCAACCCAGCAGGGTATTACAAGGATTCAGTGAGTTAATACAAGTAAAGCACGTAACACACTGCCTAGTTGGCACTTTACACATGTCAGGTTTTAGCAACATTCCTTACTATTGCTAGTACTAGTATTATTGAGAAATGGGGCTCAAGGCAAAGCCTTGGTCACTTTTAGTCCCTGAAAGTCCTGGGACTGGTGAGGCTTGTTCCCTGCACCGCCACAGTGAGCTCCCAATGATAAGAGTCCTGTCTCTTCCTTCTCGAATCCCACCATTTCTGACCACCTCCACAACCCCACCCTGGACTGTCCCCCATCATCTCCTGCAGGGCCAATGGTCGCCTCCTCCCTGGTCTCCCAGCTCCTACCCGTGCCCTCTATAGTCTGTTTCCCCTACAGCGGCCAAAGGGAGTCTATGCAAGCCTATGTGAGGTCACATCCCCCTCTGCTCCAAACCTGCCACGGCTCTCACTTTACTCCAAGCAGAAACTAAAGTCCTCACTGTGGCCCACAAGTCCCTGCCCCCATCTCTTCCTCCTAAAACTCTTTATATCCAACTCTTTCTCCTAAAACTCCACCTCTTTCTCTTCGGTAGCCATACTGGCCTCACAGTTCCTCAAACCAGGTGAGCTCATTCTTGCCTCAGTACCTTTGCACCTGCTGTTCTGTCTGCCTGGAAGGCTCTTTCCTCAATCCTTCCTGTCAAGCTCTCTCACTTCTTTCATGTCTCAGCTCAAATGCCACTCCTCAGAGAGCTTCCCCTGGACCTCCTCCAAGTCTATATCAACTTTTCCGACTTCATTTTGTATGGTGCTTATCATCACCTCCTATTATGCTATATGTTTTTTTATAATGTAGATTTAGGCTCTAAATAAATAGTGGGAGTAGAATATACATATTGTTGTATTACTGCTTGTCTCCTTCACTAGAACGTGGGCTCCCAGGGGGATATTTTTCTTGTTCACTCCTGAGTTCTAAGGGCCAAGAAACAGGGTGTGGCACATAATAAATGCTTAGTGAATATTTGTTAAATGGCTGAATATTAATGTGCCTACTAAACAATAGCTAAAATAAAATAATAAAAAGAAGTTGAGCATCCCTGGGCCCAGGCTCACCTTCCAGGACACTAAGGAAAGTCACATTTAGGTGGTACATGTTACAGATGTCGTCCAAGGATTCTGGGGACCTGTAGTACATGGTCAGGATCTGTTGGGGAAGGGGAGATATCAGAGCCCATTGTACCCACTCCCTCCTTGCTGCAGTCCTTGCCCGCTCAGGGGACTCACAGCAAAGTCTTCCCCCTCCTCAGTCCCTGTGTGCAGTGAGCAGAACATTCTCTAGAATCTAAACCAGCTCTGTATAATAGAACTTTCTGCAATGGCACAAATGGTCTCTACCTGCACTGTCCATGAAGTAGCCGCTAGCCCCATGTGGCTACTGAGCAGTTGAGGAATTGAGGTTTTAATGTTATTTAATTTAAATTTAACTGAGACTCAAGGAAGGGTGTGACATGTTGAAAGTCACAGATCAAGGGCACGGATTCAACTGTGACTCCATTGCTGGAAACATGATAACAGGCTACCTCGAATTTGGTGCATGAGAAGGCTGTCCTCCTGGGCCACAGAGCATAGGGCCAGAAGATGTAATGGAGACCCAGATATTGGGGGGAGGATGCAGTTATCCTGTGGGCTTTGGGAGGCTTCCTGGAGGAGGCATCTTCCCTTGGAGGGAGGCAAGGAAGGAGATACCTCTTCAAGGACTCAGCATGGGAGGGGCAGAGGGGTCCAAAGACCTCTGACCTCTACCTTTCAGGACTCTTGACTTATAACAAGTGAAGACCTTTCTGAGCCTCTATTTCCCCATCTGTTGAATGGAACCCATTTTTACCAACTTCCCAGGGGAGGTTTGAAGTGTCCTTAGCTTGCTTCCTAGCAAATAGTAAGTGCCCAAATGGTAGCTGAAATTATTGCTGATTTTGATCTTGTCTTAAGTCCAGACTTGCCTCTATTCCCACCAACTAGGGTATCCCTGGGATCCAGGTAAGGATCTGGAGGGTGGGACGCCAGACCTACCGAGATGGTGCCTGTTCCGGTGCCGCTGGCTTTGATCTCTAGGTCATCCTGGGCAGAGAACTGAAAGGAAAGGGGAGGAGGACTTGGGGGCAGAGGATGCAGCAAAACGGGGCTCAAATGCAGGGGTAGGGGTTGGGGTAAGGAGCAGAGCATGCATGGGCAGTGGGGCCTTGGTGTTTTCCCTAATTTGGGGCCTCATGACTCACTGCCCACCTCTCTCCATGAAGATGAAACATTTTAATAGAGAATTTGTGGTGCCTACACTGTCACAGAGCAACACAACTGCTGACTCGTGCTATGTCCTAATGTACATTTGTTCCACTTTGCAGCATCTCCAAAGTTCCATATGCATGGAACAAGTCCCCACAGGACTCTTCTCCCTGCCATCTCTGCATCCACTCCTGTTTTCCACATACCTTCTTCCCTTACCTGCCAGAGTAAAATTTTGCAAGTTGACATCCAATGACATCACCCCTGCTAATATCCCATTGCTATTCTTAGAACACATCTGTCTTGGGGCCTTTGCACTTGCTGTTTCTTCTGCCCAGATATCCACAAGGCTCACTTCTTTCTTTCCTTAAGGTTTCTGCTCAGATGTTACTTTCTTGGTGAGGTCTTCCCTGCCCAGTCTATCTAGAATTACAGCTCCCAATGTACTTTCCTCACTTCATGCTTAATTTTTTCCCTCATGGCACTTGCCACTATTTAACACACTATGTATTCTACTTATTCACATATCTCCATTGACTGTCCCCCCACTAAAATACAAAAGTCTACAAGGAGAGGGTTTTTTTTTCTGTCTTGCTCATGGCCATGTTACCAGTTCCTAGAACAGAGCCTGGACTGCAGTAAGTGCTTAGTAAAGGTGGGTTGAATAATTGAAGGTAAGTAATACCTCCACTATGAAATAAGGTTATGGAGGTTACCTCACTCCCACACCTATGTTATTTTCCCCTTTACACATTTATTTTCCCTGAGTTGAGAAAGCTTAAATTGAATATATTTATTGTCTTAGTTTCTTTCTTGACTGTAAATTCCATGAGATCAGAGACCACAGATCTTCCATAATGTATCCCTAATGCCCAGGAGAATGCTTAGCACACAGTAGGTGCTCAGGAAATAGTACAGTAAATGAATGAATATATCGACAATATAGACAATGGTGTGAGATAATCCTGAGGAGGGAGATGACTGGCAGGAACATGCCTCTTGGCTTCATCCTCAATACCTTTGCTGACCGCTGCTGGTAGGCGTTGTTCTGATCGATGATCCACTTCACACTCAAGGCTCTCTTGGGGGCATGGATCTGTACGTGGAGATCCTGGACACCCTCGAAGGGGGCAGCTTGGCGGAAGCGGGTGAGAGCCTCGATGGCCACCACCGTGGTCTGGGGGTTGGGATGGGGGCGGAGGATCAGCACCGCGGACAGCTCCTGGCAGTGGGCCGGGCTTCTCAGCACCTTGGCTAGCGCCCCCCACTTCCCCACCCCAACTCCAGCTCCCATTCCCGAGGCCCGGGTCACCTGGGTGGACCTGAATCCTCCTCCCGGCTCCCGATTCTCCAGTAACCACTTGGCGATGGCTTGCGTCTCATTGTGCCGGCCCAGCTCCAGCTTCTGCATGAGTGCGTAGGCGGTGGCCTCAACAGTGTACAGGGAGTGCCCCTCTGGGTTCTCCACTGGCCAGTGGGTTTTGTCTAGAAGATGGAGGGCTGCCTTGTCACTCAGATCTGGGTTCACCCACCTAAACTTGCCCTCTCCTGGTGTCCTCTGGACCAAATTTTCTCCTCTGTTATTTTATTGAGCACTTTATTTTAGGGGAAACATATGGATGTATTTTCAGAACCACTGCCTCCCCCAAAGCTGGTGGCAACTTTGAGGTCGGTACTTGTCCTCCTTGGCTTCTCAAGTTGTGAGTTCAAGGTTTGGCACACTACCAGTGCTCAATAAATGCTAGGTGGTGAGTCACACATTTCTGGATTTGTGATCATGCAATCCCCATTCAACCCTATGTCTGTGGTTAACACACAGTTGGTTAAGAAGTGGCCCACACCCACTCTGGCTGGCAAAGCTGTCCAGACGGTCATTGGCTCGGGGGCTCTTGGTGAGGGCGAGAGCATAGGAGACAATGGCTACAGCAAAGGTTGTCTGAATGTCGGGGAGTTTTCTCTCCAGGAAGCCACGGGCTCGTTCCATGCTGGCAATCAGATTCTAGACAGAGAGAGGAGGCCAGAGGGAGGTGCTCGGAGAAAAGGGTTCACAAGTCAGAAGACGGGGATGGACTGAGAGGAGCATGACGGTGGGGGAGCTCCCTGTGGGCAGGGGGTAGGGCACCCTGTAGACCCCACCCTCCTCTTTGGATCCTACCGGTATCTTCTGGCTGCACAGCTCCTTTCCCTCATCCAGAGCAATCAGAACAAGAGCTGTGAGAGAGATGTCTGCCTCGGAGCCTTTGTAACCACCCTGTGGGTAAGGAAACACACTCACGATCCCCTTAGCATCTTGGGACATCTTCCCCAACCTCTCCTGCCTGAGCTTGAGAAGTTCCCAGGTGTTCAGCTCTGGGCTGAATGATGCGGAAAGTGGGATAGGGAGAGAGAAGAGGCATCCTGAGACCTGCCTGTGTGGGATCTGCCTTCCTAACAAAAGCTAACAGCTATGGAGGATGCTGGGCTAAACCCTCTACACCATCTCAAGAACATTCTTGGCACAGCTCCATTTTCCTGAGGAGGAAACTGAGGGTCCGGGAGATGAGGTCTCCCCATTGCTAGCAAACGGGTGACTTGGAGTTCAAAATCCTCTTTGGTCACCTACCTTCCACCTTCAACCCCTGTACTGAGCTGACTAGTGTCCCCCCAAAATTCATGTCCACCAGGAACCTCAGAATGTGATCTTATTGGGAAACAGGGTCTGTGAAAATGTAATTAGTTAAGAAGAGGTCATACTGGATCCCATGGGCCATATCTCCTCTGTCTTGTGTCCTTATAAGAAGGCCGTGTGAGAACACACAGAAGGAAGAAAGGCATGTGAAGATCGAGACAGGGTTTGCAGTCATGCAGCCACAAGCCAAGGAATGCCAGGGAAACATCCATGAACAGGGAGTAGTGAGTGGTGAGGCTTGGCAGGAGATACCAAAGAGAGCGATATGGTAGAGAGAACCTGTCATGGGAATCTGTGAGCCATGGAAGGTGTTTGAGCAGGGGAGAGACCCCCTCCCCACCAGACTGAAATCTGTTTCTGGAGGCTGATGTGGAGGAACTTTGGTGGGGACAGGTGTGTTGGCTGGAGGATGGGAAGCACTCAGACCCGGCGGGACGAGGGCCAGACTGGCGCCTGCTTGATGAGGGGGTGAGGGAGAGATGGGGTCTCAGATGTGCGCAGACTCCCCCATGGAGCACAGGGTGTTCCGGAGCAGGGGAATGGGATGCCCAGCCTCAGCCCTTTCCTGTTCTCATTCTGCCTGTGAACACGTGAGGTCCTGAAGCCCCCTATCCGTGGTTGGTTCTGTTTGCACAGCCCAGGCAGGAGGGCAGTGGGCACCTGCATGGATGCCATGACCACGGGGCCCCCCTCCAAGAAGTGGCCGTCCTGTGCCTGCCTCTGGGTGACTATCCAGCTGGCAGCGGCGCAGAGAGAGGGCAGGTCGAGTGCGCCATTTGTCATGATGCGATAGGCCAGGGTGAAGACCCGGAACACGTAGCTTGTGAGCCTGTTGAGAAGACCGGGTGGGCGAGGACTGGGATTGGCAGCCAAGGGCGTTCGAGGACAAGATCGTCTACACTATGGGTGAGTCTACACCACAGAACACACGGCTCTAGACTGGCCCATCCTTTGCTGCTCCCCATGTCTGCCAGGGTGGAATACCACCGGCCAAGGACTGCCTACCCCAAGACCCTGCAGCATGGATATTCCCGGGGTCACCAAGCCCTAGGCTGGCCCCTTGGGCTCCCTGAGGGTGGGGGGACGGTCAGACTGCTAGCAGCCTTGTCTTTCCTTACCATGTGCTTCCAGGGCTTCCCTTGCTCGTGTGGTAGGTGCCATCTGAGCTCCGGTGGGTCAGCATCCGGGTATAACCTGCCGGGGTGTGTGTAACAGGTGGAGGAGAACTTGTAGGAGGGTCCACGTTTGCATGTGGCTGTGAAGGGGGTCGGTTACCAGGCGTAATCTGGGGGGGACAGGGTGTGGGTATGACTTGGGGATGTAGCACATCTAGGTGTAACCTGGGGGAGGGGACTTGTCCAGGTGTAAGGAGCAGGCTACGAGGCCCAGGTGTGATGAAGGTCATGGGCAGGTGTGACGGTAGGTACCAGATGTCATTGTGGCTTTGGGGAGACTATTTCTGGGTGTAATCTGGGTGCCCCTTCTCAGACATATTCTGAGCATTGCTCCTTAGGTGTTACCTGAAGGTTACCTGGGAGTTTATTGTTTGGGGATAATATTGGGGGTGACACCTGGGAGTTACTGAGCATCTGGGTGGGGGTTGGTGTCTGAGTGTAACTGGAGAGAGGGGTCAGTGTCCAACTTAACTTGAGTGTGTCTGGGTGGAACCAGAAGTGTGCATCTCTGGTTGTTACCGGGGGCTTGGATGTAGCCTGGGAAGGTGTCAGCATCCAGGTATACCGAAGAGGCCACCACATGGGATTTCTCTAGTGTTTTCTGCTTGGGGCTCCCTGGGAGTGTACCCAGGGGCATGGCACTGACTGGGTGTGACCTGGGGCACTGTCTGGGTGTAACAGAACCTGAGGGTTTGCTGCTTTGGGGTAAACCAGGGTGTCTGTTTTCAGATGGTAGCCTGGGAGAGGGGTGCAGGTAAAAGAGTAACCTGAGGGTCTCCTTGAGATGATTTTTTGGGGTCCCTGTTTGTCATCTGGGAGATGAGTCGGTTCAGATGTTATTGTCTGGAAGGGCTCCCTGGGGTTACTGCAGCCACCCTCCCAGTGAGTTGTCCCGGACTCTGATCGAGGTCCCAGGAGCTCTCACCGCTGACAACGTTCTTCATCACCTTTTCCCTGTGTTCCACTCCGACCTTGCCCCACTGGCCAGTGGCATCCAAATACTGGGCCAGGATGACCACAGGTGTCAGGGAGCTCAGCGTCTGCTCAGGGCAGCCTTTTGGGAGTGTCAGCAGCTTCTGTGTTTCTGAAGGTGTCAGGCTGCCCAGGACTGTCTCACCAAGGATGTCACCTATCAGGTGGGCAGGGTCACCTGGAGAATGGCCTATGCCAACCCGGCTCCCCAGCCACCCCACAAGGGCACATCCAGCCCTTCTGTCTGTGATCCCAGATGGGCCCTGCAGGAGCCTGGCCCCAACCCCACCCCATCGCACCAGGAGCCATCTCCATCCTCAGCACCTTGGACGCTGACAAAAACTTCTGCTTCTGTATTGGGCATCTTGTTAAAAAAGTCCTGTCTTGGTAGCAGCTCCGTCTGGGTTTGACCTGAGCAGGAACAACCCTCTGTGACGAGCGGGATCTGGGGCTGGGGAGGTCAGGGGACTTAGAGCCCAGGGGGAGCTCGGCTGGCAGAACCACTCATTTAGCCCCTCCCTTCACCCTGACATGGTCCCAGGAGCCTACATGCTTCTTGCAGACCCCACAAACCTTGGGGGTTCAGGAAGATACTATGGGGTATGCGCTGTATTTGCCCTCCTGTCTGTGGGATGTAGAAGAAAGCAAGTTAAACACAGCAACAGCAACAGTAAAAAATAATGACCATCACAAGGACAGTAGGAGGAAGCATTGCTTAGCTATAAAGAGCAGACTCTGGAGACTAAATATCTGGGTTCAAATCCCAACTCTTCTGCTTCCTAGCTGTGTGACCTTGGGTGACTTACTTAACCTCTCTGTGCCTCAGTTTTCTCGTCTACAAAAGGTTCCTACCTCATCTGGCGGTTCTGAAGGGTCAGCAAGTTAATATTCTTAAAACACTTATAGTGTAAGTGTTGAACATATGTTTGTTAAGTAAATAAAATGAGTAAATAAAGTGTCACTGATAGGTCACCCACAAAATTATTATTTTCACAGCTAACAAAGAATAATTTTTTCACAGCTCTCTGATTATTTGATGTCCCCAGATTGCGAATGAGGAAATAGAGGCTCAGAGAAGTTGTGGCCCAAAGTCACACAAGCAGAGATAAGGCTTGAAGACAAGCCTTACTCTACAGTCCTGAAGAAGGGTCTCTGTGACTGAACTTTCAAATCCGTTCTCTTGCATCTCAAGCCTGCCCGCAGGAGCCTGCTTGCTGATTCTGGGCCCACGTGTCCCTCCTGTGATCGCTCAGCCTGGGCCCTGAGGAAGCCCCGCCATCTGTCCCAGCAGCAAGGGGTGGAGGGCGCCTGTTACCCGGACCAGCAGTGTCTTCTTCACATGGTCCTGGATCCCGTAGCCCACGACCTTGACCTCCACGTCCACGTTGCCTATCTCAAGTGGGAGGAGCACGAAAGGTACCATCTTGGAGGAGGTGGGAGGCACAGACACCACCTGCCGAGATGGGGCTCCTGGCTTTGACATGCTGCACAGCGGCTCCTTATGAGGGAACTCCACACGGACCTGGGGCAGGGTGGGCAGTTAGGGGGTCCTGATGCATGGGGTGGCCTGGAACCCTAGAATTCCAGTGCCCTCCCTGCCTGCAGCCCTGAAAATCCTGAATCTAGTGGTTGAGAGCACAGACCGTGCCTGCCACTTTATGTGCTGTGTGATCTTAGGAAAGCTGTTAAACCTCTCTGTGCCTCAGATTCCTCATCTCTAAACTGAGGCCGATAACAGCACCCACCTGCTGAGGTTATTGTGAGTTTTAACTTACAAAATGCCTTAGAAGCTTTTTAAAAGCTCCTAAAAGATGGACATGCTCTGCCCTCTTTATAAAATACATGTTTTGGTGGGGAGAGGAGGGCTCTGGGCTTTACCTTGACCTGGCGGTCCTTGAAATTGTACAGTACGGCTTGGATCTGGACCTGCTCATTCCTGATCACGGAGGAGGGCAACTTAAGATCCACAAAGAACGGTTTCATGACAGTCAGCTCAAAGGGGTCCGAGACGCAGAGACCTGGAGTCAGGAGAGCATCTCGGCGTCAGGCAGAGGCCAGCTGCCCTGGGGCTAGGTGGGGCCGCCATTCTCCCCTCTCATCGGTGCTTGGCAGTGGAGTCACCTCGTCCAGCCTTGAGGCCGACAGCCACAAACTGCCACGTGGTGATGGAGTCTGGCATGTTCACGAGAGCGCTGTAGTGGGAGATCCTGCCAGAAGTGGGGTTTGGGGGGGGCATCAGTGAATTTGTGCTACTTGCACAGAGCCTCTGGATTGGGGATCCCTGTCCAGGGGTAATGACCACTATGGAGGGGTCAGTGGGTCATCCTCACTAGAGGGTAATCATTTTAGGGGAACCACTGGGATCTGTATCTTCATCCAGGGACGATCTCATCAGGGGACAATGCTGAGAACTCATCACCACTAGGGGCGTTGGCCAGGACTGACCCCCACTGGTGCGGGGACAGGCCAGGGAGCAGGTGCCGGCCTTGTGGCCGTGGCCCTACCCCGATTCACTTTTCGGCAGAGTAAACTTCCTCCAAAGCCAACTCTCAGGGAACAAGGTCCGGACAGGGAGGTCTTCCAAGAAGATGTCATCAAATTCCTCATCATCATCCACTGCAGGGAGCCCAGGTGGTGATGTGGGACGGGCTTCGTGTCTCTCCCTTGTGTGTCTCCCATGGCCCAGCACACTCCTCAATGGAGTGCTCTCACCCCACCCGCCCTGGGCCTGTCCCAAGGCCCTCCATGCCCCTGGTGGAGCCGGCACCCCTAAACCCCTCACATGTTCCCAGAAGAAGCTGCTCCTCCCGGACCTCCTGAGACAGGGCCGCAGACAGACGGCAGCAGCTCAGGAAAGCGGCGACGCAGGCTGGCCCATAGCGGACGTGCTGGGTCCTTTTCTCACACGACAGCCCCACGGGGCTCTCCCGGAGCCCAGCCTCACAGCATCTGCGCTCCAGCTCTGTCTCGAACTTGTTCACTGTGGGCCAGAGTGGGGAGGGCTGAGCAGGACATGGGGAAGCTGGGACGCATCTGCCTCAATGCCATGTACCCCTGGCCTCTACTCGGCGGTAAGCTAGCAGATGCCGGTTCCAGCGCTGTTCCTGTATCTTCCCCTTGAAGCCTCACACTGAACCCATGTGGTCAGTTCTGATGAAGAAGCTGAGCAACAGAGAGGTCAGTTCACCAGCTCAGGGTCACACAGCTCACAAGTGGCAGAGCTGGGACAAGAATCTGTGATAATGATTCTTCCTCCACCTACCCCTCCTCTTCCTCCTTCTTTGTCTTTTTTGACAGAGATTCTAAACAGATGCCATGTTTACTTACTAAACATACCATTTCAACTCCTGATTTTCATTATGCATTTTTAAAAAGTGAAAATGCAGAACTTGCTAGAACACATGATGTCAAGTTGAATGTTTCTAAGTTAGCAAGCTGAAAGAATGCATTTGAAGATAAAAATAGTATAGCCATTTAAAAATCTTATTGTCCACCATACAACACAATTAGAACATCTATAGTTAAATAATATAACTGATCATTGCCATAAATGAAACAAAAGTTTATATGATAAACTTTTCCCGGGTTAGCATGATTTTTTTATATTGAAGCTAGAGTTGGGATTTTGCCTGTTTTTATTATATTTCACTTATTTTCCCTGTGCTTAGATACACCAAGTCATTAGCATTGCTCAAAGAGACTGAAAAATCTAATATTCATATAATCTATGCTTCTAACACCACTCAGTGCGGCCTGCCATCTTCCTTGAGCTCCAGGCTCAGAGCTTCTAGCTTTGGTCCACATCCCGGCCGTGGGGATGGCAGGTTGGCTAGGTACTATCCATCAGCACTCAGCTCCCACCTTTTCTTTTGTTAAATTCCCATCAGTATCACAGAGGCTAGATGTCTAAAAACTACATTTCCCAGACTCCCTTGCTACTGGGGTTCTGGATGGCATTAGATTCTGGATTGGAAGGTGGAAGGGAAGCAGAGACCACTTTTCCCGCAGCAGTGGTAGCGGATGGGTGAGCCCCAGGGTATCTGTGTTTCTGTAATGGGCGCACTCCTGTGTTCTGCCACCTGTCTCACGAGAGCTATTGGCAGCAGTTTCCTGAGATTTCATGCATTGCAAAAACTGAAGCGGAGCAATCTTGAATCCTAGCAAGCAGCCCTCCAACTTCCATTCCTATAGCCTATAGTGATTTTGAAAGCACCGGACTCCCATCATTGAATCCCTGCCTCCCTGCTTGAAGTACCTTTCAAGTGATTTCACCTTACTGTTCTAAGCCCTGGTGAAGACAGTATGGTAGGGAGCCAGGAGGGGCACGTTCAGCTTTAGCTCTGACCTGTATTCCTCTTGATCTCCAGCCTCCTCAGGGAGCGGCGCTGGCGGCTGGGATGGGTGTTCTGGGGGCAGTGCCAGTCTTGGGGTCAGAAGGAAGGATGAGAGGACAATTGTCAAGATCATTATCAACATCCTTGGTATTTATTGGGTGCTTCCTGTATGCTCAGAGCTTTATATGCATCCCTTAATTTTATCTTATGGTCTCCTCCTATTCAAGAATCACCACTTAAAAGCTGTGCAATCTTCAGTGAGTCACTCAACCTCTCTGGGCCTTAATTTCCCAGCTATGTGAAATAGTATAATTTGTAGTTCTATCAGTGACATTGTGCATCTAAAAGTACTTAGCATAGGTTCTGGCTCACAGTAAATTGAAACTGTTATTAATATCACTATTTATAGCTGAAAGAAGACACTCCTAGTTCTCTCTGGTGTCCATTCTGCACCCTCATCTGTGGCAACTAAACCGCCATCTTTTCTACATCCCTCAGAATGAAGACTACACTTCCCAGCCTCCCTTGCATCTATGGGGCCATGTGACTGAGTTCTGACCAATGAGGCGTGAAAGAAGTGTGTCCTTTTCCCTCTTCCCTCTTCCCTTCATCCTGGTGCATGGCATGAGGTCCTGGGGGGGTGCCAGCTTGGAATATAGCAGAGCAACAAGCTAGAAGGAGCCTGAATCCCAGAATGACTTCAGGACTCACTGGGTGAGACAAATCTTTCTTATTTGCTTCGGTTACTGTTTACTTGTATCTCTAATACACATGGCCAAACCTATACCTTGACTAACACACAGTGGGTTACTTCTATTACTATCCCCCATTTTATGGGCAGAGAAATCGAGGCTCAAGACAGAAAATGTGACTTCTCTAGGATAAGTGGCAGGGTCCTAGATTTTAGCCTGTTTCTTTGACACCCATCCCCACGTTTCACCACTGGACAGTAGCTGCCAGCCTCTTACTCCCCTTCCCCTCTCCCCCACTTTCCTTGTACCTGAGCTTGCAAGGGTGTCCATCCCCGTGCTCATCTTCAGGTCCAATCCAGCATCCTTGAACACAGCAAGTCTGTCTTTCCCACTGCCTGCTGTGCAGCCAATGTCATGTTCCTCCACCACATCCCAGACCTATGGGTCAAGGGAGGAACCCCATGTTTGAAGCCTGTATGACCCCCTCCATGGAAGTAACAATGGTGCCCGGTACAAATTCTCACACCATCTCTCACCGATGAAGCCCTTATCACCCTCCAGCCTCTATGCTATGCACTAGCTCCTTGGGTCCTCAAAACCGTAGATGTTGTTCATTTTACAGCTGAAGAAGCTGGGGTTCCAGCTAGAATCTCCAGGCCACCTCCTGGCCTAAAGTCATATGCTCTTACCTTCTTTTGTGTGAGTTTGTGTTTGCTGTTTAAGACATAGACAGCCTTGTCCACAGCTACCAGCCCCACGGTGGCCTCGGAATCACCTGTCACCTTCAATTCTACCTGGCTGTTGGGCTCCAAAGCCTGGACGAGTCCTTCATTCTTCAAGCCAACCTTCAGCTGAGCCAGGAAAAAGAAACATGTTAGGAAAAGAAGCTCATATGCTCCAAAGGGCTTCCCCAAGTCCACTTTCAAGTTCATGTTCCCTATGGCTCTGAGGAAGCACCTGGGAAGTCCACCAGCTCAATCTCAAGGCCACAGATTCACTTGTATCTTCTCCACTTCCCAGATGGAGCTTTTAAAGCTGCACCTCCTCCTCATCCTCTACCTTGTCCCAGACTGGGAGCCCTTGAACATGGACAGACCCCCCACCCGTCTAAGCTTTATGATGGTGAGGTACAACCTCAAGGCGTTTGGCTCACCGTCCCCATGCATCTGTCATTCACGTCGATCCATATGGAGTCGGCCACCAGCTCAGGGTCCTGACCTGCGCCCTTGGGCAGTAAGTAAAAGGCCAGTATGCGGAAGGAGGGCAGCATCTCTGGAGTCACATCAATAATGGCCGCAGTGTAGACACTCCCATGACTTTTTAACTGATGCTTGGCATACACGATCTGGCCCTTACTCAGGACCTTGGAGACAAGTGAGGCCAAGGATGAGAAAAGTGGGGCCAGCCTTTCCCGGAGGCTGTTCCAGCCCACAAGGGAAGCCCACAGTCCTTGTGCTTTGGCCCCTCGGCCTGAGGTCACCCCAGATGGTTCCCACGTTCACACCATTGCTCATAGTTCCTCCAACCCATGTTCCAGGGAAATAATTTCTTGGTTCAAGTCCTGGGCCTAGCCCCTCACCAGGATGGTGAAGTGACTGATACGGTCCCTGGCTGACGGATTCTTATGTTTTGTGTTGAGGCTCAGCTGGAGGTTGCTGTCAACTTCCGTGCCCAGTGTCTTCACCTCGATGTGCAGGAAGTTCCCTGACCCATCCTGAGTTGAGTAAGGCCAAGCTGTCATCCTGGCTGAAGCTGGCTCCTTTAGCTGCAGGGTCTCATCAATTTCCACCTGGGGAGCGTGGTGGGCAAGTAAACCCCAGCCCTTCCAACTCACGCAGCACCCGCTGTCCCTGCCCCATTAGGTTGGTACCAGGATAGGGAGCTTTTCCAGATTTGCATCGGTGTTGATAGTCAGAGTGGCTACCCCACTGTCTGAGGTGTACATTTTCTGGTTTTGGCAGCGCACGAGGACTCTGGAGGCTGGGGACCCATCGGGGTTTGAGACGAAGACCTGGGGTGGAATCTGGTGTAAGATGAAGGACAGGCCTGGGGGTGGCCTGGCATGCGAGCTGAGTGCTGGGAATTTGACCTGGGCAGGATGGCCTTGTACAGCTGCACAAGTCGGGCACACTGAACAATGCTGGGGCCTGGGGGGCACCATTCATATTAGCGTCTTTATAAAGGGCTCCCCTTTGAGATGTACATGCACAACCGTGTGTGGTGGCCTTTGGTATTGGTGTGTGTGGGAGGGGAGATGGGAAGAACCGGTGAGGGGAAGGGTAGGAGACATGGAGGGCTTGGGGAAAACTTGAGTAAGATTGGCACCAAAAGATATCTCTAGTTTTCTTAATGCCCATCAGACATCTCAAAGTAGCTCCAGAAGAATGCATGTAAAAAATGTATGCTTGCTGTGCAAATGTAGCTTCAAGATAAACCCTGAAACACCACCTTCCAGCCTGACTATGACCCCTAAGCCCCGCCACAGAGAAATTTTGGAGCCTTTCCTGTGGTTTGGGGAGACGTGGGTCAAGACTCAAGGGAACCTGGGGACTGGTGTGAGGGGCATGATAGATTTAATTCTCAGACAGATGAGTTTTGGGGGCAGGTCAGTCTGGTGTGAGATTTTATCCCCTGGAAGGGGCCTCTGTTTGGGGGAGGGGTCCTGGAATCCCTAGGTGGAGTGAACCCAGACTCTGACCCTAAAGTGGAAAGGCATCCCCGGCTTGAAATACTGGGGTGTCCTGGTGAACTTGATGTTGTATGGGCTCTGGACGATCTTCACCCTGGAGGTCTCGGCCTGGACCATCTCACCCCCTGGAGAGACAGGGGGACTGTGAGGTCTGGTGGGGCTGCTGGTATGAGGAAGGAAAATCAGTAACAATTTCAGCTCCTCCCAGCCTTCCCAGTGTTTCCCCATTTTTCTGATGAGGAAACTGAGGCTGGAGGGCGGCCAGAGGTCACTTTCTGGGTCAGGAAAGCACACAGTGTCCTGACCTCAGCCGAGGGCCTGGATCAAGGTGGTACCTGAGGAGAACACAGTAACGTTGACAAAGATTGAGGCCCCTGTGAAGTTCCCTTTCGGGTCTTGGAACGTGGCCATCAATGTATCCTTCCCAAGGGAGACATGGCCCAGGCCTTCCGAGATCTGCTCTCAGGGTTGGAGAGAGAGGAGATGGTTTCTCGGGGAATGAAAAAGAGTCGAGGGAGGGGAGGCGTGGGAGCAGAGCGGGAGAGAGGTTGGGACTCAGTCACCTCAACCCTCTGCAAGGAGCTCTGGATGGGCATCCGGCGGGAATCCAGCTTCACCCCGAAGAGAGCCAGAGCATGTCCGTCCACTGGTTTGTTGAATATATACCTGGGGGACGTAGGGCCATCCCGCTGGCTCTGAAGCATCCGCACCACCTCACGTGGTTGCAGGGATGGCTTGTATAATCTCACGGGGCTGCAGCAAAGGCTGTGAAACTTTGGGAGGGGCAGAGGTGGCCCCTGGAAACTCAGATGGTTTCACTGCTGACCCACACAACCCTGGGAGGGGCCGGTGTGTCCCATAAAGCCTTGTTGGGTGTCAGATGTGGCCTGTATACCCTCACAAGATGGTAGAAGTAGCCTGTACAGCCTCCTCAGGCAGATGAGGTGGCTTGTATAATGTGATCGGGTTTGCTATAACGTCAAGTGGCGGGCGTGGCCCATACAACCTTAGGTGGACAACACGGCCTGTAACACACTCATAAAGCTGTGGAGATGGGCTGTAAGTCCCATAAGGCAGCAGATATGGCAATCTTGTGGAGCTGCCGAGATGGTCCAGACAACTTCATGAGTGACAAAGGTGCGTGTACAACCTCACGGACCTTCAGAGACGATGCAAAGGATGAGAAGTGGTACAACTCCATTAGGTAGACAGGGTGGCCTGTACAACCTCAGAGATCTGAAGGGATGGTCTGTACAACCTCACAGGTGGCACGTGTAGTCTGTATGACCTTATGGGACAACATAGGTGGCCAAGGATGTCTCATGGATGGCAGAGAGTGCCTCTACCATATCCTAAGTGCTACTGAAGTGACCTGGCTGGGGGTAAAGAGGACTCACCAGGCCTTGATGTCCACACCCAGTGCCTCATCGTTGAGGGAGAAGAAAGTCTTGTTTGGTGTCAACTGGACCTCAAAAGACGGGAGCACTGGGTGGATGAAGACAGTGGTTACCCTCAGCATTTCGCTGACCCTCTTGTCCCCTCCCTGTTCCACTCCTTCCTTGTGACTCAGGCGACCCCTAAGGGCTGGAACATGTGGTCCTGTTCACCAGGACTCAGCTTAGACCCTGGCGCACAGTAGGTGCTTTCCATTTCCAGCCCTGTTCCGTGCATGACCCACCTGGCCCTCCCTGTCACACCCTGCTCACCATACTCCTTCACATCAAAGGCCGCCTTGAACTTCTGCTGGGCTGCACTTTGGTAGCTAGCTTCAATGCTCCAGGTCCCGAGACTGAGGCACAGGAAGTTAGAAGGGAGACCAAGGAAAAGAATCTCCATCCCTCCAGCCCCAGGGCTTCCAGCAAGGTACCTGATGAGCTCTGGGAGGTGGAAGGAGCTTGTGTAGAAACCTTCCTTGGCCAGCAGATCCTGGCTGATCACAGTGATGCCCTCTGGATTCTGTGGGGAGAGGGGGTGGGTGGCTTATGCCCCAGGACTTCAGCACATGACATAACCCCAGTGTCTGGGATCCACCATCCATCAGGAGAGGACACCTTGATGTCCAGAGTGAATGTCTTGGTCACAGGATCCAGCTTGTGGTTCACAGCAAACACCCGGTATTGAACTGGAGGGAGAGGGAAGACTCTGAGCATAGAATAGAGTTTGGAGAAGAGGTGTAGTTATCTGGGGAAGTGGGGTGGGGCATCTTGGGAGGAGGAACGTGTCAGGCATTGGGGGATACTGGGGTTGAGAATCAGTGCCTGCTACAGGCCAAGTGCCTGGGGGCTATACCTAAGTGGTCAGGGGTGTAGATGGTCTTGTCTGTCTGGATGAAGATGTAGCCAGCGTGGGGGGCCACCAGCACTATCTTCTCCATGAATGAGGCCGAGCTGGATGCCCAGGTTGCCCGGATGATGACATACTGCTGTCCAGGTTGTGGGGGGAACACCGTGCTCTCTGGAATCTGGGGAGACATGCCCCCCCACCTCAGAACCTGCTGGGCTCCCCTCCCTGGGACAGATCTTGGAGAGGAGCACTTGAGTAGGGGCCGTTGGCTGTGCCTTTGGAAGCAAGGTGGCCTCGTGGGGCCTTGCTCGCCGCTTCTCCCCAGGGACATCCGGCCAAGGCCGGCTGCGGTCCAGTCCACGCGCAACTTCCCAAGCTACCAGCAGAGGGCGCCCCTTATTAATGCGCTAACTAATCACCACCCCTTCTGGGAGCCCAGACTTTGGGGACTTTAGATTTCTAAATGGACGGGAAAAGAGACAAGTGGTGAGTGTACGCAAGCGCGGCTTCTGTTTTCCAGGGTCCCTCGTGCGGAGTCCCTCCAGGGTCTGCCCCTCTCCACTTGCTGTTGACCCAGGGCCTCCCTTTGCAGCCACCCCTCGCGACCTGTCACCTACCACCACGGGTGCCTGGTTCATAAAGTGGTTGTCCGGCGAGAGAATGAGCTGGCTCCTGGCCAACACCGTCTTTCTCATCGGGAAGTCCCACACGGTGAGGTTCACCTTGAAGGTCCTGGTCAGCAGCCCCCTGGAGTCCGAGTGAGCCTGCACGTGAATGTTCTCGGGGCTGCCAACCCGCAGGACTCGGGGGGTCACCAGGATGTACCTGTCAGTAGACAAACGCGAGGCACCAGGAGATTCAAGTGGGGGAAGCAACAGCAAAGATAGGCAGGTTCGCCTGCGGGGAAGCACGCAGAGGACAGATGTGCCGGCAGACGGCTGTTTCCCAGACTCACAGAGGCTCAGCGTGGGCGCAGGGGGTCCCCAAAAGGAGAAGAATCCACCCCAGGGGCCAGGGCATGTCCATGGCGGTAGGAGGGTGATGTGGGGCAGCAGCCTGTCCTCTTATCCCTCCCAGCTCCCGTCTGTTTACCTTGGCCTGTTCTGGCTGAGTTAATATCCAAACGGATGTGGGGAGGGAATCCCCGTAAATCGAATGGGGGCAGAGGGGGCTGCCCTTCCCTTCCCAGCCAATCCTCCACCGGAGGCTGGGTTCAGTTGCACTGAAATGTGTCCCACCTACCCCCTTGGTGGCCGGAGTGGTTTGGGGGTGGTCCTTTCCGTGAGCTGCGGGAGCTTATCCTAAAGCTTTCCCCTCCCCCAGCAAGGAGCCTGGGCCAGTGAATGGGGCACTGGACTCAGGGTTTGGTTGTGATTGGCTGTTAGGGGCAGGAGAAAATAGGATTATCTCCACCTCTCCCCTTGTGAACTTGGCTTTCTGGAGTAGCTGCTCAAATTATGTCCATTTCCCAGTCGCAGGAATGAGCAGCCATATGGCATTTAGCCGTCTGGCTCCAGGACCCGTCACAAGGGAACTTCTTGCTGGTCTTCTCATCTTTCTGCACCCAGGACGCACTGCGTGATTTTCTCATCTCAAGCACAAGACAATTATGCTTGGTAAATTGTGGCCATTGTTCATTGTTCTTAAATCATGCCAAACTCTCTGCGCTTCTTTTTCAGAAGGCAAATTACATATATTAAGTCAGGGATGAAAACACATCATGCTTGAGGCATTCCTGGAAGAAATCTTTCTCTGTCCCAAAATAATCCTCACTGGCTATTTGTCATGCCCATTAAAGCAGTGGAACCCACTTTGTGGTGTCTGCCTCTTAGAAGCAGTCGGGGTTGCAGACAAGTTTGTCTGGCTCTTCCTTCTTTAGTGAAGGCAATACAGCCAGTCTGGGGAGTCTTGCCTATTGGAGGACCCTGGATACCCCCAAACAATGACAATACACATGGATTGAACAAAGATTCGTTAGGTATTTACTGCGAGCCCAGCCCCACTTAGCACGCGGGGCACACAGTGGTGACCACAATAGACAATATCCCTACCCGTGTGGAGCGGACATTTACTGACAATTTATTTACTATGTCCTTAACGTCCACTTTCTCCTTAATCCCCATGTATTAGGTTCAATGTGCGCCCACTTTCCTGACTCGATCTTTGTGGAGAGCATGAAAGTCAAGGGTGGTAGAGACAGAGGGCAGGTGGAATCTACTCATTTCTTTCAGGCATTTACTGAGCACCTACAGCATGCCGGACGCTGTTCTACATGCTCTATGTACACTCAAGAAAGTCTTACAGCTGTGCTGAAGGGTTACCACCCATTGTATGGATGAGGAAACTGGGGACCCAGAACGGTGAGCAACTTGCCCCACGTCAGGCAGGTGAGCCGTGAGGCTCCAGGTCATGCTTTTGAGTCCATGGTGAACAATCTCTTATGAAGCACAGAATCAACAGAATCCAAGTGCGACCTGGAGCAGGGAAGCAGGTGAGACCTAATTTGGAAGGTTCTAGAACATTGGTGTCCATTTAGGCGGCATGTTCCGCAGTCCCAGGCTCTCAGGACATCTCCATTGGTTCTATTGAGCTCTCGCTTGGCTGGGGGTGAACTCTTCTTCACATCTCTGTCCCTACACCAGGTGTCCACGTCCCCACTCTGCCCCAGGGGCTCCCAGATGTCCAGGACTAGGGGTTGTCCAGAGGTAAGGGATGGCAGGGGCCCTATTCTCAGTCCCTCCCACTATTCTGCCTAATCTGGCGCCCCAGCCGAGCTATTGCCTCCGTGTCCCGAGTGGGAATCCTTGCCAGGCAGGTGCATCGGAGCCACATTAAGCATGCTCAGGCTCCAGGGGTTTCTGTTTTGACTTTGGGGTAGGTCCAGGGAGAGAAAAACTGTCCTTGGGTACTAGTGAGCAGCAGAGGAGGCAGACAAGACTTTGAAAACAAACGGCCGGCTCTTTTGGGGTATAGCCAATGAACAAATGAATGGTGGCAAAAGTAGGCGCTAGGCGGATGAATGACAGGTGAGCTGGCTTGTCACCCATCCGTCCCCTCTAGCCCATGCCAACTGCAGGGGTCCCTAGAACAAGAATAAGCATTTGCTCTATAACTAATAATAAATTAATATTATTATTTATATATATTTATTAAATATTATAATATTTATTATATATTATGTCATGCTGGGGATGCAGCAGTGACCAGGACAGAAACTGCTCTTGGGGAGTGTATATTTCCGGTAGCCACGTTCACCTGGGCTGTCCTTTTGAATCCTCTCAGTAGCCCAATGACCCATTGACCCATTTTGCAGATGCAGACACCAAGACGCTGGAAGGTGAAGTGTCCTCCTGCCCGAAATTGTGCAGCTAGGAAACTGAGGCACAGGGAGGCTAAGGGACTTGCCCTGAGTCACACAGCAAGTGAAGGGATGGGGGTGAGCTCAGGGTTTGAGAGGCAGCGGGAGGAGGGAAGGAGGCCGGGTGGGCTCCACCCAGCTCCCCTCCCCACTAAAGGTCGAGCCCATCCTCTCGCACGTGGTCACCAGAGGGCGCCGGCGAGCTTCGGGCACCCGCCGCCCCCGCAGGAATGCCGCTGGCGAAGGGCGGGGTCCTGGCGGCCGGCCCGGAGCAGCTGCAGCCGCGGCTCCGACGCTGCCAGCCTCCCACTCCTTGGGACCCCGGCTTCGCAGCGAGGGGCCGTGGAGGGAGGGGAGGCCTTGCAGCGGTGTGTGGCCTCTGTTTTAGCCGCTGCCTCCGCCCCCCTGAAGCTTCCCGGGAAAGGCCGGGCAGCACCAGGAGGCAAGGCCTTAACACAGGTATCAACATTACAATGAATGGCTGCATGTATGAAACACCCACTGCGTTTTGGCACTTAGCGGAGGCCTTCTGGCCAACAATGCTTCCATTTTGCAGGTGAGGAAACCGAGGCCCTGCTGCCGGCTCAGGTAAGACGTGCTTGGAGCCGCTGAGCGTGGAAAACGGTACCGCCGGCATGGGCCCAGCTGGGCCACTTCCAGTGCCAGCCAAGTCTCCTTGGCTCATGTCACAGCCCCCAAGGGCTCCTGCCCACCCGCTTGTTTTCCCCAGGGCTTCAGGAGCTGGCTTCGTGGGGCATGCGTGCAGCTCTTTCTGGTCCAAGGAAGTCTGCGGGCAGGACAATTTTCAGAAGAAGCTTGTTGCTATGGGGAAGGAAAAATATGAATAATTCAGCAGTTGCCTTTGGGGTTGATGACTGGGTCTGAAAGCCCCGTGGAATTACGACAGGCGCCTCCACAGAGCTCACAGCCTGGTCAGGGAGCTTTACCAACAAACGAGCAGCTGCGAAAGCCCAGAGGAGGTTCCTAACCCATCTCGAGTCAGGCAAGGCTTCCCGGAGGAAGTGGTATTTAGGTTGGGACCTGAAAGTCTCAGTCAAGTAAGAGTAACCGGTAAATGAGTAACTGAGTAAAGTAAAAGTAAGGGTCAAAGGTGGGAGAGAGAAGGTGGCTTTGTTTCAGGAACAGCCTGATCAAAATCCCAGAAAAGAGATGGAGCACGGCAGTTCGTGGAGCAGAAAAAGGTCTTTAAATCCATATTAGGCCATGGAGAGCCTCATTCTGATGCTCTTACCCACTCATTCATTCATTAGCAGATGTTTAGCCATCATGCAGCTGAGCAGCCCAAGTCGGCTTCCCATGGAGTTCCATTCCAGTGGGTGGACAGGGCAGGCAACACTAGCATGTGTCCCGGATGAGGGAGAAAACAGGTTCAGGGGACAGAGTGACAGGGTGCTATCTTGTGGTGATCAAGGATCTCGTGGGCCTCTCTGAGAAGGTGACATTTGAGCACCTAAATGAGCTTAAGGAGGCAACCATGTGGATATCTAGGTAAAGTGTTCTAGTCAGAGGGAATAGTAAGTGCAGAAGCCCTGAGACGCAAGTGAGCATGGAGTGTTTGAGAGACAGCAAGGAGGTCTGGGTTCCTGGAATGGAGTGGGTGGAGGGGAGAGGGTGGGAGATAATTTGAGATGCATATTCCAGGATCAGATCATGTAGGAGGCCTCCTAGTTTTGGATTTGAATCAAAGTAAGATGGGGAACCATTGGAGAGTTTTAAAAAGTGAGTGATGTTATCTTTCTATTTTAACAGATTCAATTTTGATATGTTCTTTGTTACTATGACTTGAAGTCCAAAAGTTACAACAACAAAAAGATGAATAAGTCCACAACATGAAAATAAGGCCAATACCACCGCAGAAAAGTTTAAAAAGAAAGCAAATGTTAGAAAGTTTCACACTTCATATTACAGACTTCCTAATTTCCATCATATATAAAGAGTTTCTACAAACTAATAATAAAAATAGAAACAATCAATAGAAAAAAGTTGAGCAAAAGCTGTGGTCAGAATGTCTACAAAAAATGAAACCAAAAGATTCTTTGACATGAAAAGTCATCCAGCCTCACTCATAAGAGAAATGCAAGTTAAACTAAGACAGATGTGAGATAATTTTTACCCACTTGATCAGCAAACACTGAGGAAACTGATAACACACAGTGTGGTGAGGCCATGGGGAAGTGAGCCTGCTAACATATGGACATCCTCCCCAATAGAGATGAATTTGAAAATGTTCATAAAAATTACAAATGGCAGAGTTTCTGTTGCCAAGTAATCCCATGATAGAAATACTTGCACGTGTGTGAAATGATGTATGCACACAAGGTTACTCACTGCAGCCATTTATGTAGTAGCAGAAAATTGGAGAGAGCCCAAAGATTCATCAGTACTGAACCAGTTGCATAAATTATCATCAATCTACACAATGGAATATATTTCAGCTGGGCACTTATGAATGAGGATGTCTGTTTGAGCTGATAGGGAAAAATTTCCAAGACACATTATTCAGGGAAAGACCTAGAGTTCACACTTTCGTGTATGCTATGCTGCTGCTTATGGGGGAAAAAAAAAAGTTTTAAAAAGAGCATTTTTTTTTCTGTTAAAATACTCCATGTTTATTTTTTAAATTGTGGTAAGATACACACAACATGGAATTTAACATTTTAACCATTTTTGAGAATACAGTTCAGTGGTAGTAGGTACAGCTACATCTCTGTGCAGCCATCACCACCATCCATCTCCAGAACTTTCTGTCTTCCCAAACTGAAAGTCTGTCTCCATCAAACACCAACTCCCCATCCCTTCCCTCCAGCCCCTGGCAACCACTGTTTTACTTTCTGTCTATACGTTTGCATATTCTACGTAGCACTTATAAGGGAATCATGCAATGTATTTGTCCTTTTGTACCTGGCTTATTTCACGGAGCATAAAGTCTTCAAGGTTCATCCATGTTGTAGCAGGTGTGAGAATTTCCTTTCTTTTTAAGGTTGGATAATATTCCTTTGTATGGATATACCACACATTGTCCATTCACCAGTTTTGTTTCTTTATAATCAGAAAGAAAATCTGCATATAAGACTCCAGCAAGTTGCAATAGGTAGGCAGGGGAGGGGGGTCAGGAATCAAGTGACTGAGGGAAAAGGGGGATTAGAGAATTGTTTTAAAATCATTCTCAAGTATGTGTTTTTTGATTTTCAAAAGCCCTGTGAATGGTTTATCTATTCAAAAGATGTGAATGAATTGTGGGTAGGGGAGACAAATGCAGAAGGGGTGGGGAGGCAGTGGAAACACTCCAGGTAGCACCGGGTGGGGGTCTGAGAAGGTGTTGCAGAGTAGTTGGTCCTGAATATATTTGTAGGTCAGGTGAACAAGATCTGAATGAGCTGTGAGCTGTGCAAGAGAGGAAGTAGAGATGACAAGATTTTTGGCTTGAGCATCCAGAAAAACAGATTTATCTTCACTCAGAATGGGAAGACGGAGGTGGGAGGTGGGAGTGTAGAATCAAGAGCCAAGGGTTAGTGTATCTTTAACACATTTTGAACGTTGGTCAGTCTCTGTTGGTCACCAAGAGCGTCCAGCTAGAATTTAATAACAGTTTCCCCCACCCACTCACTGCATGTGTTTTTATAGTTGCCATCTGGATTGGTGATGATTCTTTCTTGTATGCAACAGAAACTGACTCAGGGTGATTTAAGCTGCAAAGGAATTTATCGGGTGGATACGGGGTGCTCATGGACTCACCAGTCCCACAAGATGGAAAGGAACAAAGTAGGGGTGCAAGGCAGCAGCCTAACTCACCCCCCTGAAACAGCACTAGCTGCCAAACTTGGCAGTGCAATGCTTCTGTCCCTTCTACCACCTCCCTTTCCTGATCTGTCCTTTGCGTGGCCGGCTTTCAATTCTAAATCCTGTGCATCTGCTGAGTGGAATTGGGGTCACACGCTCACCCTCTAGCTGCAAGAGAGTCTGGGAGAAAAGGTCTGGTACTTTCTTGCACCGAGAGTCTGTGAGTCTGATATTTGGAAGACTGCATGCCCCACCCACAAATAAATACCAAGTTTGACTTCTCTTGTGGCGACCAGGTATGGCTTTCCCTTCATGGCAAGGAAGCAAATTTGTTGCATAAAATGATTTATTTAGGGGAGTTTTAAAAGATCAAGGGGCTATTGGGCATAAAACAGGACAGTGGAGACCTTTGGGTGCAGGCAGGCAGGGACTATGGCTATTGTTCTAAATGGTGGTCTGGTGGTGGCCTAGTATGCCTTCATTTTGCTTCTCTGCTCTGTAATGTTCCATCAGAATTCTGGAAGGAAAGAGAGAGCACACTCAACATGGATGATTTGGGGAGCAGTGAAGACAGGGACAGTTTTTAAAGGCAGAGGGAGGGAGCCCTGCAGAGGTCAGTGCCATGTCATTCTGCAACTGTGGTGTCTTATCACCATCTTCAGCCAAAGGAGCAAAGGAAGGGAGTGTTTCTGAGAAATTGGATCTGAAGCCTTAATTGGAGAGATGCTGCTAATCCAGTGACCCCGCATTTATCCAGCTTGGGGATTAAGTACCCTGGTTGTTCTCTGCCCTCTGATCTCCAGCTGATGCCTTTCATTGGCAGAACCCGATACAGCCGGGAACCAAATGTGGAGGAAATCGGTTATGTGCTCCTTGGGTGAGCCTACAGAGGCAATCCAGACCTCTTGTACATGTGCACTTCATACATTGTTTTAAAACATTAATTTTTAAATTGAGATATAATTCACACACTATGACATTTGCCATTTTAAAGTGGTTCTGGGTGTAGTCACAAAGTTGTGTAGCTGTCACCGCTATTTGATTTCATTTTTTTTGTATCATTAATCTACAATTACATGAGGGACATTATGTGTGCTAGACTCCCCCATCACCAAGTCCCCCCACATACCCCATTATAGTCACTGTCCATTAGTATAGTAAGATGCTGTAGAGTCACTACTTGTCTTCTCTGTGTTACACAGCCCTCCCCAAGCACCCCCCCCCACATTATGTCTGCTAATAGTAATGCCCCCTTTTCTTTTTTTCCCTTTTCCCTCCCTTCCCACCCATCCTGCCGAGTCCCTTTCCCTTTGGTAACTGTTAGTCCATTCTTGGGTTCTGTGATTCTGCTGCTGTTTTGTTCCTTCTGTTTTTTTCTTTGTTATTATACTCCACAGATGAGTGAAATCATTTGATACTTGTCTTTCTCCGCCTGGCTTATTTCACTGAGCATAATACCCTCTAGCTCCATCCATGTTGTTGCAAATGGTAGGATTTGCTTTCTTCTTATGGCTGAATAATATTCCATTGTGTATATGTACCACCTCTTCTTTATCCATTCATCTACTGATGGACACTTAGGTTGCTTCTATTTCTTGGCTATTGTAAATAGTGCTGTGATAAACATAGGGGTGCATATGTCTTTTTCAGACTGGGCTACTGCATTCTTAAGGTAAATTTCTAGGAGTGGAATTCCTGGGTCAAATGGTATTTCTATTTTGAGTTTTTTGAGGAACCTCCATACTGCTTTCCACAATGGTTGAACTAATTGACATTCCCACCAGCAATGTAGGAGGGTTCCCCTTTCTCCACAACCTCGCCAACATTTGTTGTTGTCTGTCTTTTGGATGGTGGCGATCCTTACTGGTGTGAGGTGATATCTCATTGTGGTTTTAATTTGCATTTCTCTGATGATTAGCAATGTGGAGCATCTTCTCATGTGTTTGTTGGCCATCTGAATTTCTTCTTTGGAGAAGTGTCTGTTCAGATCCTGTGCCCATTTTTTAATTAAATTATTTGCTTTTTGTTTGTTGAGGTACATGAGCTCTTTATATATTTTGGATGTCAACCCGTTGTCGGATATGTCATTTATGAATATATTATCCCATACTGTAGGATGCTTTTTTGTCCTATTGATGGTGTCCTTTGCTGTACAGAAGCTTCTTAGTTTGATATAGTCCCACTTGTTCATTTTTGCTTTTATTTCCCTTGCCCAGGGAGATATGTTCATGAAGAAGTTGCTCATGTTTATGTCCAAGAGATTTTTGCCGATGTTTTTTTCTAAGAGTTTTATGGTTTCCTGACTTACATTCGGGTCTTTGGTTCATTTTGAATTTACTTTTGTGTATGCAGTTAGACAATGGTCCAGTTTCATTCTCTTACATGTAGCTGTCCAGTTTTGCCAACACCAGCTGTTGAAGAGGCTGTCATTTCCCCATTGTGTGTCCATGGCTCCTTTATGTATATTAATTGACCATATATGTTTGGGTTAATATCTGGACTCTCTATTCTGTTCCACTGGTCTGTGGGTCTGTTCTTGTGCCAGTACCAAATTGTTTTGATTACTGTGGCTTTGTAGTAGAGCTTGAAGTTGGGAAGCGAGATTCCCCCAGCTTTATTTTTCCTTCTCAGGAGTATTCTTGCCATTTCAGCACCATCATTAGCTCTGCTTTATACTTAACCCTGGGGGAGTCCCCTGCCCAGAGTCCCCCAGTGAACCAGAGACTGAGTCTGCATTTACATCTAGAGTCTGTTTGCTTCCAGATTCTCCAGAAAAGGGCCAGGAAACTTGGGGACACTGTCTTGGGGCTCTCGTGGGGCCTTACTGATGTACAAAATTTTAATTTTGATAAAATATGCCTGACACAAAATGTGCCATCCTAACCATTTTGAAGTATCTGATTCAGTGGCATTAAGCATATTCACATTGCTGTGCACCCATATCCACCGTCCATCTCCAGAACTTTTTCATCTTCCTAAACTGAAAACTGTCTCCATGTAACACTAACTCCCCTTTCCCTTCTTCAGCCCCTGGTACCCACCATCCTACTTTCTGACTCCTCTAGGGACCTTGTATAATTAGAATCTTATAGTATTTGTCCTTTTGTGACTGGTGTATCTCTCTTAGCATCATGTCCTAAAGGTTCATCCATGTTGTAGCAGGTGACAGAATTCTGTCCCTTTTGAGGGTTGAATAGTATTCCATTGTATGGATATATCACATTTTGTTTATCCAGTCATCTGTTGATGGACGCTTCGGTTGTTCCCACCTTTTGACTGTTATGACCAATGCTGCTGTGAATGTGGGTGTGTGCAAATATCTCTTCACAACCCTGTGTTCAATTCTTCTGGATAAAAGACCCAGAAGTGGAGTTGCTGGGCCACTTCATAATTCTGTTTCCTTTTTTGAGGAACCACCATACTCTTTTGCACAGTGGCTGCACCATTTTGCATTCTTATCAACAGTGCACAAGGCTTCCAGATTCTCTACATCATTGCCCACACTTGTTTTCTAAGTTTTTTAGACATAAGAGACTGGGCTTTATTAAAAATTTAATATAGTGATTGCTAGTGGTTACAAATATATTCTTCATGAAAAAATGAGCCAGGCGGAGAAAGACAAGTACCAAATGATTTCACTCATATGTGGAATATAAGAACAAAGGAAAAACTGAAGGAACAAAACAGCAGCACAATCACAGAACCCAAGAATGGACTAACAGTTACCAAAGGGAAAGAGACTGGGGAGAATGGGTGGGAAGGGAGGGAGAAATTGGGGGAGAAGAAAGGGGGCCTTATAATTAGCATGTATAATGTGGGGGAGGCATGGGGAGGGCTGTGCAACACAGAGAAGACAAATAGTGATTCTACAGCATCTTACTACGCTGATGGACAGTGACTGTAATGGGGTGTGGTGGGGGGCTTGGTGAAGGGGAGAGTCTAGTAACCACAATGTTCCTCATGTAATTTTAGATTAATGATACCAAAAAAAAATGTACATTCATTGCTGACGTGTGCCCAAACACGTTTTGCTGATGGAGTGTGTGACCAGCAAAGTCTGGAGGTGCCTTAGTGAGCCCAGTTCTATGTGGATAGGTTTTTGGATCATCCTCTGTATTTCCAGGCCCAAAGACAATGAATCCAGAGGTTGAATGAAGCCATCTGTCTCATCTTTCAAGGCCATGGACAAGGTCCCCTTCTCCAGAAAGCCTCCCCTGCCTTCCCAGACACAGCTCCAGCTCCCTGCTTTGGGCTTCTCAACCCAGGGTCCCAGGGTCCCAGGGTCCCTTTTTCTGCCCCAGCCCTGACCATAGAGGGATCTGAGGGCTCTCGTGGATCCCAGAAAAGCCCAGGCACAGAGCAGGTCAGCAGAGTTTATTGCATGAATGAATGCATGGAGAGTCTGCACTGGCCTCCGAGACGGCTGTGAACTGAAGAGGCCTGGCTGTCCAGGGGAGGGTTGGGTGAGGCTCTGCTCACCGGGGCCATACCCGCCCAAAGGCCAGGCATCGAAGTCCAAGGTGGAGAAGACGAGGCCAGCGGAAGAGCAGGCGGTGGGTGATTCTCACGTACAGGCTGCCCGAGGGGTTCATGGCTTTGAGGGCAGTCAGTGGAGTATAGCGAACATTTGTCTGTCGGCGCAGGGGCGGTCTGACTGAGCCGATGACCTTGACAATGGCCTGTGGGGCGGAACCCTGAGCTCTGGGACTCAGGGAGGGGAGTTCTGTAGGACGGGGCACCCGCACGTACCTGAGCCACGTGTTGGGGTTCTGGGCCCCCCACTCACCTGGGCCACGTCCTGTGGACTCTGTCCCACAGAGCGGAAGAGCTCGCTGGAGGCTGGGAGGTAGAAATCCCGGAAGTAGTGCAGGGTGTCCGGGTCAGTGCCCGGGAATTCTGCTGTGGCGACCTGCTCCAGGAGTTTCCCCTCAAAGCCAGTGGCCACCGGGCCAGGTTCCACCAGAGTGATGCTGGGAACGGGGTGAGGGGGAGGACTTCTGGTACCCCAACCCACTCACTGCCCTATTTTGCCCCTTACTGCCCCTCTTTTCTCTCTACCCCCGATTTCTCCCATTGTTATTTTACCCTTTCCTTGTTGCTCACCTCCTTCCTTGTCCCCATTTCCCCCATAATTGTCCCTCTCCCCCTTACTATCCCAACCCCCCGCCACCAACTGCCCAAGTGCCTGGCTCACAAGATGTTGAACTGGAGCAGCTGGACAGCGAGACTCTCGAAGAATCCCTCCAGGGCAAACTTGGAGGCTGCGTAGACTTCGTTGAACACGACACCTGAGAGGATTGGAGAAAGGCACGTCCTTTGGAGGCCTGGGTGATGGGCTTTGTGGGTCCAGAGGGCTGGGGTCTTTGGAAGACAGAGCCGAGAGGCTTTGAGGCTCAGAAGGAGGCGATGTTTGGGGCTAACATGACGAGTGTGTGGCATTGTGTGGTGGGAGCATATAGGGGCCAGGATGGGTTGTCCTGGGGGTGCCGGGTGCCGCCTCCTGCTTGCAGTGCTCCATCTGCCCTCATCCCAGGAAGCCCCCGTGTTTCCCTCCATCCTCTGAGCTCCTGGGCTATCTGAGTATGGGATCCCCAGGGTCCCTGAGGGCATGTGCCATGCAGCTGGTGCCTTATCACTCCTTGCTGAGCAGGGAATGTGGCCCCTCAAGTCAGGAGGTGCAGCTGAAGGTGAGCCAAAAGGTTGGGTAGGTGCAGCTTCCTCATGGCAGGGTAACAAATAGGGTAACTGCCTTAGGGGATTGCTGAGGTTGGGGGCTGATCCCAGGAAATTTCTAGGGGGAGAAAGGAAGTCTAGTTAGTTCGAGGAGGAAAGACCCAGGAATGTGAATGGCAAGTAGGTGGCCTCCGTGGTAAGCCCACAGTAGGCATTACTAGTCAATAGCTTCTCTCTTTTCTGCAGGACCTGAGCGTTCCAAATCAAGATATCTCTGAGGTCTGGTGGGGGGTGTTTAGCCAGAAGGAATCTCGGGAGAAGAAATTCTAATGGTTCTTTAGGGTTTTGGGGGATAGTTGGGAGAGATTTTTAGAGCTGTCCAGAAGGGGGTCAATGCTAGATGTAGATGACCCTTGGCATCATGCCTGCTATCCTATCGTACTCCAGTACCATGGCAGACATAGTTAATCTATCCCAGAAATCTTTCCTCCTGAGCTTCAGAATCCTTCTCAATACAGATTCATCGGAACATGAGCTAAAACCTATTTGCCATCCTTCCAGCCTGGGAGGGGCAGACACTTGGGGGATTCCCATGGGTGGGCCCCCAGGGGCTTACCCTGAAGCCCCATGACACTGCTGACCACCACAATGTGGCCCTGCCGCCTTCTCTTCATGCCAGGAAGCACTGCTTTGACCAGACGGACAGCCCCGAAAAAGTTGGTATCAAAGATGTTCTGCATAGCAGGTAGGCTGAGCCCCTCCACAGGCCCCACCAGGCCCACTCCAGCATTATTCACTAAGGGAGGAGATGTTGAGGGTTACCTTGAAGTCTCCCCAACCCTTCTAGTGCCACTCCTTCAGGGACCTTCCCTGAATCATCCCACCCTCCCTTTCCAAAGCTAAGGCCAGTCCAGGATACCTTGGGTGGATAAACACAGAGCCCTGGTGATCTTTACATATAGTTTAACATTTGTTAAAGGGGACCCTGAGCCCTAGATGGAGAAAGGACTGCTGAGAACTGCCTCTCCATTATTAATGCATGAGAAATTCAGCTCTGACCCCAAAATGCATGGAAATAGTCACCACCAGCCCCTACCCGACTTCAAAGACCATTTAGGGACCATGAGTTGCTTTTTCATCCTGCTCCATTCCCCAAATGACTCATCAAAGTAATTTTCCCAACCTCATCTGGTTTTCTCCATCTGTGAGAAGTTCATTCAATAAAATCCACCCTACCCGCAGGCCTCAGTTTATTTCTTTGTCTCTAATAAATTGGTATCTTGGGCTCTTGGTCAACTTAACCAACTGGTCTACCGATTCTGTTGAGAGTCAGAGGTTGCCGGAGCAGCAAGAGGGCTGATGCTCAGACGCCGGAGAGGACTTGCTACAATAAGAATCTCTGCTTAGGTCAGGGAGGGGGTGCATGACCCCAGGAGCCATTCAGTCTCACCCAGCACATCCACTTCCCCTCCCGGGATGCAGCGGAGACACCGGGCCACTGACTCGTCACTGCACACGTCCAGCTGGGCCACGGTGAGGGTCTGACCCAGAGTCTCCCCAGCAGCTGCCTCTAGTGTCCCCTTCTTTTCCATGTCCCTCATGGTGGCCACCACTGGGGACAGAGAGCAAGAGTTGAAGCAAGCCCTGGGCTCCTTTCCACCGCGTATGGACTTAGGTGGTGTTGTGATCTTGTGTGAACAGTCACAGAGGGATGGAGACCCACAGGTTTACACCCCTACATTCAACAAACAACCACAAATGCACACTTGGGTACATACATTTACATGTGCTTCCATCCACTCTCCATCCATGCCTCCAACATTTACTGAGCATCTATTAAACACTCTGCCCTATTCTAGGGGCTGAGACTTGCATCAAGTAAAATAGACAGAAGTCCCTGCCTTCATGCAATTCATAGCCAGTAGGCAAGACAATAAAATAAATGTAAAACAGATTGTCATGAAGAAAATAATGCATACACTCCTAGAGTCAACATACGTACATATGTGCACATGCAAGTAATGATTAGCCACATTTCCACTGACAGAGTAAATTCCAATTTATTGAATACCTACTATGTGCCAATCACTGTGCTAAATACATTTATAAGCACTGTCTGCAATCGTCACAAGATCCTATGATTAGGTAGCTGGCTAATGTTCCAACATCTTTCACTGCACGTACTCTTCTATAACCTTGCTTCTGTTCCATCAAGAAAATCTCTTTCCCCTCCCCTTGACTCTTGTGAATAGCTGGGAACCAAAAAAATAGAATGTGGTGAAAGTGATGCGTGGCTTCTGAGATGAGGTCAGAAGTGCTGCAGTTCCTGCCTTGTTTTGCTGGAACATTCTTGAAACCTTCATCTACGCTAAGTAGCCCTCCTGTCCTGAGGGTTCCATAGCCCAAAGAGACCACATGGAGCATCCCAGAGATTGCTGGAAGGGAGAGAGATGCCTGCCTAGTCTGGTGATGTGTTCCAGCCCCAGCTGTTCTATTTGGTCTGGCCTTTAACCCTGAGCCAGAACTGCCCAGCTGAGCCCTTCTAAATTCATGACCTTTGTAAACCATGAGAGGTAGATGATTACAGTCGTTGTACACCATCAATTTTGGGGTGCTTTATTACTTAGCAGTACTAAGCAGAACAAGTAGGCAAAGCTATTCTCCTCATTATACAGATGAACACACCGGAGGCCCCGCAAAGTGAAGTTTGCGTGTACCACCCCAGGTAAGTGTTAGAACTGAGATTTGAACCTGGGTTTGTCAGACTGCCAAGTTCCTGCACCCGTGTACATGTTTGCACCCCCTTCCCTCCTGCATGCACCCACAATCACACATGTATTTGCATGTTATCTCTGGACCTGTGTGATTCACATGCCCTGTGCAGACGGATGGGACCACATACATCACATATAACGACAAGTGCAGGCCCAGGAGCTGGGCTGCCTGGGTACAAATCAGCGCTCTGCCACTTCCTGGCTGGGCGACCTTGGACAAGGACCTTTGGTAGCCTGTGCCTCAGTTTCCCTCCTTCCTAAGGTGGGGCAAATACTATCAGCCACCTCATAAGGTCATATGGGGATTAAATATCTTACTAGATGCAGAACACTTAGACTGGAACTTGGCCCATCGTGAGCACTCCATGAACATCCTCCTCCAGCAGTTCTATACACGCATTGCCTGCTCACAGGGACACACACGGCATGGTTACTTCTCTGCACACTGGCACTCAGACCGTCACACCCAAAGCTGTGCATGTCTCTGAGACAAAGGGCAGAGGGCTGGGAGAAGCAGCTTGGCCAGCTGGGGCAATGTCCTCACCCTCTAGCCTCCTCCTCAGGAATGGCCCTTTGCCTACTTTGTCTCCAGTGTGCTCTGGGTCAGAGGTGCCCATGGGAGGGGGCAGATTGGGATAACCGACTGCAGTTTCAGGAGGCCAAGTCCCTAGACCTAGAGGTCCCCCTAAACCCCCAAGGTCAGCATCACTTAAGAAGTTTATCTTGGAGCAGTAATCTGTGGAGGGGTGGGGGAGGGAAGGGAATGCCTAAGTGAAACCTCAGAGAAGCCCTCTCCACCAGCCCCTCGAAAAATAACACCCACCCGCACCCCCTACCACGTTCCCTCCCCCTTGCTTTATTTTGCTTCTTTGCACTTATTAGTCTAAATGTATTATACAATCTAACTAACAATCTATTTCTTTTCCATCTTCCCTCCCTGACAAAACCACTACCCAGAGCAGAGAATTTTCTGGTCTCTTTTGTTCACAGCTGTGTGCCGCCTAGAACAGTGCCTGGCACCCAGGAGGTGCCCAAGGAATACTCCTCAGATGAGGGCATGATTCATGAGCAGAGATTGGAAGGCAGCTTCCGTGTATCCTGGGTCTTCCCCAATCCCAATAAGGCAGCTGAAGGGATAGGCTACTGGAAATACTGCCGGGAGGGCTTAGAGTCCTTGGAAGCCGTGCCCACCCCTGTCCTGGACCCTTTACCTTGGTAACGCTGCCTGGGGTCACGAGCCAGCTGCGCTGCCAGCTGCAGGCCAATGCCCGAGGAGCAGCCTGAGATCAGTACCGTCCGGGCTGTGCCGGCCATGTTGATCCTTCCCTTGATGCGTGACCTCTGCTGGCCAGCACCTGACTCCCGCCATGCATTCTCTGCTCATCTACCCTCACAAGCACCCTCCAGGCGATCCCCTGCAGGGTGAAGTGGCCCTGGGAGCCCCTGATTCTGAATTGACCCTGGGAAGACTGCTGGGGGGACCCCCTTAACCTCAATACATCCCCTTTCTTTTATATGTCAAAAATTTCTTCTTACTGCTGTACTCATAATGTGGCTTTCTATTATGATTAAATTATTCAGGGCGTGGGGGCGTTTCAGGGGCGTGGGGAATTAGGGGCATTCTCTTGCTGTCTCTGTTCTGGGCAAAGAATCTCTGGTTGGCGGGAGAGAATGAAAGAGGGTGAAAAAGTGGGCCCAGAAGGGTCCTTTCAAAGAGGGAATGGAGAGAGAAAAGTCACGGAATAGAGTCAGACTATGGGAAGAACTTCCCAGCAGGGCAGGGCAGGGCAGGAACTTTATGAGAAATTTTTAGCTGGGGAAGTCTTAGCTTCTGATGTCCCTGGGGAGCAGCAAGGAGCAGCTTGGGAGATTCCCTCTCTCCCCCCACCCCGTGTCCCCCATCTTGCCCTCAGCCCAGATGGGGCCCCACCCCTCCTCTCTAGAGACACAGAGACTCTTTGTCTATGGAGCTTGAGGCTGGGAGGGAGGCACTGCCTGCATCACCCTCTTCCCCACAATTGTGGGTGGGGGTTTGGCTCCCAGGATGCTCCCCTAGGGCTCCTCCCTGTGGAAGCTCCATCTGATCTTACATGTCTTTGCTCGCTCGACTGCACAGACAGCTCCGCCTGACCCCTGGGGCCTGTTCACACTGGGAAGGGGGAGGGTCCCAGGGAGTTGGGTGCTTTGCTTTACCTCAGGAATCGCAGGGGTCCACTCCTCCCTGCAGCGATGCCCTGCTTCTGGGTAGGGACAGCCTCCCCCACTTAACAGGGCCATGTGAGGATTTGGGATTGAGGCTGGGGTATCCATTTGGGGGCCTGGGTGAGAGAGAAAGGCTATGGTATAAAGCTGTACCCACAAAGTCCAGAGCCTGGATGGAGGTTGAAGGTTTAGAATGAAGGTAAGACCTCCTTCAACGGAGCCTGTTAGGAGAAAAGGGTTTGGGGTAAGGCTGGGACTCCGAATTCTAAGGCTGGGTGGGAGGGACCCTCCTCCTTCAGTGTGGGGAGGGGCAAGAAGGGCCCAGCTCCGGACTCAGGGCTCCGCCCCTGGCCGGCCAATCAGCGCTCGGCGCAAACTTCCCCAACTTCCCCCACCAGCTGTCAGCCACGCACCCGCCCCCCCAGCGAGCCCCGCCTGGCCCGGCGTTGGAGCGCAGGGCGAGGCCAGGGCGGGGTGTTCGCAGTCTCACGCGGATCCCGAGTGGAGCCGGCCGCTGCGAGCGAGCGCACCCAGCCGGCGGAGTCGCCGCGCCCCGCAGCCGCACCGGCTGGTCTCCCGCCTTTTCTGGGGCCCCCCGGGATGGGGAGTCGCCGGGGTCTGATCCAGCCGCGGGTTGGCCTCTGCCTGCTTCTGGCCTCGCTGCAGCTTCTGCTCCAGACTCAGGCCGGTGAGCTGGGCAGGAAACACAGGACGCGGAGTGCAGGATCCAGCGCGGTCCCTGGGTGGATGAGGTGGAATTGGGAATGGGGGGTGTGTGGGGCTGTGTGTGCATGGGAGGCGAGCGCGCTGCGCGTGGCTACGGTGTGGTGTTCTGGCGCGAGTGTCCAATTCTGGGCCATTTGCGGATGACAGCTGCGGGAGGGTGGGAGGGGTGGGGGCGGGGAGATGTGACCGTATTTTACTGATGGATGTATGAGAATGAAAGCAATTTTTAGGGGTGTGTGTATGGCCATTTGGAGTCAAATTGTGTGTGTGCTCGGGTGTGGGAGTTGACGAGAAGTGTAGGAATATGGGGAACGGGGTGACCCCTGGATGAGAATGTGATTTTGAGTCGTGGGTGTGCAGGTGTGTTGGGGTCTGATTTTGAGAGTAATTGTGTGTCTCTGGGTGACCCAGTGAGGGGTGTGGTTGTGACTTGGGGGCGTACATAATTGCCCACGAGGACATGAGTGGATGATTCTGAGCGTGAGGGATAGTGGGGGCCCGTACGGGAGGGGGCTGTTGCCCCCACCCTGCGCTCCCCCTAGCCGGGATCAGCACCATGGACAGGGCCTCGGGAGGGCCGCGGTGAGGGGCGAGGCGGGGCGGGGCGCGGGGCGGGGCGGGCGGAGTCCTTGCGGGGGCGGAAGTGGAAGTGCCTCCCCCCCGGCGAGCCAGCAACGGGTGTTTTTCCCGAGGAATTTCTCAGCACCCACCCCCAGGGGTCCCGGGGGCCGCCAGAGGGGTGAGTCAGCGCTGACGCACGCCCAGCTGCGCGCATCTGGCTGGATGCCGCGCCCTGCCCCGCACGGTGCTTGGTTGGGGGGCGCCCCAGGGTTGGGGAAGGTCACGGTCCCAACAGTGGTGATTGAAGGGGCTTCCCTGGTCTGAGAGATTCAGGCCAGGCCATCCTGGAAATCCTCCTTAAGGTGATCTCAGCCCCCCAGCACACACACACACACACACCACCATCTACACTTCCTCACTTTTTCTTGGAGTCCAGGGAGGTGCCTGCTCACGTGGAGAATCCCAAATTGGCCCATTTCCCATTCCCATGCTCACTCATCCACAGTCTGCAATCTCAGGCAAGCATTCGGAATATAAGCCCTTGGGACACGAGGAATGTTAAACACCGGTGCCCACGCCTAGGCAATCCTGTCAGCCACTGGCCGCATGGTCACAGCTTATCACCGTCCTACGCTTTCAGTCTCACACATGCTTCGGCTGCATCCGCACAACACAGTAAGCATTCACAACCAGCCACATACTCGCTGACTGGGCCACACTCTCACCTATAACCACACTCCCGCATCTCAAGCCTGAGCTGTTACAATCAGACTCACCTGTACGTATGTACCACTGGACCACAAGCCCACTGTTGCAACCCCGACTCACATGGACACACAGCCACATGTCATCCTAGTCTTCTATCATAGGCCAAATACTTGTACACATTGATGCATCCAGAAATTACATGCTCAGCCATTCCCTGGACCATGTACAGGCACACACATGTTTGCACAATCTCACGCATGTACATAGTGGGACATATACACATTGGCGCACACACTTACACTCTCCTACACTTCTGAGGAGATCCCAGACATGTTCTAGCCCAGTCCCTGCCTGCCTCCTTCCATGTCCTAGACCCCATCCAGCATCTCCCTGGGGCCTTGACCCCCTCTGGGGGAAGGGCAGGCTGTGTCCTTGACAGACCCCCACACCCCCTGGCCCTGCAGGCAGGACTCAATGCCTCTTGTGTGTCTCTTTGTCACGAAGCCAGCCATGAAAAGAAAGGGCAGTCAGTTTCTGAAAGGTCATTACAGAAGGAGTGCAAGATTGAAGCAGGAGAATTTTGCGTCAGGTGCCGGGAAGGATTTTTTAAATGAGAATGAACAGCTGGTGAGACCTCTTCCCACTACATAGAGACAGGACTTTGGGTGAGAGCAGAGCCTGGGAGAGCCATGCTGGGTGGGGCTATGGATCTCAGCCCTTCCTGGAGCCCCAGCCTGGAGAGGGGGCAGCTGGGATAACCATTCCATGGGGGCGCGACCTCTGTGGTTAGCAGAGCCTGGGAGCCCGGATCGCAGCCCCAGGGAACTATAACCCAAATATCTCTTAATAATAGCCCAGCCACAAAACAGGCAATTAGAAATGGGGCTGCTGCTGGTGGCAGGGTTGGGGGGTGTGGATGGAGAGAGATGGGGAGAGTGATCCACAGAGAGAAAGAGAGAGGCACAGAGATAGGGACGTGCACAGGGACAGATGGAATACCAATGAAATACCGAGAGACAGAGAGAGCTAGAGAGCCAGAGAGAGACTGATTCAGAGTTGGACAGAGAGAGAGACCTGGAAAGACTGACACGGAAAGTGGGACAGAGTGGGGGTGAGGGAGAGGGAGGAGAAAGGAAGATTCGGGGTTGGAGGATGGAGGGAGCTGAGGCTGGGACAGGACCCCTAGGAGTCTGACCTGGGACGAGCTGGGATGGGGGTCCCTCATCCAAGCCCTTATTTGGCCCAAGTCTGGCCCCCAACCCTGGTTCCCGATAGTGAGGTCAGCAGAGCCGCCCCCAGGGTGAGGTCATGGGCAGATTCGGCAGAATCTGGCTCCTGCCAAGAGGCTGGGTCAGGGTGTCAGTGGGACAGTCTTCAGGGGGGAGGGGAGATCAGGCAGGGGCTTTGGGCCCAGGGGAAGCCCCCGCCCACCCCTGCCCAAGCCATGTGGTTCCAGTTAGCACTGGCCAGGCAGAGTGGGGTGGGGCTGGGAGGATGGTCTTGATTAAGAGCTGGTTAGGCCAGACCAGGCCTGTCCTATACTGGAATGAGCGGGAGTAGATCAGGAGGTTATCAGAGAGAGGTGGCCATAAGGAGGAGGTCAGAGAGGGAGATGAAATGGGGAGGTTGCAGGTCAGATGGAGGAGGCTGGGACAGAGGAGGTGTGGGGGTGGGTAACCAGAGGGAGATAGTCAGAGGAGGGAACCGGAGAGAAGGCAGAGGAAGGAGGTCAGTGGGGGACTGGGGGAAGTCAGGGTTAGGCAGAGGAAGGAGGTCAGCGGGGGTGGCCAGAGCAGAGGTCAGTGGGGATGGTCAGAGGGAAGAGATCCGAAGTGGCAGTGGTCAAAGGGAGGAGGTTGGAAGCATCAGGAAAGATGGTGGTCAGAGGATGGTGGTGGAGATCAAGAAGGAGGTCAGAGGAATAGTGTTTGAAGGAGATCAGAGGGAGGAGGTGGGGGAAGAACATGCACAAGGAGCCCCTCCTCCCCAGCGTTTGCCCTGGCAAGGGGGCTTTAGGCCGGGGAAGCAGCCCCAGGGAGCTGGTGCGGGGGAGTGTGCAGAGGGGGACAGTCTGGGCTGGGGCTCAGGCCAGGAAGCTTTGATTCATCCCAGAACTAGGTCAGCCCTTTTCTTTCCTTACCAAAATTCAAGGGAAAATAAAACAGGAGTCAGCAGGCTGATGAACAGCTGTGGGGTGGTGAGGGGGGTGCAGGTCCCAGGCCTGCTCCTTTGCTTTAACCCCTGAACACAGCGAGGGGATGGGTCCACCAAACGTGAGCCCTTCCCGTGGAGTCCTGAGCTTGTTTGGAATTTCTGTACCCTGGCTTCTCTCTGCAGCAGACCCCGTGGATGTGCTGAAGGCCCTGGGCGTGCGGGGGGGCCAGGCTGGGGTCCCTGAGGGGCCTGGCCTCTGCCCCGACAGGGCCCCGGAGGGCGACCGGGCATTCAGGGTAGGCAAAGCCAGCACTCTCGGCATCCCCACGCAGGAGCTCTTCCCAGGTGAGTCGGGGCAGGAGGGGCCGAGGGCCACTCTGAGCACACGGGTCACTGCCAGGCCATCTGAGCTGCCCCTTTCCCTCTGCCTGCCCCCTCCAGACGCGCACTTTCCTGAGAACTTCTCTGTGTTGACCACTCTGCGGGGCCAGCCAGCCAACCAATCTGTCCTTTTATCCATTTACGACGAGGGTGGTGCCCGGCAGCTGGGCCTGGTGCTGGGGCCAGCGCCGGGCCTCCTAGGGGACTCCTTGAGCCCCCTCCCCCAGCAGGTCAACCTCATGGATGGCAGGTGAATATAGAGAGGGTGGGGGGGTTCAGGGAGAGATGAGGGGAGAAGCAACCCCACTGAGACTGTCTCCTTGCAGGTGGCACCGTGTGGCAGTCAGTGTGGATGGTGGGGTGGTGACTCTGGTGGCTGACTGTGAACCTCAGCACCCCGTGTTGGGCCAGGGGACTCGATTCATCAGCACAGCGGGCCTCACTGTTTTGGGAACCCAGGACCTCGGGGAAGAGACTTTTGAGGTAGGGCGGGGATTCAGTGATAGGGGAAACTGAGGCAGAGGGTGGGAAGGAATTTCGTCCATAGCCTGCATCTGGAGAAGGGATTGGGGAAGGGAGATGTCCAACTTCAGCCTAGTGCCAGGAAGCTGGGAGGAGGGAACTACACATCAGCGTGTGTCTTTGTGGTGCGTGAGCTTGTAGGGCCATGAAGCCATTATTTTGATGGTGCACACTTGGCTGGTGGTGGGAGCGTAAGTGTGTGATGTGGGACTGTGCTGGCCGTTGTGATGGCATCTGGTTGTGTGTTGTGATGGGTGGCGGCAAGGTGTGTGGCTCTGTGACAGCTGTTGCTGGTGACTGCTGTGTCTGTCGCCTCCAGGAGGCCAGAGACCTCACCCCTTGTGTTTGTCTCCTTACCTCACTGCCCAGAAGGGCACCTGGCACACAGAGCTGTCACCATGCGCCGGAGAACCAAGAAGCAAATGCACCTCTGATGGTGCTGATGTTGGGGAGTGTGGGGGGTGTGGTTGTGATTTGGGGTGGCCCTGATAGGATTTTCCTTCTCTGTTTTGAGGGGCAGAGGGATCCCTGGGGCTGGAGCGGGGCCACCCCCTCTGTATACTCAAGGTGCTCTGGATGGAGAAGCACCAAGCTACTTGGACAGGGGTGGGAGTCAGGCTGTGGCCACCCTGCCCTCTCCCCAGGGAGATATTCAGGAGCTGCTGATAAGCCCAGACCCCCAGGCTGCCTTCCAGGCCTGTGAGAAGTACCTTCCCAGCTGTGACATTGTGGACCCTACAGCCACAGGGGTGAGTGAGGGGCTTGTCCCGGGTCACAGGCTGAGTCGTCCTTGGCTCCAGGTCTCAGGAATGAGTGAATTCTGACCCCTGTCCATGGGGCTGGGTGAACCTTGGCCCTAGATCATGGGATTGACCTTGAGCCCAGGTCATAGAGCTGAGTGAACCCTGGCTACAAAACAGGACTAATGGGCCACGTGCTAGCATGGCCCCGGGTGACCTGAGCGGTGGGGCCTCCCCTCTGGGGCTCTGGACCTGACTGGGGTCCTCTTCGCAGGTTCCTCAGCTTGACCCAGAAGCCCCTCCCCGTCGACGGAAGGGGAAGGGAAAAGGGAGGAAAAAGGGGCGAGGTCGTAAGGGGAAGGGCAGGAAGAAGAACAAGGCGACTCTGAGCCCCAGTCCTCCTCCCGGCTCCCTGGACAACCAGGTAAGGGATCCGCAGCCTCTCACCTCTGCTTTTTGGCCGGGACTTCTGGCCTCTGACGCCCACTGATCACTGGTGCTTCATCCAAGGTTTCTGCCTCTAGTCTCCAATCCCTGACGTTTGACTTCTCTCAGCTGACTGATAACTTTTGGGGGGCAGACCCTCTCTTATGAGTTCCCCCATCTCTGCCCCCTCAAACCTCCAGCTCTGGGGGACTGAAGGTAGGGGGCACACCCAGGTGATTACCTTATTATAAGGGGGTTGGTTCTTGATGAGGGCTACTGGTTAAGGGCAGCCGTTGGCTGGGGTGAATGATGGGTTCACTGCTCAGGGTGTCATTGTTTGGAATTGACTGGTTGAGGTTGCCCCAAAGGGTTATGGACTGAGCGAGTCACTAATGGGGGTGGGCACTGTTTGGCCTCCCTGATAGAGATTGCTGGTTTGTGGGGTCACCATAGGGAGATATTGATTGGGGTTGATGTTTGGGGTGGCCCTGGTTGGAGGGTATATTGGAGATCATGCATGGAGGCCACTGTTGGTGTTATTGATGTCACTAGTCTCAGGTTAATGGTGGGGGTTCATTAGTTGGGGAGGTCATCAGTGGGAGACCACCGATTGGAAGACAATAGTGGGGTTGCCAGTTGGAGGAATGACTTTGAGGGTGTCATGGATGAGATAATTCATTTGGGATCCCTGATAGGTTATTAGTTGGGAAGGCACCGATGGGTCATTGGCTAGTGGAATTATTGTTTGGGGGGTCCCTGGATGGGAGAGTAACTGATTGGAATCACCGATAGGGGTCATTAATTGGGGGCTGCTGGTGGGGCACTGGTTATAGGCATAACTGGTGAGAGGGCAATGATGAAGGTCGTTGTTTAGTCTCTTTAGTGGGAATCGTTGGTCAGGGGACATTGATGGGGGTCATTAGTTGGGGGGTCACTGGGGAGGGGTCCTTGGTTGAGGGTTTACTGGTTGTACTACATCTGATCTCAGCACTAGCAGGGAGAAAGAAATGATCACTTCAAGCCCAGAACAAGGACACCAGGAGCAGCCTACCTCCCCGCAGCCCTAGCCCCTCACCTGGACCTCCCAGAGCCCTTGTGCCCTTGACCCAGGTCCATTGCAGCTGCCCAGGCCAGGAGGAGCTACCCTCCCTCCCTGGCTGTGTCCTGGCCAGCTGACCACTGCGCTCTGCCTTGCGGAGGTGACCTGTGCGATAGGCTTCCAGGAGCCTGGCCCTGAGTGCGGGGCCCTGACTCTGACTACTGGGCTCTGAAACCAGCGCTGCTCTGCCTTCCAGGCCCCTCAGACCTGGCCCAGCCCTGCGCCTCCCCCACACTCTAGGGCGCCCCCTGCTGGCTGTTCGGGCCCAGCCAGCACACCTTTGCCTCCCCTCCCCGCACCCTCTGCTGTTTTTTTATCTTCCTCTCTTCCGCTCCCCGGACTCGGCGCTCCTGGGGCAGGGTGCTGTCCTTCCTTGTCTCCTTTTTGCCACTATTGGCCTGACCCCAGACCCGTCCGTTCCCCATCCCTACTCCAGACCTCCTCTGACGCCCGCGAGGCAGAGACACCAGCTCCGAGTCGGCCTCCGACTCCCACACCTTTGGTTATCAGCCCCACCGGGAGCACTGGCCGCAATGTCACCGCGCCGGAGGTCGGTGGGAAGCGGACGGGACTGAGAGGGAGGGTCCTGGGGCAGTGCGGGCGGCAGGCAGAGAGGAGGTCAGGGGGAGACTTCCGTCTGTCCCAATGTCCCCAGGGGAGTCTGGACTCAGGCAGTGGAACTGAATCGGGGACCCCGGAGACAGCGGTAGCCAGAGAAGACGAAGAAGGAGATGGCCCCACCCTGGGCCCCCACTTCCGGGCAGCAGAACAGTTATTTCGGTCTGAGTTCCAGCTCTTTCCGGTGAGCGTGAGGGGCTGGGTTAGGTGCAGGGAGGGGTGACTTCTAACTGGAGTCACACGGGGCCACATTCTCGCTTGCCTTCTTTTTTATGTTGCCTAGAATGCCTTCCCACCACCCCAGTGCACTGACAGGTGCACTATTGACAGATACTTCACTACTGTGACAGGCACTGAGCTAATGGGTGGCTCCGAGGTTAGGGTGACGCGTTTGGGTTTTAGTCTGAGCGCAAGGAGAAGTCACGTGAGGGGAGCACGTCCCACTCGGATTTTCAAAAGCTCTTTCTGGCTGCTAAGCAGTATACGGACAGCAGGGGGAGCCAGAGAGGCAGCAGTGGTTTCCCCCCCTCCCCCACCGTGCCGCCTTGAGCGGTGGCCTGGAGGAGGGTTGTGGCGGTGGAGATGCACGGGAGAGTAGATCTGGGTCATTCTCCGTTTGGATCTTGCTGCTGGAAACGCAGAAAGATGCAAGGCAGACCAGGCATATGCACGGTGGCTCCACTGAGTAAGACAGGGAAGCCTGAGCAGGTTGGAAAATGTGAAGTATCTCATTTTGGATGTGCTAACTTTGCAACAATTGCTTGGCATCCAAATGGCGATATCAAGCGGGTGATTGGTGAGAAGATTCTGGCTTTCAAGAGAGATGGTCCAGGCTGGAGATAAAGACTTGGGACTCATCAGCGAATGATGCCATCTTTCGCCAAGGGATTGGATGATATTGCCTAGGGAAATAATGCAGACAGAGAAGGGGGCCTAGATTCTAGCCTTGGTGTTGGATAGGGGAAGAGGGGCGTGATGCTCACTAACTCACCTGCGTGCCTGTCTGTGCCAAGCATTGTTTCTATGTATTCATCTCCCCGTGGGAGAAATACAATCATCATTCACCCTCCAAATTTGCAGGTGAGGCCATCAGAGCTGAATGAGTTACCCAGAGTCCCTTAGCTGTTGGTTAGAGATGCAGGGCGGAGAGGGTAGAGAGACAGAAAGGCCTGGAGGCAGAGAGAGGGAGAGAGGGAGTCAAGGAGAGACAGAGACAGGGTCAGGACCCCACAGCACACTCCAGCGTAGGTGCTCTCACCTTGACTCAGTGCGGCCAGGTGGAAGCTGGAGGCTGAGCTACTCAAAACACACCGGTCGCAGGAAGGACCGTGGAGGCAGCCCTGAGGATGAACCCTCCATGGCTGTGTGTGGGGGGGAGGGACGTCGGTTAGCTGGGAGGTGTGTGTGGACGGGTTTCACAGTTCACACCTCTTTTCCCTCCACTCCCCTGCCGCAGGGCGCCGGAGAGAAGGGGGCCAAAGGGGAGCCTGCCGCGACTGAGCCGGTGAGGGCCTGGGTCCGGGATAAGGTGGACGGGTCTGGGCTGGGCCGGGGGTCACACTCCCTTCTCCCTCAGGGGCAGCAGTTTGAAGGACCTCCAGGAGCCCCAGGACCCCAAGTGAGTCATGGCTGCACCTCATCTTCTCGTCTTTCTCTCCTGGTTGGGGTGTTTGAGCCCCTGGGGGGGGGCAGGGTGTAATACTGCCAGATCGTTTGAAGACTATTGGACAGTTGAGGCTCAAAGGATTAGTCCAGAGAGGGTCAGAATGTAAAGCCCGCAGCTGGTGTGGGTTGGTACGTACTGAGGGACTGGGAATGCCCAGCGATGGGGTACAGAGGTCAGCATGGGGTCAGGGTCAGCAGTGGGTTGGAAGGCAAACTTTGTACTGCTCATGACCTCTGTTCTTCTGTTCCCCAACAGGGGGTGGTCGGCCCCTCAGGCCCTCCTGGCCCCCCAGGATTCCCTGGGGACCTTGGTCTGCCGGTAAGAGCCTCCCTCTGGGGTGTATTCATCTCAGGGCATGAGGTTTCAGGCTGTGGAGCTAAAGTGGGGAACGTGCGTGTCTGAACAGGGACTGCAGACTGGGGCTGGGGATGGCTGCCGGAGCCAGGGACAGTGTGCCAAAGCTGGCATTGGCCCTACCCCCTCACCGCTTTTCCCATCTGTGAATTACCACTCGGCCTCCTTCTTGCCCTTGCTTTTCTCCTTCTGTTTGTCTCTGTCCCTGAGTGTCTCTCAATGTCTGTGTCTTCCTCTCTCCCCTTCTTCCCCCACCCTGACATCTCTCCCTCCTTCAGGGCCCTGCTGGCCGCCCAGGAATCCCTGGCATTGATGGGATCCGGGGCTTACCAGGCACTGTGATCATGATGCCGGTAAGAGGCAAGAGGGGTGGCCCAGCCATTGGGGAGCGTGGGTGGAGTCCTGACCTGGGGCGGGGTTCTCTCCTTGAGGTCCCCTCATGACTAGTTGCTCCCTAGTTCCAGTTTGCAAGTGGCTCCTTCAAAGGACCCCCAGTCTCCTTCCAGCAGGCCCAGGCTCAGGCTGTGCTGCAACAGGCTCAGGTGAGTAGAAGAGAATTGGGGGACCTGGGTGGGGGTAAGAGGAGGACATTGAGAGAATGACAGAAAGGGGGGTAATGAAGAGTTCATCAGAAGGCAGGTGGGTATTGTCTCCTGAAGATGACTTTTTTGGGGGGTGTTGGTATTCTTGTGGGATACCTGAAGCTCTGTTCCCTTCCATCTTTACAGCTTTCTATGAAAGGCCCCCCTGGCCCTGTGGGGCTGACTGGGCGCCCAGGCCCCGTGGTGAGTAAGGGGGCATGGAGAGGGGGAGGATATCGGTGGAGGGTGGTAAGCTCCCACTAACTGCAATCCCATCTCCTTTCCACAAGGGTCTCCCTGGGTATCCAGGTCTGAAAGGAGAGATGGGAGAAATGGGGCCACAGGTGAGATTGGTGGGGGTGGGGACAGGGATGCATGAAAAGGGTCTTCCCTCAGAGCCACAGGATAAAGGGCTTATTGGGGAAAATGACAAAGGGACTGGGGATACCCTTGCAGTCATTGGCTTTCCTAGGGAATGGTTTAAAATAACTTCTTCCTCCTTGTTCCCCCTTTCCTTCCTCCTTTTCTGTCTCTTCCAGGGCCCCCGAGGCCTTCAGGGACCACTTGGACCCCCTGGCCGAGAGGGAAAGATGGTGAGTGACTCCTAGGTCCTCAGGATATCCATCCCTCAGCATCCAACCTGAGCCTCTGCTCCATGCCCCCAGGGTCTGCTGGTGTCATAGGTGGGATAAGGGCATGGCAACTCCACCGACTGTGTGACAGAGGAATCTGTCCAGGTCAGGAGGGTCTTGCCAGAGGGAGTGATGCTTGAACGAAGCTCTGAGTACCCAGGTAAACAGAAGAGGAAGGGCCTCCCAGGTAGAAGGAGCAGCATGTACCAAAGAGAAGACTGGTCTGCCAGGGGAAATGGCAAACAAGATAATTCCAGTTTTAAAGGAAACGAAGAACATACAGCAGGGCAATTAGTAGAAACTGAAGATTAGGGTTCTTAATTTTTGTGACAATAGTGATGTGGATGAGAACAAAGGCACCAGGGATACGGAATAACGGATGGATCTGAGATATATTTGGGAGTTTAAATTGGTACACAAAGAAGCCCCCAGGACAGGGCTGTGCATGAGGGAGGTGCTCAACACCTAGTATAGGTATCTTGATGTCAACCTCGCCCACAGGGCCGCTCTGGAGCAGACGGTGCTCGGGGCCTCCCAGGGGACACGGGACCTAAGGTAGGTGATAAGGCCGAGACTGGGACTTGAGGGACTTCTGTTAGGGTTGAGGATTCAGGGCTCAACTGGTGTCTCTTTGTGCAGGGTGATCGGGGCTTTGATGGCCTGCCAGGGCTGCCTGGTGAGAAGGGCCACAGGGTGAGCGTGTGAAGTCCCTCCCCCGTGCCCAAGCTCCCTCCCAGTATTTATGATGTCCTCACCGCCCCCAGTAGCAGAGCCTCCACCCCTGTGTCTGAGTCCTCACCCCTTATGCCCCATCTTCTTTCCCGGGGTGCTGATCTCTACCTCCCCCTTTCCATTCTGAACTCTACTGTGTTCCCCATTCCAGGGTGACTTTGGCCATGTGGGGCAGCCTGGGCCCCCTGGAGAGGATGGAGAGAAGGTAAGTTGGGAAGAGTTAGGAGTTGGTTTGGAAGCTAGAAAACCAGAACAAGAGTCCAGGAGGAATATTCAGGGGACAGATGAGGGGTGAGGGTCCGTACTGAAGGATTAGGGGGCCCCGGGGCAGGGGCGGCCCTCAAAAAGACAGAGGGGGCTAGTCACTGAGGGGGTTCGGAGGTGAGACTCACAGTGGCAGGGCTGAGGTTGGGGTCAGCAGCCTGAATCGAATCACATGGGCTCGGTCGGCTGGATCCTGCCGCATGCAATGACTCCGGGATCTTCTGGAAGGGGCGGCCCGGGTGAGGGAAGGTGGCTCCCCGAGAATTGTACCTCCCCCTTCCCAAGTGATGACATTTTCCCACAGGGACCAGAGGGGCCTCCAGGGCCCACTGGCCAGGCCGGAGAGCCGGTGAGTATCAGGGACCCCTGGGCCCCTTGCCTGGCACAGGGGAGGGTGTCGGGATTCACAAGGCCTCAGAGCAGTGATGCCGGAGGAATGCTCTTCGTAGGGCGCCCGTGGACTGATTGGCCCTCGAGGCTCTCCAGGCCCCCTGGGACACCCGGTAAGAATGTCACTGTCCCCCTCCATCCCTGCCTGCCCCTTCCTCACCTCCCTCCATGTGCATTTCTGTTGCCTGGCTTCCCTGCCCGAGCACCTGTCTACCTCAGCCTCTCAGTGTGTCGATGCGCATATGTCTGCCCGGGTCTCACTCCCTGTCCTCCCTCAGGGTGTAGTTGGAATTGATGGTGCCCCGGGAGCCAAAGGAAATGTGGTACGCGTTCTGCCTCTGACCCCTGATGCTTTCTGGTACTGACCCCATGATCCCCCCTATCCTTGTCCACAACCATGACCCCCTATTTCAACTTCACTGGTACCCGAATACCATGATCCCTTCCAGCCTCACAGGACCCCCACTTTCTCACCAGGGTCCCCCAGGAGAACCAGGCCCTCCAGGACAGCAGGGAAATCCTGGGTCCCAGGTTTGAGCCGTATCTTTCCCAAAAGTGGGGGGTTGCGGTGGGCTGCCAATGTCATAAACTACTCCTGGCTTCCCTAACCTTTCCCTTTACCCTCTTTTTTGATGTCCCCAGGGACTCCCCGGCCCCCAGGGACCCATTGGCACTCCTGGAGAGAAGGTGAATGACAGCTCTACCTACCGCCACCCCCTCATGTCTGCTTTCCACTCTGTCTACAGAGAAAGCTTCCCTCCGGCCCTGTGTGCCAGCCCTGGATAGTGATAAATTGCAAGATGCCCAGTTACAAAGTGTAATTGTTGGGAAAAGGGCTGGTTGCAAGAAACAGGAAGCCACCAAGCCTAGATCACATAAGGGATATTGTCAGGGTACAGGGGAACCCTTAGAGGCCCGTCACAGAAAATGTTACCAAGACTCATGGGCCAGGAGGGTCATTCTCTGGGGCGTTGTGGAGTCCTCTTTGTTCGTCTGCATGTCTGTTTCTGTCTCCCCTGGCAGACGGGCTTCTTTCTGCACGTATCCCAGTCTGTCCTCAGCCCCCAGCTTCTACACAGCCTTGGGCTGCTTTGTCTCCCTTTCAGTCCCCAGCTCCTCACAAACTTATAGTTTCTTTACCCACATCCATCTGATCCTAATTTCTGTGACGTAAGGTATCCCAAATGTTTAAATTTCAGTAGACAATCTGATTGGCTTAGCGGAGCCAAGGTGCCCACCCCTGGACCTGTCACTCATTTGTAGGACATAGTGGGTCACCTCATGCCTGCCTAGGCCCACTCCTCTTAAGTTGGAGCTGTGGATGAGAGGCCCTCCTCTAAAGGCAGGGGTGCAGCTGGGGACTCCCCGCCCTCTCTCCAACCAAAATAGCTCCCACACTGCTTTTTACATCCATTGTCTCAGCCCTCCCAGAGGCAGAGGATTTCTGAGGCTCAGAGAGGGGAAGGGGCTTGCCCAGGGTCACACAGCAAGTCTGGGCTGAGCTGGGGATCGATTTCCTGGCCCATGGGATTTGCTCACTCTGTAATCTTGATGTGGCTGCCTGTCCAAGTAGGGCTGTTCCTGGTGGAATGCCAGGTGCTGAGACCCTCAGTCTCCCCCTACCATTCGTCTTCTTTCAGGGCCCCCCTGGGAATCCAGGAATCCCAGGCCTCCCTGGATCTGATGGCCCTCCGGTGAGACCGGGATGCTGGAAGGAGGAGGAGAAGGGAGAAGCTTGGGAATTTGGATAGCAAATCTGGGTCTCTGACAATTTAGAGTGTTTTTTCCCCCAGGGTCACCCAGGCCATGAGGGCCCCATGGGAGAAAAGGGGGCCCAGGTGAGTGACCTGGAGAGAGGGTGGATTGGGCATGAGGGTGGGGAGGCAGGTTCAGGAGTCAGGGCTCACCAGGAGGGGGATAAAGTGGCCGAGAATGTGGGTGGGGTGGGGAGAAAATGATCCTATCTCCATTTCAGGGTCCACAAGGGTCGGCAGGCCCCCTGGGCTATCCTGGATCTCGGGGTGTGAAGGTAGGTGAGAGTTGGTGCCTACAGGTGGGGGTAATTCACCAGCAGTGGCTCTAGGGGGGACCAGCTGCATTAGAAATTTCTGCATGTGTGATAAGCAGAATCAGTCTGCCAGGCAAGGTGTGGTGGGGGTGGGGCTCGGGTCCCACATATATTAAAGCGTGTGTGTTGCTCTGGAGTGGGTCAGCCAGAGGGCAGCATACAGTATGGCTATTGCCTTGTCGTTGAGAACAGTTAACCCCTTTAGAGGCGGGACCCATTTCACTGGAAGCACGCATGCCACATCTCCCCACATCCGAGCCCAGGTTAGCGCCTTACAGTCAAGCCCATGGTTGCGTTTTAGCTCAAGCCCAGAGCCGCATGACCCACAGGTGTAGAAATGCTGGGACAAGCCACCAGCTGTCCTGCAGCCCTGTAGAGGTGTACCGTTGACCAAGGGCGGGAATATGGGAATTCACATCTATTTGGTAGTGGAATCCAATTAGATTGTAGCCAAGCACAGGTATGTGTCACCTGTGGTCTGAGAACAGAGTTTGTTGGTAGCTCCGAGCCAACGCCTCACATTTTTGCATGGTTGGCAGGCTGTTACATCACCACCAAGGAGGTGGCTATAGTATTGCAGCTGCTGCTGAGCCCTGTGGGTGGCCAAGCTCCGGGTTACATTGGAACCAGGCATGTTATACATATAGGTGAAGGCTTTGTTGTAGCTGAGTCTAGTTACATTGTAGCCAGGGCCAGAGAACAATTATAGCTCAGCTCGCTTGCAGTGTGGTCACGCAAATTGTCTTGTGGCTGGAGTCATGCTATTGTCAAAACACAGTTACATTGTAGCCAAGTGCAATTTCACTCTAGTCCATGAGCCAGTTTCTTGGTAGCCAAGTGCAGCCTTCCTGTGACCCAAGCCCAGGGTTTGGTGTGAGCGGCACCTGGGCTTACACTGAGCCGTGCCGCTGTGTTGCTAGAGCCAAGCAGAGACTTGCCGTGTTGCCAGGCACAGAGTCGAATTGTAGGCAGCGTAGTGAGGAACATTCCTTTGAATGAGGCTGGTGCCTGGAATGTGCGTCCTTTCTCCTGCCAGAAGGAACTGTGGACACAGTGTCCCCGGGAGATGGAAATCAATTACTTGGAAATTTGGCCTTCCCTGCACTCCCCCACACAGATGACCTTGGGAGGCAGCCACTGGAAACGGGGGTGGGGGTGGGGAGGCAGCCTCTTGCACTCCACACAGCGGGCTGTGGGGAGAGGTCATTTCCTCTGAGGCTGACCCCTCGCCCCCAACTCTGGCCTGACATCCTCTTGGGACTGTCCTGGCTGTTTCAGGACAGGGGACAGGATTGTGGGGCTCTTTAAGCTGGAGAGGGAGCTGAGAGCTTTTTTATTTTTCAGGGTACCTCTGGCAACCGGGGCCTCCAGGGGGAGAAAGGAGAGAAGGTGAGAAGGGAGGAGATTCCCCAGTAATGGGGCTCTGGCTGGGTCCTTTCCCTGAAACTTTGACCCCTGACCTCTGCATTGTCTCCACAGGGAGAGGATGGCTTCCTGGGCTTCAAGGGTGATGGGGGGCTTAAAGGCGATCGGGTAAGACCATGTCCAGGTGAGGGGTCTGCTGGGTCTGGGGGACTTGGGGAAGACAGGGGTGGGGGTGGGCTGGGGCTCCGATGGGGGCAGGAGTAGCAGAGGGACTGATAGCTCCTTCCTGTTCCAGGGGCAGCCCGGACCCCCAGGTGCCCGGGGTGAAGATGGTCCTGAAGGGTCAAAGGGGCAAGAGGGGCTGGCTGGCGAGGAAGGACCCCCAGGCTCGGCTGGGGAGAAGGTTAATGGCCCTTGGCCCCCACACCCCCAAGCCCACCCCCCAGCCTCCCACCCGTGGTCATGCTCCCTGGCCTTTGCCTCCTGCCCTCTGCTCTTTTATCTCTGATGTCAGGAGATAGCTACTATGCTATCCCATCCTCTCCTTTAATTCCCCAACATAGAGTTACAGAGCAATTCCGGTTTTTATCCCATAACCATGGGCAACAGGCCTTTCTGTTCCCATTGCACAGACAGGGAGACTGAGATTCGGACCAGTAGAATGCACTGCCCATGGACACCCCCCAGCAGGCAGGAACCAGGCCTCGAAGGCATGCTTCTGAATCTCTCACTGCGGCCCCTGCCACCGTGCTCTTGCCCCGTTGACCTCCAGCTTGCAGGTTCTGACCTTTGTCCCATAATCTCTCCGTAGGGCAAGTTGGGGGTGCCAGGGCTCCCGGGTTACCCAGGACGCCCGGGCCCTAAGGTAAGAAGCCAGGGGGCGAGGGCAAGCAGGGGCTGGGTTGGGAGACTGTTTAATATCTAGGCAGCCAGGCTGTGGTCTGGGCAGTGAGCTGTCCACTCCATGGGTCAGTGAAGGACAGAATAAGATGTGGCCTTTGGCCTCAGACAGACTTGGGCTCCAACACCCACCGCTTACCTGTAAGGTGACCTTGAGCAAGTCACCCCTTGTTATCTGACTTCAGACAGATCTTGTGAGGCCACTTTCTCTGTTGCAAAAAGGAGATACCAGCAGCTTTCACCTCATATTTACCATCCATTTAGTTATGATAACCTTGATGATTCTGATAATAAAACTGTAGGCTCCTTATTATTTGGCATGAAAGTCAGTAAGGAGGAGAATCAAAAAAGATGCGTATCTTCTATGCCTTGGATTGATTATCATTTACAATCAAATGTGCTTAAATACAAGTGCACATATTTGCCAGTGGTTTGATGGATGAGGCTACTGATGAGACATGTCTTTCTGCTTAAAACCCCACCCGTATTACATCATGGACGAGTTATAGTTTTTGTTTACCTAAAGTGGAGCAGAAAGTTAAAGACACATGGGAAGAAATCTGAGTGCAGAATCCATCCAGAGTTACACATTTTGCCATTCAGCCTGGTACCACTGTCTTGCCCGTGCCTTTAATGACTTCCCGTTGCACCAAGTCTCTGCCACTTAACTTAGCTTTGGTAGACGTCTTTCTATTCCTTTTTGCATTTCACCCATTTCTGTAAACCTTCATTAAGTCTCAGGACTCCAGTACCAAGGGCAACTGACATCAACATGTTGGGGAGTAGATTCAAGGTAACATCACTAAGAATAGAACTCAGAACCTCTCATGAGAGTTAGAACAAAACTTCCCAACCAAGGGCAATCACTGTGGGCAGCCAGCCGTGCATCAGAAGGCGCGGGGTGGCAGTTACCTCACGGGCCGCGGTGGCTGTAACGGCAGTGCCTGGGATGGAATGGCTTAAATCAGAGTTCTATTTTGCACAGTTCTGGAGGCTGGAAATCTGAGATCAGAGTGCCACACGGTTGGGTTCTGGTGAGGACTATCTTCCGGGTTTGCCGACATCCTTCTTATCTCTGTGTCCTCACATTAGGAAGAGAGAGAGAGGGGAATCTCTTCTTATAAGGACACTAATCCCATTCATGAGGGCTCCTACTTGGTTCCCAAAGGTCCCACACTGGAGATCAGATCTTCAACATATGAATCGGCAGGCCAGGGGACACCCATCCGTTCCATAGTAGCAATAATCAGCAGCGTAACAGTGCCAGCTAACATTTTTTAAGCACTTACTACGTGTCAAGCACCCTGTTAAATACTTTCTACACATTATCCTTTTAATCTCACTAAAACCTTGTGAGGGAGGTAGTGTTGGTATCCCCAGGCTATAAACAAGGAGACTGATGCTCAGAGGGGTTAAGCCATGTGTCCAGGGCCACACAGCTAGTCCAGTTGGTAGGTCTGGGATTCAAGAGACCGTGAGGGATAGGAGGGAGTATCAGCGCTTGCCTGTGATGTGTTCCACCAGGTGGAGGGAAGTTGTCCCAGAGATGGACAGGACAGCACTGACGTCAGTTAACAAATATTAAGCAAACACTGCTATGTGCCAGGCCATGGGGCATAAGACCAGAGGGCTATGCCCTAGTGGGGAAAACAGGCATTCAATAAGCAAGCAAGTGAACAAGGTCCTTTCAGTACAAATGGTATGGGACCAGCAAACTAGGACAATGTGATTGGCAGAGGGTGACTTGGAGGATGTGGTGACAGAAGCCTTCTCGAAGGAGGGGACATCTGAGTGAGGTCTCAGTGATGAGGAGTAGCTGCCTCTGGGGGAATCTGAGAGGAACATTTAAGGCAAAGGATGAGGGGGCAGCCATGCAAAGGCCCTGAGGTAGAAGCGTGCTGGTGTGCCCCAGCAGCACTGAGGAGGCCGACATGGCTGGAGTAGGCATAGAGCTGGCAGGGAGGGTGGGGGAAGAGGAGGGAAGAGGGTACCTTGGAGGAGGCTGGAGCTGGAGGGACCACAGAAACTTCTGGGAAGGATGGTGGCTTAATGGGGATCAGCTTTGCCCACCATCCACTCCTCACCCCATCTGTCTCTGATTCTCTCTATTCAGGGATCTATTGGCTTTCCTGGGCCCCAGGGACCATTAGGAGAGAAAGGGAAGCGGGTGAGTCATGATCCAGGGGTCAGGAAAGAGGGAAGGTCTTGCCTGGGAACAGCATGAATGGCTCTGCATGACAGCAAGTGGGCCCCGGTGGCTGTGTCTGAGCCTGGCGGCACTGGTGTGTGCACATATTCCCGCGTGCAATGTGGGGCACTTAGTGGCGACCCCACCTGGCAGTACAGCACAGGTGGCTCCTGTGGATCTGGGTCTGAGACTGGGGCCTGTGCCTGGTGAGCAAGGACATGAGCCTGCATGTATGTGGTGTGACTGTAGACGTGTGTGAGAGGCACATACATGTGTGTAAACTGGTATGGGTGTACACATATGTGCGTGTATTTCTGCATACACTGGGAGATCGTGTATACACATGTGCATTGTGTTACTGTGTGTGCATCTTGGGTGTGCAAATGAACGTATTTCTGCACATGAGCATGCATGCACTGTGTTTATAAGGGCTGTGACCTCATGAATCTGTACACGTGTTTACACTGAGTATACACATGTGTAAGGGACATACTGCATGATGAGTTCCATGTGTCAGCCTCAGGCTGCATTCACCCTGTAGGTGCAATCATAGGTGTAGTTGGGTGTCTGATTTTTGCATGCTTGTGTGTGTAAGTTGTATTTGTGTGTGTGTGAAAAGCTAATGAATAAATATGCAGCAGACGTCTTTCTGGGTTTGTTTCAGGGTGTGTATGTGTTCGCGTCATCACTTTCTTCTGCTTTTCCCTTACCCGGTTTATTTTCCAGGGGAAGGCAGGGCAGCCAGGCCTGGAAGGAGAGCGGGGACCACCTGTAAGGACGTGGGGGGCTTCTCCACCTGCTGGGCCTTGGACATCAGGGCTGGGAGGAGGGGCTGCAAGGGGAGAGGGCTGGGGGGTCATGAGTGGGCAGAGTAGAGGGTTTGGGGTGTCAGTGTCCCCAGAGGGAGGGGACCTGGAGGACTCAGTCTCATCTCTTGCACTCTCCCATCCTCTTGATTCTAATCTCAGCCTCTTTTCTACTCAGGGCTCCCGTGGAGAGAGGGGGCAGCCAGGTGCCACAGGGCAGCCAGGCCCCAAGGTATGGGGTGGGGGTGGGGGGCCCATGCAGACCCTCTGCCCCAGGCTCACCAAGTCCCTCTCAAATCCCCCTGAGTTGAGTTTGTTCTGTGACCTGAATCTCATTCCTGCTGTCTTAGGGCGATGTGGGCCAGGACGGAGCCCCCGGAGTCCCTGGAGACAAGGTGAGTTCTCGTGTACATTTCTGGGTGGGAGACAAACCCAGGAGGGAGGGAGACATTATAAGGCAGTAGAAAACACACAGCTTCTGAAGCCAGAGTTCTGAGTTCAAGTCCCAGCTCTGCCACTCACCTGCTGTGTGACCCTGGGCAAGTCACTTAGCCTCTCTGGGCTTTAGTTTCCCCCACTATAAAATGGGAACACCCACAGTTGCCACCCCAAAGGGCTGCAGTGGCAAAGGAAATGACCTAGTGCATGCAGAGGCTTGACCCCATGCCTGGCATGGAGAGAGTGCTCAATGGCTTGTCCTTATGTGGGCTGGTTGGTGGGGGTTGCGGGTGGCCAAGCAGGAGGATGAGATCATGATGTTTTATTCCATTCTAGGGCCTTCCAGGTCTGCAAGGTCCTCCTGGATTCTCTGGGCCAAAGGGTCCCCCTGTGAGTGAGCGAACTCCAATTTGAGGGGTGGGTGATGTTGGGGGAAGCAGGGAGACCTTAACTTTCTCCTGCCTTGTCTCTCAGGGTCCCCAAGGCAAAGATGGGCGCCCTGGACACCCTGGACAGAGAGGAGAATTGGTGAGTGACCTCTTGACCTCTCACCCATGACCCCATTAGGCTCTTCTTTTCTTCCTCCCCATCTGACACACGTTCTTAATTCTCACCCCCCCACAGGGCTTCCAAGGTCAGACAGGTCCACCTGGACCAGCCGGTGTCCTGGGCCCTCAGGTCAGATTGGACCCCATATGTCTCCCCAGCTGGGGGCTATTTGAGGGGATGGGGGTCTCAGATACAACCCACCCCAAGCCACTGCCACCCACCCCCACCCCTGTTCAAGATGATCTTCCTTTGTTTCTAGGGAAAAACTGGAGAGGCAGGGCCTCTGGGTGAAAGGGGGCCCCCAGGCCCCCCTGGACCTCCTGGTGAACAAGGTCTTCCGGGCCTGGAAGGCAGAGAGGGCGTCAAGGTGAGACCCTGGCCCCTGGGAGATCTCCGTGGAGTGGCCCTGCACCGTCTGCAGGCTCAGAATCAGCCCCCTGGGGGAGGAGGCCCAGACTCACAGACTGGGGCTAACCCCTTCTCTGGAGGCTGACCTCCTTCCCCTGCATCCCTGCAGGGAGACCTGGGGCCGCCAGGACCCCTTGGGAAGGAAGGACCCCCTGGACCCAGGGGATTCCCCGGTCCCCAAGGAGCTCCAGGAGACCTGGTGAGCATCCTTTGGGACCCCCTTACATGTCCTGCTGGGCTGTGTAGCAGAGGAGGAGAAGGCAGTCATGGAGGGACATGCAGTGGATCTCGGGGTGGGAGCAACTGTGGCAGGGAAGGAATGGCACCCAGAGGTGCCTGGAGGACTGAGACCCCTGATCCTTAGGACCCAGAAAGGGGGTAGGAACTGTGACCCCCCCTGAGTGAAGACAGGACCCCCCACCCTTTTGGGGGTCTCTTGACTGTGAATCATCTCCTCCCTCAGGGACCTACTGGTTTGAAGGGTGACAAGGGCCTTCTGGGCCCCTTAGGGGCCAACGTAAGTGTGACCCCATGTGCTGGGCAGTGGGGGGCAGGGCGGAGGTGCCTGGGGCCTCTGGGAGGGGGCATAGTCAGGCCTAAGTCTGCTGGTGGGGGAGTCAAACAGGCCTGGGTTGCACCCCCCTGGCGGGGAAGTCATGTCCCCCCATGAGCCATGGTTTCCTCATCTGTAACACAGCCCCATATCAAAATTACTGTAAATCTCCGTGAGATGATCCGTCTGACACATAGCTGTGTGCCAGACAGCGACAGGTAAAGACCTCCTTTCTCCTGGAGCTTACGTTCTAGTCTAGGGGAGACGAGGAGTCAGTGGTGATAAACACAGGGAAGCAGAATCCCACTGAGAAGGGGGAGTAGGGAAAGAACAGTTGAAATGTGGGTCAGGGAAGGCCTCCTGAGAAGGTGATTATTTGAGCGGAGACTTGGAAAGGCGAGGTGGAGCCATGCGGATGTCTGTGGGAAGAGAGTTCCAGGCAGGGGGAACAGCATGTGCAAAGGCCCTGAGCGCATCCATGCCTGGCGTGCTGGAGGAGGCCCACATGGCTGGAGGGGTGTGAGTGGGTGGCGCTGAGGACAGAGGGTGACAGGCAGGTTGTACAGGCCTTGTGGACTGCCAGGGGGATTTCCCTTTTTCTCCAAGGGAGGTGGGAGCCCTGGAGGGCTGTGAGCAGAGGGCAATGTGACCTGACTCAGGGGCTCATGGTGCCTCCTGGCTGCTGTGGGGAGGGGAGCAAATGGACCTATCTTAGCCTAGCAGCTGAAGAGCCCTCCATAAATGAGAACTGCTATTGTTGTTTTTCCTGACCCTTCACCCCTCTTTCAGGGCTCCCCTGGGGAACGGGGTCCTGTGGGCCCAGCAGGAGGCATTGGGCTTCCTGGCCAGAGTGGAGGCCAAGGCCCTGTTGGTCCTGCAGGCGAGAAGGGGTCCCCGGTAAGTGCCTGCCCAGCCCACTCCCCAAGCATCCTCAGGACCCCGCCCTCCTATGTACCAGGTTGTCCCTCCTACCCTGGACCCTGTTCCCCCACCAGGGCGACCGCGGCTCCCCCGGCCCCACTGGCAAAGATGGGATCCCAGGGCCCCTGGGGCTCCCTGGACCCCCAGGAGCTGTAGGGCCTTCCGGTGAGGATGGCGACAAGGTGAGAGGTCCTGGCGAGGGAGAGGCTCGGCAGGCCTGTGGGGCGGGGGCCGGGGTCCGCCCTCACCCTGTTTCCTCGGCAGGGGGAAGTGGGCGCTCCTGGTAGCAAGGGGAGCAAAGGTGATAAGGGAGATGCGGTGAGTGGGGAGCCCCGGGGTGGGGGCCGTCCCAGGGGAGGCAGAAGGCTGTGGAGAATGGAGGGGGACATAGCTGGGTCCCCAGGAGAGCAGGGGGTGGGCGCCATGACCCTCTTCTCTCCCTCTCCTTGGTAGCCCATCATTGTGTCTGGTTGTAGCTCTGACCAGCTCTGGGGCATCGCATCCCCTCTGCCCCCAGGGACTTGAGCCTCAGGGCTCAGCCTCAGCCAGCCAGCTCAGTCCCGGCGGGGCTTCTAGGGAAAGTCCTGAGGACCCAGCTTAGGTCGGATGGCTGGGTCTGATCCCCTCAGCTGGTGGCCTGGGAGGCAGGGATTGGGGGGATGCAGCTGTCACTTCCCTGTAAGGGGAGCGGGCAGGGGGGTGGTGACTGGCATCTCTAGTGCACCCCCAACCCATCTTGAACTTGGAGGGCTTTTGGCCCTGTTTGCTCTTCCAGGGCTCACCTGGACCAACAGGGATACGGGGCCCTGTGGGGCACCCAGGCTCCCCGGTGAGTGTGCCCAGCTTTGTGACCATGCCCTGGGGGCGGTGACAGTGTCCTCCACCATGACTCAGACCCAAACTCGACCACAGCCCTGAATGCCAGCACAACCCCAGTTTCAACCCTGGTCATGACCGTGACCTCAATCACAACCCAAACTTCAACTTCCAGCCCACCTTAGCCGGATGCTGATTCAGTCCTACCCTGAACCCCAACTGTCCAATGCTGACCCCAAACCTGAACTCAGACTTGGAATCTGACCTTGGCCTCCATCTCAGACCCAACCTGAAATTCCATCTCAACCCCATCTGAACCCTGCTCATGACCTTGACCTCAGTCCAAGTCTGACTTGCCACCCAGTGCCCATCTCAAAACTTTGACTCAACCCTTGACTCCATTCCCAAACTCTGACCCTTAACCTGAACCCCCAACTCCAACCCCCCCCCAAACTTAATCCCAACCCAGACTCCAACCCTTGACCTCAATCCTGACTTTGATCCTGAGCCTGTCTCCCACCCGGACCCTAACTGTCCTCCACCCCATCCTTCTCCCAGGGAGCAGATGGGGCTCAGGGACGCCGAGGACCCCCAGGCCTCTTTGGGCAGAAAGGAGATGATGGAGTGAGAGGCTTTGTGGGGATGATCGGGCCCCCTGGCCTGCAGGTGGGTGTCTGGGCCTGGGGGAATGGCTTCTGGTTCCCCCACACCCTGTGCCCCATTCCTGCTCCTTTGTTCTGCAGGGGCTGCCAGGCCCTCCTGGAGACAAGGGGGAGGTCGGAGACGTAGGGTCTATGGTATGTACCCCTGGGGGAAGGTGGGAGAGGAGGAGGGCAGCAGGGTGGGTGGTCCATTGCCTTGGCGGGGTGGGGGTCACAGAGCACATCGTCATTTGGTAAGGAGGCTGTGGGTCACGAGCGTCAGGGGTGGTGTTTGTGGTTATTGGTGCCTTTGGGGAGGGCTGTCGGGTCACTGGCTGCTCTTCTGACTGTCCCACAGGGCCCCCACGGAGCTCCAGGCCCTCGGGGTCCCCCTGGCCCCAGCGGATCTGAGGTGAGGACTCTGGCAGGTAGCAGGATGCCTCAGAGGCGGGGACATCTGTTGGCGGAGAAGGGGCTATTTAGATCCCACAGTCTCACCTCTACCCCTCGGTGTGTCTCCAGGGCTCTCCAGGGCTGCCTGGAGGAGTTGGTCAGCCAGGTGCTGTGGGTGAGAAGGTGAGGTAGGGGCAGGGGCTGCACAGGGTTGGGGAGGCACAACCTGTCCTGTGTGGGGATGGCTGTTCTGGGGAGCCCCTCCTGACCCTCACTTTGCCTCCTGCAGGGTGAGCCAGGGGAGGCTGGAGACCTAGGACCCCCAGGAAACCCAGGCATCCCTGTGAGTGTGTCCTGTGCCCCTGCACCCTGACCCTGATCTCAGGAAATGCCTGACCCCTGGGCATCTCAGGCCACCTTGACCTTTGGGCACCCACCTGGGACCTTTGGGCATCCCCAGTTGTCTTGCTCATAGAGCCCTGGAAGGTCTCAGGGTTGCTACATACAGTTCTCTAGGTTGTACACTGCACAAGGGAGCCAGTGGGGGCTCAGATCCAAATTGTGAGCCCTGGCTTGGGGATGAGCTGCCCAGAGGGGTTTCCTCTTCTAACTCACTCCAGGGTAGCACCTGGACTAGACCAATCCTGCCCAGGACTTCTAGGCAACTGGACCATCCAGACCCCAGACTCCTATAAGTACTAGATTCCTCTGATCTCTAACCCTTGACTGTCTAAGCTACTCTGGCCTCTGACCCCAGGAAAGTCCCAGAGCACCCAGATACCTGAGTCCAGGTATACTAACCCTTGACTCCTGGAGAGTTCAAGCTGCTCTGACATCTGGCCTGTTTCTGCAAAGGGACCAAAGGGAGAAGTCGGTGAAAAGGGAGACTCGGGCCCCTCTGGGGCTGCTGGACCCCCAGGCAAGAAAGGCCCCCCTGGAGAGGATGGAGGCAAAGGGAATGTGGTGAGTCCTGGGGGAGGTGGAGTCAGAGATGGGGAGGGGTGCTTGTGTCTACTTGAACCTGCATCCCCCACTTCTAGCCAGGGATCCCCTCCTCCAGTGTGTCAATTCCTCAAGCAACATGAAACATGGCTGAATGAATGAATGAATGAGTGAGTGAGTGAGTGAGTGAGTGAGTGAGTGAGTGAGTGAGCGAGCACACAAACAGAAATGCAGTGGTTATATGTCATTGTAGGGGGTGAAATGTGCTTCTGCACTGACTCATTCTGACAGTGTTGGAGAGGCTGAGATTGAGACTGTGCTGGGTCTGAGCTGGGGCTGATGTGGGATTCCGGCATCAGGGCCGAGAGCTGAGACCCTCCCATCATAGGAGCTTGGGGGAGGGTTGGTGGGAGGGCAGCGAGGACCCTCACAGTGTGTGGGACCCTGACCACGGTCTCACCACCCCACGGCTTGCTGTGGCCCTTTTTCTGAGGGTTGGTTCTACCCAGGAGTTCCTAATTCAGAACTGGAGGACAAAGTGAGAGGATGCACGTTATGTTTGTAGCTCAACACCTGCACGCATCCAGTGCTAGAATGTTCACTCCAGCAGAACCATCCTTGGACACGGTTCAGCTGCCAGAGCAATGAATGAATGCTCGGTAATTCAGAGGCATGGTGACTCATTCCCATTCTGCTGTCTTCCAGGGCCCCACAGGGCTCCCAGGAGATCTTGGACCCCCTGGAGACCCTGGAGTTTCGGTGGGTGTGCGCCCTCCACCCCCGCCCCCCAAGCCCAGCAGATTCCCTGATTCTGTCCCTGTCTCCCCACCACCCCCACCACCACAGACAGGGCAAGGTCTGTGGAGCAAATAACTTTCAGTTTCCCAAAGCCTCACCCCCAATTCTCTTGCATCCCCATGACCCCCCAACTGTGTCTCCCCTTCCCCTACAGGGTATAGATGGCATCCCAGGAGAGAAGGGTGACCCTGGGGATGTTGGGGGACTGGTAAGCCGGGAAACAGGATGTGTTCCTAGGAGAGGCTTTGGGGCTGGTGAGTGGGTGAATCGGGAGGCCAGGGGAGTGGGTAGATGGGGTACCCAGGGCCCCGTAGATGGATGTTTTGCACCCCTCCGGGGCCTCACCATGAGCGCAGCAGCTTGGGGAAGGCGGTGGGAGGTGGCCAGATCTGCAGTGGCCCGGGGACGGCTGTCCTAGTAACGCTCATCCCCGCTGCTACCATAATCTCCACAGGGGCCTCCTGGTGCTTCCGGGGAACCCGGCCCTCCGGGGTCTCCTGGCAAGAGGGTAAGTGGTGACTTGCCACCTGGCTGTCCTGGCTTTGGTCTTGTCACAACCCGCCCTCCCCCAGATGTCCCCGCCCATCCCCACATTGCCCTGTTTCCCTCCTCAGGGTCCTCCAGGCCCCATGGGTCGAGAAGGCAGAGAAGGGGAGAAGGGTGCCAAGGTGAGTAAGCCCCACCGAGGAGGGGTCCCTGAGGGCTGCCAGGATGGGGAGTGGGCTTGTGACCACCACAGGGGCCCCCAGCCCCTCCCCATCCCTTCTAGGTCTCGGCTGGGGGTCAGGAGGCAGGTGCCCCCCGACTCTCTCTGTCCCTCCTCCTCGCCCCTGTCCATTGCAGGGGGAGCCAGGTCCTGACGGGCCCCCAGGGAGGACAGGCCCACTGGGGGCTCGAGGACCCCCTGGGCACGTGGGGCCAGAGGGCCTTCGAGGGATCCCAGGCCCTGTGGTGAGTGGGGCTGGGACAGCCAGGGGGCAGGGGTGGCTTCAGGCCCACCCTGGGCGCTCCCACCTCGTGATTTCTCATCGCAGTTGGCGGGGGGTGGGGGTGTCCACACTGGGTTCTGGCAGAGTGCGGTCCCCCCATGTTTTGCTTCATCCTAGGGTGAGCCAGGCCTCCTGGGACCTCCTGGGCAGATGGGCCCTCCTGGCCCCCTGGTAAGAGACTTCTTTGTCCTTGAGGCCCCAGCACTGAGAACCACACTGACCCTCTATTTTTTTTTTATTGAAGTATAGTTGACATACACTATCATACTGGTTCCAAGTATACAACACAATGATTTGCCAGTTATTACATTATGAAATGCTCACCCCAGCCAGTGTAGTTACTACCATAGAAAGATGTTGCAGAACTATTGGTTATATTCTCTATGCGGTATTTTCATCCCCGTGACTAATTTATATTATGATTAAGATTTTGTGCCTCTTTATCCCCTTCTGTTTCACCCACCCACCCCAACCCCTCCCCCAAGGTAACCAGCAGTCACTTCTCAGTGTCTCTGACTGTAGCTCTTTGTTCATTTTGTTTTTAGATTCCACATATAAGTGAAATCATATGGTATTTGCCTTTCTCTTCGTGACTTATTTCACTTAGCATCATGCCTTCTGAGTCCATCCATGTTGTTGCAAATGGCAGTATTTCATTCTTTTTTATGGCTGAATAATATTCCGTGGTATATAGGACCACATTTCTATCCATGCATCTACTGATGGACATTTAGGTTGTTTCCATTTCTGGGCTATTATAAATAAGGTGGCAATAAACCTAGGGGTGCCTTTATCTTTTCAAATCAGAGACTTTGTTCTCTCTGAGTAAATTCCTAGAACTGGAATTACTCAGTTGTATGGCATTTCTTTTTTCAGTTTTTTGAGGAACCTCCATACTGCTTTCCGCAGCGGCTGCACCAGTTTACATTCCCAACAGTGCACAAGGGTTCCCATTTCTCCACATCCCCGCCAACACTTGTTATTTCTTGTCTTTGGATAGTGGTCCTTCTAACTGGTGTGAGGTGATATCTTATTGTGGTTTTGATTTGCATGTCCCTGATGATCAGTGATGTGGAGCATCTTTCCATGTATCTATTGACCGTCTGTATTTCCTCTTTGGAAGAATGTCTATTCAGGTCCTCTGCCCATTTTTAAATTGGGCTATTTGTTTTTTTGGTGTTGAGTCACATGAGTTCTTTATATATTTTGGATGTTTTACTGGACATGTCATTTGAGAATATATTCTCCCATACTGTAGGATGCCTTTTTGTTCTGCTGATGGTGTCCTTTGCTGTACAGAAACTTTTTAAGTTTTATGTAGTTCCACTTGTTTGTTTTTGCTTTTGTTTCCCCTGCCTAGGGAGACAGACATGTACAGAAAAAAATTGCTCATGCTTATTATATTCAAGAGATTTTTGTCTGTGTTTTCTTCTAAAAGTTTTGTGGTTTCAGGTCTTATATTTAGGTCTTTAACCTATTTCGAGTTTATTTTTGTGTATGGTGTAATGCAGTGATCCAGTTTCACTCTCTTGCATGTAGCTGTCCAGTTTTCCTAACACCATTTATTGGAGAGACTGTCTTTTCCCCATTGTATGTTCATGGTTCCTTTATCGTATGTTAATTGAACATAGATGCATGGGTTTATATATGGGCTCTCTATCCTGGTCCATTGATCTATGAGTCTGTTCGTGTGCCTGTACCGTACTGTTTTGATTACTGTAGGTCTGTAATATAGCTTGAAGTCAGGGAGCATGATTCCCCCAGCTTTGTTTTTCTTTCTCAGGATTACTTTGGCTATTTGGGGTCTTTTGCGGTTCCACGTAGATTTTAGGATTATTTGCTCTAGTTCACTGAAGAATACCAGAGGTATTTTGATAGGGATTGCACTGAATCTGTAGTGACCCTCCATGTTGATGATCTATGCTGACCACGCACATTGACCCTGCATGTTGATGGTGTACACTGACCACAGTGACCCTCCACCTTGATAGGCCAAACTGACCGTCTGTCTTGATTCTGTATACTGACCACCCACACTGATCTTGATCACTGGCCATTCATATTGGCCATCCTCCAGCTGACCCCTTCCTTATGCTTTGTCATCCCTCCTCTCTCCTGACTGTCCCCATGATTCCATCCCTGGCCCATTTGAAATCTGGAGAATTGCCCCTTTGAACATCCCTGCATCGCCCACATGGACGCTGGGATTTCATGTTTGAGGCTCACCACCTAACCTTTAACTCACTCTTCCTTCCAGGGACCCTCTGGCCTCCCGGGCTTGAAGGGAGATGCTGGCCTCAAGGGGGAAAAGGTAAGAATATCTCCTTCTGTTGTCTGCCCTCCGCCACCTCCACCTCTTCCACCTTCCCTCCCTCCCTGGCAGAGGGCTGGGAGACTCACCACCTCTAGGAAAAAGTCTCCCATTCCTTCTTCTTTCTTCACATGTTCCTCTTTGATCCTTTAGGGCCACATTGGATTGATTGGCCTCATTGGTCCCCCCGGGGAGGCCGGTGAGAAAGGGGATCAGGGGCTGCCGGGTGTGCAGGGCCCCCGGGGCCCCAGTGGAGAACCTGTGAGTGTGTGTCCTCCCCTCAGTGGGGAGAATGTGCTCAGAGGAGGGGGTGGGTGGGGAGGCAGAAGTGGGGCTTGTTTGGAGATGGGGGTTTGGGAAGCCTGGGTCTGGAATGACCAGGGGTGTGTCTGGAGAAAACGGGGAGCTCTCTTGGGGGACTTGCAGGTTGAGGACTGTGTCCAGGGTTCAGGATTTTCTTTTGAGGGGACTGGAGGCTTATCTGGGGGATGCCTCTGGACTGTGGGGATATACCCCATCAGTGATGACCCTCTTGTCCTTTCCCCAGGGTCCCCCTGGTCCCACTGGCTCTCTGGGTCACCCTGGGCCCCCAGGCGTGGCGGTGAGTATGAGGGATTTGTGGGGTGTGGTCACCGAGGTGGGCCAGCCAGGACTCCAGCTGTCCCTGTTTCTACCCCACAGGGTCCTCTGGGACAGAAGGGCTCTAAGGGGTCCCCAGTGAGTATACTCTGTTTCCCTGGATTCCCCTATCCTAGCTTCTCACCCACCTTCACGCCACCCCAGCCCTCAATGCCTTTGCATGTGTTTCTTTATTTATTCATTTAATCATGCATTCGACAAATATTTATTCAACACCTACCACAGTATTTTATCAAATCTAAGATGCTATCAATTGTAATATGCACCAATATTTTGTAAACTGCTATAAAAAAATCCTGATTCTGACAAGTAAACATGACTTGCCAAAGATGTTAAGATGCTGATTTCAGAGATGTTAAAATATGGGCAGAAAATGTGCATTTTCTGCTTGGTGCTGAAAATTGCATGCCCCTCCCCAGTGCTCTGTGTGTGTGTGTGTGTGCGCGCATACTGGCAGGAAGGCATCTCTGTAGACAGGGTTCACACGCAAGTGACTTCTCCCTGCAGGGGTCCCTCGGTGCCCGTGGGGATAGTGGCCCTCCAGGCCCCCCAGGCCCCCCGGTGAGTTCCCCAGGGATGATACAGGAGTCTTCACTGGGTTCCCCCACTGCCCAGAACTGGGTGGAGCGCATGTTTAGGGGATGAAAGTGGGGGGGGAGCCTCCAAAACCAGGAGAGGTTCTGGACATTGGGGATGTATAGGGGGACATCATGGTGTCTCTGACCTAGGCTTGTCTCACTTGGTCCTGCCTCCCCTGCCCATGTCTCCCTCCCATCTCTCTGTTTCTTCCATCCTTCCTGGCCTTTCTCTGTCTCTGTCTCAAATACATGTTCCACCAACTTTATCTGTTTCTCTCTCTGCTCTCTCTGCCCGACTTTGTGTTTCTCTTTTTTATTGTCGTACTGTCTTCCCCCACCTGCCTGTCCCTGTCTGCCTGCCTCTGTCGCTTCTCATCTCATTCCACCCTGTTTCTCTCTGTCTCCTGTATCTCTGTCGTCTCTGCCTGTCTCTCTCTGTCCCGGATCTCTGCTCTCCTCCTCTCTGCATCCCACCCCTGCTCAGGGCCCTTCTGCCGAGCTGCATGGGCTTCGTCGGCGAAGGCGCTCAGTCCCTGGGGCCCCAGAGGGCGGCCTGGAGGAGGTTCTGGCCTCGCTCATGTCTCTGAGCTTTGAGTTGGAGCAGATGCGGCGCCCTCCGGGCACGGCTGAGCGCCCAGGCCTCGTGTGCAGTGAGCTGCGCCGCAACCACCCACATCTGCCTGATGGTAGGTCCAGACCCTCCCGGGGCGGGTGGGTAGGGAGCTACAGGGCACCCCTTCTCACCCACCCACCTGGCTCTGCGGCAGGGGAGTACTGGATTGACCCCAACCAGGGCTGTGCACAAGACGCACTCAGGGTTTTCTGCAACTTCACGGCAGGAGGAGAGACCTGCCTGTATCCCGACAAGAAGTTTGAGACTGTGAGTGACCGTGGGCCTGACCCCAGTAAGGGCTGTCCTGTCCCTTGCTTCCCCTCCCCCACGCGCACACACACACACACACACACACACACACACACACACACACGGCTTTATCGGGGACCTTATAGTTCTCTCAACCGACATTTATTGAACATTGACGGTATGCCAAGTCCTATGAAGGGCTGGAGCTACAGCAGAAAATCAAAAATAAACAAATCTGCCTGCTTTTATGGAGCTCACCTTCTCTGGGGAAAGACCAGAAAATCTAATGAGAAATCAGTAATGGTGGCCATCTTTTAAATAATGCTAATGTGTGGCAGGCCTGTTCTGGTAGCCACCTGACGTGGTAGAGCTGCCACATCCCCCAGGGAGAGAAACTGAGGCACAGAGAGACAATGAGATTGTCCAAGGCAGTTTCTGGCTGTAGAGTCCCAGCCCTGAGCCACCTGTCTACACTGCCTCCTGACCTGCTGTCTCAGACCCCAGGGACTCATGCCCCTCCAGGCTGTGGGCTGGGAGGTGATGATTCCACATGGTCTGCCAGGAATCCTGGGGCTCTCCACTGGGGAGCCGTGAGCCTAACAGCCTCCCGGGCTTGGGACATGGACATGCCACCTCATTTTTTTCATCTGTAAACTGTGTCCCAGAAAGTATGTACCCATATGGTGGTTGTACAGTCGATCTGAAGACAATGATTAAACACTGACAATGTGCATTACTGTGCTAATACATCAACCTCGGGTAAACACTTAGGAGCGCAGGGCTTGCAGAAAGGCACAACAGCATTCTTCTTCTTATTTGTTACTGTTGACTGGTCAGAGCCTTGGTTTTGTGGATAGGAATTTACACAAGCTCAGACCCCCCCACTTTGGGGGCCTGGAGTGTGGGACTTGATTTCTGAACAGTTGCTGACATCTGAGGCCTGATTTCTTACCAGGGAGGCTGGGGAGGGGAGTAAGGGATGTTCCTGCTTTCGGTTCCCCAGGCCAGACTCTGAGACAGGGAGTTGAGGGCAGTCATTTATTTAGGAGGTAATCTAAGGAGGCACTAGGAAGGAGAGATGGCCAGTAAGGGGTGTGTTGTTAAAATGTCACCATTGGGCACCCAAGGCTCAGTTCCACCGGGGGACTTCTGGGAGGCCAGGAAGAGTAAGGCACCTGGGAGTTGTCCCACCTCGGGGGGAGAGGGAGCGGGTACATTTACCCACCAACTCTCATCAGTCCTCGGTTGAGGGGTGCCTCAGAGGGCAGGGATGCCCAGCCCCTTGGGTCTGTGCTGGGCACCAGCCAAGCCTACTCCCATGGCCCCAGAATATTCCAAGACACCTGGATATTTATAGCCAGCAGCTTTCACAGTGGGGAGGTACATGCAGGTACCCAGGGCATCTGCTACATTGATTCCCCACCTCGCTGTCTCCCCAGGTGAAATTGGCTTCCTGGTCTAGGGAAAAGCCGGGAAACTGGTATAGCACATTCCGTCGAGGGAAGAAGGTGAGTTGCAGATGTGGAGATAGTGGGTAATATGAAAATTGATGGGAACCAGCATGGGGGGTTGGAGGAGGGGCCCTAGGGCCGAGATGGATGGCGCAGGCTTGCCTCTGCCTTCATGGTGATTGCAGATTGGTGAGGGGAAGAGTGTGTGTTGGGGAGCAGCATCAGATGGGAGATGTGGAAAGGTGCATCTGTGGAATGGTGCACCACAGGGCATGGTGGGAATCCAGAGGTGGTGCTGGAAGGACCTGAAGGCTTCCTGGTAGAAGGCACAGCTCAGCTGAGGCCTAAAGAATGAGTTGGGCTAGCAAGTTAGGGAGGACAAGGACAAGTGTTCCAGGCATAGGGAACAGCATATGTAAAGGCCAGGAATCAAGAGAGGGTCTGGTGAATTTAAAGAAGAAAAAACCGCTTACTCTTCTCTAGAGAATGTGATGGGGGGACGTGGTAGGAGAGGAGGCTGTAAGCGCCCCCAGAAAGACCTGTGGGCAGGCCGGGGAAGACGGCATGGCTTGGAACCACAGTCCAAGTCAGTTGGACCAAGAGCCGGAGGGGAGGGAGGAGATGGGGATGATGCCGAGGTTCCTGGCTTGGGGGCTGGTATCTGGTGAAATTCTAAGATATACAAATGAGAAGAAGAGCAAGTTTGAGGGGTTGGGAGATTTGGAGTTCAGTTTGGGATATGCCTGTGTAACATCAATGTATATGCTAAGCACTGGGAACATAGGAGGAAATAAAACACTGTTCCTGACTTTGCCAAGTTGCTATTCTACTGGGAACATAATCATGGAAACAGACAATAACCAAGGAAACAAGGTCATAATATCACATGAAATATCTTGGTTTCGGTTCCCCCCAAACAGACCCTGAGATAAAGACTAAATCACAAGGCATTTATCTGGGGTGTGATTCCAGAAAACATCAGTTGGGGAATCATAGAAATGATACAGAGGAGAGAAGGAAGACAGTAGTCTCAAGCCAGTGATATTTAATAATGTATTTTTTTAAATTCAATCTATCCAAAATATTGTCATATCAATATAAAGATTCGTGAAGCACTGAACTTTTTTTCCTGAAAGTTCTTCAGAGTCTGGCACATATTTTACATTTATAGCCCATCATAGTTTGGATACCAAATTTCACTGAAAACGCTGAGTCCAAGCTTGGATTTCATAAAACCTGCCGTTGAAGAAGTAGCGTCTATGTACTCAAGTTGTACCATACCTAAGTTTTCAGATAGCTGGATCGAGGCCGAGTTATTAGTTATGATTTTTGAAAGTCCAAAAAATTACATTAAACAATCAACATTTTAAATGAAACAATCAATGAATTGAAGTTAAAAAAAAAGTTTCCCAGTGTCATCGGCCACATTTCAAGCCATCAGTAGCCATGTGCACCCAGGGGCTCAGAAGGGAAGCACGGTGGCTGGTGGCTGGTGGGGCCACCCCAGAGATGGGGAATCTGGCAGGTGGGCTCTCCTCAGAATGAGGGGAGAGTGGAGCACCCCTGTCTCCTGCTTTGTCCCACCCCCAGTTCTCCTATGTGGATGCCGACGGCTCCCCGGTGAGCGTGGTACAGCTGACCTTCCTGAAGTTGCTGAGTGCCACCGCGCACCAGAGGTTCACGTACTCCTGCCAGAACTCAGCCGCCTGGCTGGACGAAGCTGCAGGCAACCACGGCCGCTCGCTGCGCTTCCTTGGGGCCAGTGGGGAGGAGCTGGCCTTCAACCAGACAGCAGCAGCCACCATCGCTGTCCCTTATGATGGCTGCCGGGTAAGGGGAGCTCGGGGGTGCTGGCCGGAGCAGGGCGGGGAGGCTCCGGCTGCCCTGGTACTAACTTACCGTCCTGTCTTCCCGTGGGCAGCTCCGGAAGGGACAGACGAAGACTGTGCTGGAGCTGAGCTCCTCCCGAGTCGGGTTTCTGCCTCTGTGGGACGTGGCGGCCTCTGACTTTGGCCAGACGAACCAGAAGTTTGGGTTTGAACTGGGTCCCGTCTGCTTTAGCAGCTGAGAGTCTCTGGGGGCGGGAGGGACAGCGAGGGAGCCCCAGCTGGGGGCACATTGGTGCTGAGGCTCTGAAGCCACCGTATTTATGGTCTCCGGTGACTGTGGAACCAGGGGAGAGTCTGCACATCACAGTCAAGCACTATTCCTTCTCCATTCCAGGGAGCTGGGGGCCCAAGAGCCCAGCACCCCCCGACGCCCCGCCGGCATACCTGCAGTCTAGCTCTTGCCCCTCTCCACGCCCACCCAGCCCTCGACTCCTCACCCCTGATCCCCAGCGCAGTGAACTAACTCAGAGCTGATGAATACCCCCGGATGCCTCCCTCCCCCTCCTCACCCAGTGTCCTCAACACCCTTTGGTGCTACCCTTCCCAATAGTTAAGCACTGGACATCTCCTGATCCCAGGCTGGGACCCCTTCGCTCCATTCCTATTTTCAGGTGGGTTCACAGTGAAGGAACTGAAGTCCGACTACAGGGGGAAGGAGGACTTCCCAGACTTGGCTGTGGGCTCCTTCTCCTGCCTCAGCCCAGCTCTGAATACCGCGCTCCCCCCATCACCCCGAATGCACCTTGCCATGCCAGGTGGTCTGGGGACCAAGATGGTGGGGATGAATCAGGATCCTAATGGTGCTGCCCTATTTATACCTGGGTCTGTATTAAAAGGGAAAAATCCCCTCTGTTGTATATTTAATCTACTTTCTCCATAGGGAAGGCTAGGATATGACGAGAGAGATTCTAGCATGATCCCCACCCCTCCAGGGCCATAGGGCACAGTTGGCATCGTGAGTCGGAGAATAAACCAGTGAACTGTGTCCCTGTCTGAGTCTTTGCTCTGGTGCTGGCTGTATCTGTCTCAGGGTCTGGCTTTTGTCTCACCTGAGGTATATCTGTCACCTCTTGTCTAATTGTGTCTTCTGATGGAAGTGGCTTTGTGGGTGGGGGAATGTTCTCACCACAAAAATGAAATGATAATTATATGATGTAATGCAGGTGTCGGCTCCGGTGGGAATCATTTTGCAATATATAAGTGTATCAAATCCACACATTGTACACCTTGGACTTTACACAACGTTATGTGTCAATTATAGCTCAATAAAGCTGGAAAAAATTGTGAACCCCTTAGAATGACATCAAACTTGAAAGAAAGAAGAGAAAATAGCTGGTTCTCCCTGTTGACCCGATTAGTCCTGGAGTCACTGGCTGATCAAGAAATGACATGGGATGTAGTTTCAGTTTTTAGATGAAATGACTAAAAGTCAAAGGTTTGGGTGGAAAGTTGGGGGATGGGTTGGGGGTGGAGAGAATTGAGTTAGGAGTTGACCCTTGGGGTGAGTTGGGGGCTAGGGGTTAAGGGTTGGGTGAGTTGCAATGAAAATGGGCTGAAGATGAGTTGAATTGGAGATTGGTCTGGAGTGAGTTGAGTGAGTTCAGTGTTGTGGATTAATGATGGGATCTGTTGAATTGTAGATCGGGCAATGAGTGGACCAAGTAAAGCGTTTGGAATCGGATATTAGAGTTAATTGAATTAGGGTTAATTTGAGACAGGATGAACGGCGAGGTAGTGGTGGTTGCTATGAATAGGGGGTGGGGATTGGCAGTTTGGTAAGTCAGGATGGGATCAGTTAAGATGGGAGTTGGGTTTGAGGTGAATCGGGGGTCGGATTTTGAGTGGTCGTTTTTAAAACAGATCTATTGAGATGTCATTCACATACCATAAAATTTGCCCACTTAAAGTGTATAAATTAAATGGTTTTTAGTATATTTGCAGACTTGTGCAATCATCAGCGCAGTGAATTTTAAGAGCATTTCATCACCTCAAAGAAAATACCATAACCAGTGTCAATCACTCTCCATTTCTCCCAAACCTCTTAACAGTAGGTAACCACTAACCTTTCCATCTCTATGGATTTGCCAGTTCTGGACATTTCCAATAGATGGAATCAGACAATATATGGCCCTTTGTGTCTGGCTTTGATTTAGCACGGTGGCTTCAAGGTTCATGTTGTGGCACGCATCAGCCCTTCATTCCCTTTCTTATCCACTGTCTGAATGTGCTCCGTTTTGTTCATTCATTAGTTGGTGGACATTGTTGAGTTAGGAGTGATGGAGGGCTGATGTGAGTTGAGTTAGAGGAGGTGAGATCAGGTGAGATCAGGGTGAGTTGCTCCCCCCAGAAACCTGCGGCTTACCTACGCCTTCTGTCACCAGTCCCCATACGGCCACCAGAATATTTGTCCTGGAGTCCCTCATGCATTCAGTAAATGCTACCAAGAGTCCTAACTCTGAAGAATGTCAAAGCCCAGAGTTTGATGGATGCTGTCACTCATTCATTTGGTTCATTCTAGGGAGTGTTCGCTCAGTGCCAGGCACTGCTGTAGATACTAGGGATTAAAGAAAGATGTGTCTGCCCTCAGGATCTTATTCCTGAGGAAGACAGATAATACACAAAAAAATAGCTATGTACTCATGTGATTTCAGACAGTAGTAATTGTTGTGAAGGAAAATCAAGCAAGTGACATGGAGATAGAGTGATGGGGTGGGCAGTTATCTGAAATAGGGTAGTCAAGAAAGGCTTCATGGAGGAGGTGACATTAGCACAGAGACCTGAGTGGGAAGAGATGTGTATCCTCCTCACAGTGAAGAACGCAGAACCCCTCAAATATCAGTGAGGGCTCTTGAGGGAACAGTCACCTCTCGGTCACCTTTGTCTCTATTTGCTGCTTTTGCAATTGCTTACTCTGTATTCTCTCCTATCGACCCCCATGACCCCCATGTAGACCGAGGCTTGTCTTCTTTTTTAGTTCTAAGCATCCTTAACTCAAGAATGCATATGGTAACACCAGTGCTACCCCTTCACTCTAGGCCTGTCTACACTTAGATCAAATTTATCTCCCTTTCTTAGGAAGAACCATTCATTCAGTCCTTCCTACAGACCATACCTTCACACCCACATGATCCATGATCAGTTCAACTAACTGTTAATAATCAAGATTGCTGGTCTCCATGTCAGGTGCTGTTCCTTGAATGTTTGCCCTGGATCAATTTGTTGATTCCTCATCATAACCTTTGAGGAAGGTTCTGTTACAATCCCGTTTTGCAGATAAGGAGACCTGGAGTAACTTGCTTAGACTCTAGAGCTAAAAATTTTTTATTAACAAAGAGCCATCTTCTCCTTTAGGGGCATTTTTTGTCACCTAATGGGATTTTTCCCCCTCATCTTTTCCCATTGTTTTTCTGTTTCAAAAAATTGCATCCAATACACAATCCAGGATTTGAATGCATGTCCCCCATTCAACTTTGGAACTCCAGTCCCACCTAGTGCAGGTATTTTGGAGGGAGGAACAATTAATAGTGTAATGAGGACTCTTTAATTAGCCAAACGCTGGTTAAAGAATTAGAACCCTGGCCTTGCTAAGTTAAAGGGTAATTGAGAAAGGTGTAAGTAGGGAATTCTGGGCCTCCTGTGCTCAGCTGTGTATTTGCTCTGCCGGTGGAGCCAGCAGCCAACAACTGCTGGGCAAACCCCAGCTGATTTGCATGTTCAGCGACCATAATTCATCACATTGCCGGGGCTTCCAGAGCAATTACACCTGCTGTTCTGAGCTGGGGGCAGGCAGGGTGGCCAGTGTGTCTTTATACATGGTTGTAGGGGCGGGTGAGTTGTACACACACATGTTCACAACATCATTGTACTTACACACAATGACATACACAGACCAGGGGCCCAGGGAATCAGGCCCTCATAGTGTCAACCCCCTTCCCTGCTCCCACTCCCCGCTGCTGCAAGTCACATCTCAGAGCCACAGGCAGACTCCGAGGCAGACCCATGTGATGCAGCCCCACACCCTCAGCCGGATCCAGACATGCTGACACCCATAGCAGGCACAGTTGCACACACACAGTTGTGCCTGGACACACACTCAGAGCCTCCCATCACACACAGTTGTGTTCACAAACCCATACACAGATGTGCAGCCACATCCAGAGAGAGACTCCAGTTATCACAGGACTACTCCTTTAAGTTCTGGTACCTGCTAGGCATGCAGAGGGACACACAGCACTGCACAGAGAGATGGACCACTAACACACAAGCTACATACACAGGCCCAGGTAAACTCCATCGGAGAGTTCAGAGGTTCCCTCCTCCTATACCACCCATCATTCATTCATTCAACCAACCAATATTTATTAATATTTATTATGTGTCAGGCACTGTTCTAGGTTCTGGGGATTAGCAGGAGACTGAACAAAGATCCCTGCCCTCGTGGAGTTTACAGTCTAGTGGGGTTGACAGGCAGTAAGCAAATACCATATGACATGTAAGGTTGCTATGTTGAGAAATAAGGCAGGGAGGAGGACAAGAAGGGGTGTTCTTTGAGATGGGGTGGTCAGGGAAGGCTCCCTGGAGGAGGCAGCCTTGAAGCAGAGGTTCATATAGAGAGAGGGAAGGTGCCATGTGACATCTCACCTAGCCAGGCAGTGGCACTGAGCCGAAGTACAGATTCACCAACAGGCACTTGCCCCACCCACTCACAAGGGCCCCGTCCACAAGGGCAGACGCATGGCCTCATGTCCAGAGTGTCCCAGACCCCAGAACTCCCTTTTGTGAGAGGGTGAGGCAGGATCCTGAAGGTGACAGCGGAGTTACTCAGGAAACAGGGGGAGCTGAGTAGATTGAACACCACATTGACCCCGAGAGGCCGTCCTGTCCTTCCTTGACACTAGCCTCATTGCCTATATACATTCCTCCCTCTTGGTATATATTTTTCTTGATTTCATGTTATTATTTTATTAGTTAATTAATTGTACTTTTCTGGTTAAAAACCACATGACACAAAACTTGCCACCTTAACTGTGCCACACTTCATGTCCAGTAGGGTGGCATGAAGCGCATTTGCACGGCTGCGCAGCCGCCCCCACCATCCATCTCCAGAACTTTCCCTCTTCCCCAGCTGAATCTCTGTAACCATTACCTCCCTGTTTCTCGAGTGTGGGAATTTTTGTCCTCGGAATATTTCTGCATGTGTCCTGCATACAGGGGGCTGTGTCCATGAAGACACACCATGATTTGGCAAAGTTCTAAGCTCTCTTGAACCAGTACAATATTGAACATGTTCTTTTGCAGCTTGCTCTGTAAGCTCACCTGGAGGGTTTTTGCATCTCCTCCATGTAGACACAAGTTATTTCTAGTGCTATGCTTTTTAATTGCTTTTGAAATGCTTACCTCAGCATAGTTATCTGTTCTACTCATGGACTTTTAGGCGGTTCTCATTTTGCTCCTGTTGACGCATCCCAGCGTGTGCCTCTGTGCACATGGATAAAGGTCTCCAGGGTGTATAAGTACACAAGAATGGAAATGCCTGGATATGGGGATGGTACATCTTCAGTTGCCCTGGGTACGATCTTCGGCTGTTCACCCAGCCCTCATGTCCCCTTCTCACCACTCTTCTGAGGTTCTTTGGAGTCTTTCTACCTGGTGGCTCTGACCTCACTTGTCAGCATACTCACCAGATGGCCTCCTGCACCTTGTGGCCTCAGGGCCTTTGCATCGCTCCTCTCTGTCCACCTAACCTTGCCAGCTCTCACACATGCCTGCTGGTTTCAGCTCTGGTGATACTCCCTGACCCTGACACCCGACTCAGGCTAGATCAGGGCTCCCCAAACATGCTCAGAGAATCCTGCCCATCTGTGCATGCTGTACACCCTCAACTCTCAGTTCCTTGAGGATGAGGGCTTGTTGATAGCTACAAACCCAGCGTCTGTGGAGCCTGGGGCTGCATGCGTCTCTACTTGTGGATGAATGGACGGGTCCTTGAATTACCTCTGGGCAGGGACGAGGGCTGTAGACATCCTGGCTCCAATCCCGGCTCTGCCACTTCCAAGCTGTGTGACCTCAAGCAAGTGGCTTAAAGTCTCGGAGCCCCTCCCTTTCCTGTGAAACCCTTCCCAGGGCTGTTGTGGAGGTTGGGGGGTAGGGGTTGGGGGGCTGAAGTGAGCCCCAGCTGTGACTGGCTCAGGGCAGACCACTCTCAGGAGGAGCTGCTGCGGTTGGGAGCTGAGTTCCAGGCCCATAACCTTGGACTGGGGCCTTGCTCCTTCCTGCCTTGGCAGGGCTGGGAAGCGATGCTGGGTCTCCTTGTCCCGCCAACTCAATCCTCAATTCCCAGGCCCATAATGGGAACCACATGTGTTGGACCCGTGCCCACCCCTCTCCTTCCCCCTCCTCCTCCCTCAGACGAGTCATCTTCAGTCATCCTGTCCTCCTCTCCCTCCCTCCAACCTCATTCCCACGCTGCTGTGCGTGTCAGAGGGTGTCCGTGTCATGTCATGGGTCCCTGTGTGTCTCTGCATGTGGCTGTGTGTGAACTGTAGGCCTGTGCGTGTGTTTCCTATGAACCCTGTGCCTCTGTTGTGTGTCTGTGTGCATTTATGTGTGAACCGCCCGCCTGTTCTGACTGTCCTGTGGGTTTGTGCAGGTGTTAACGTATTGACTACTTATCTGTTTTACGAATCCCCGTGTGTGTGAACTGCGTGCTTCTGTTGTGCATGTCTTTGGGTGATAAGACTATGGGTTTGTGGGTGTGCTGACGTGTGAGCTCCATGTCTACCAGGGGATCTGTGTGTGTGAGCTATGGGCCTGAATTATGGGGTTTGCATTGGGATCTGTGTGGTGGTGGGAGGCAGGGGTCAGCTGGTTCAGGGGTAATTGGGGCTGACACACCTGATGGTGGGTGTGTGTTTTTGTGGGCCCTGTGCCTGGTGTGGGTAACTGGCCATGTGCTGCTTCTACGTGACACCACCCTGCAGGGGCATGACTTTGTGCCCGGACTGTGTATCTGGATAGGCTACCCCTGGACCCCAGGGGTTCTGGGTTTGTGCATGGGTTAACGTACTCTGTGGATGTTTTACGAATCTCTGTGTATATAAACTATGTGCTAGTGTTGTGTGTTTGTATGTCAGTTTGCTTGAGGCCAGGTCTGGGCAACTGGGGGCGAATTTCTACTCCCCCAGTTGGGTCATTCAGTGTGTGTGTGTGTGCGCGCATGTCTGGAGTCAAACCTGAACCAAACTAGGACCTTAGTTCTGCTCTACACCCTCTCTGTGGCTTTGGGTAAGCATCTTAAGCTCTCTGAGCCTCAATTTTTCCATCAGAAAAATGGGACCAAGGTAGATTATGTCGGTGCCCTGTTACATCCCCTCAGCCCTCATAGTTCTTGTGCATGCTTCTTCCAGCCTCAGGGCTGTCTTGGCTCACCGCCACTCAGGCCAGAAATGCCAAGAGCTGGCATCCCTGGGAGCAACCCTCCCCCAGTGACATGCAGGACCTGGAGAATAAACATCCTCTTCCCTCACCTTTAGGTGGGACAGCTATGAAGGGCAGCTTCTCTCAGGGGTCCCCACAGGACTGACCCTCAGTTGCCTACGTGGATTTGATGAAAAAGGCAAGATGCACAACAGATAACCCAATATAATGAGAAATGGAGAAGATGGGAAATAAAGGAACCCCTGGATCCAGCCTTGCCTGAATTCCATTTCCCTGGATTTTTTTTTCCAGTTATGTGAGCTAATATATATTCTATTCTGCTTAGGGCAGTTCAAGTTACCTTTCTGCCACTTGCTACTAAGGGAGCCCTGCATAATCCATATAGAGGGATCATCAGTAAGGCAAAGGCAATTGAAGACATGCATGGAGTAAATTCATTCACTCCTTAGATTCTTCTGGATCATCTTCTGTGTGCTGGGCCCTGGGCAGAGTATGTAAAAACAAAGGCCTGGACTATTTCTTTCTCTGGCTTGACTCATGGAGAGATCATTGGAGAGTAAACACAATGGCTGCCCAAGTACCAATTACGAAAACCCAATGGTGAGAGTTGACAGGGATTCAGTGCCCTTCTACCCTCCCTCTGTGTTACAGAGAACAGATTTTTGCCCAGGCCAGACTTGAGCCACTAGCCCATCAGTTTTGTTGCACAAGGTCCTTGAGCAGCTGATCTCTCTTCAACGATGCCCACTATTCTGACCACTGCACCAGCTCAGTGGAAGCTAGGCGCCATGTTGATCGTAGCACTGGCTGTAGTGCTGATCTCGAAGCTAACGGCACCACCAGGACAATGAGCATGATTCTGACCACCGTATGACCTGATCATAACTTTGACCATGGGTTGGCTAGGTCACTGTCCAAAGTAAGGTCAGAACAAGGACCACAGCGTAGCCAGAACAGTGGTTGTGACTCTGAACATAATGCAGCCAGGAAACCGACTGGCACAGTAACCGCAACACTGAAGAACGACCAGTGGAGACCACAACGCTGATGCCGATAGGACCAGGGGGCGGAAGGCAGCAAAGATCGCAGTTCAATAGGACACCGGCCACGGCACAATCAGGACACTGCGGCCATCACTGACCACAGCTGCGGTCATGCCCGCAGCACTGAATGCATTGGCCAGGGTCCAGTTGAGACAGGGATCATGGGCTTAGACAGAGTAGGGTGAGGGCCTCTGGGAAAAGCAGGGCAGAATATTTACAGTCAGAGCAATGTAACAACAGGCAAAGAAGTCCCTATTGAAACCGTTAAGCATTATGCAAAGTCAAGGTCACACTAATTCTCTAGGGAAAAGATACCAGACTAAGAATATAGACAGAATATAGACGTCTTCATTGACATCAGTTAGGTCAAAAGGCCAGAAGCAACTTGGCCTGGAGTGTCGAGTGTTCTGCAAGGGTATCTCAGCATAACCTGTGACTTCACTGTAAACAGCCCTAGTAAACAGACCACAACCCAGCCCACCTTGAGGGCAGGGCAGGTGGTACCAGTTCACACCCTAAGCCTTAATTCCCCCAAATCCTCAACTGCCTATAAATCCCCTAGACAATGCACCACCCCGAGCTCTCTTGTCCCCTCCTGGTGTAAGCCAGGAGCTCTGTCTGTCCTCTCACTGTATCTCTCAATAAAAGTCTCCCTGGCTCTCCTACCTTGACTGTTTGCTAAGTTCATTCTTGACTCCGCAAACAAGAACCCCCAGCATCACAGTCAGAAAAGCAAAGTGCGCACCAGGCAGTTCAACAGCAAGAATTTAACATGGGGATTTAGTCCCAGAGGTGTTAGTTAAGCTTCAAGAGTAAATGAGAGAAGGTGGTTCCCAGAATCCAGGGGCCGTGGCCACCTGGCAGGAGCTAAACCACCACGGGGTCTACCTGTGGGGCTGAGACTACAGAGGAGGTACACCAGCCACTGCCGGAGGCACCCAAACTGAAGAGAAAGGAAGAATACTCCAGCTTCTTTTCTCCCACCCTCCAATCTCTCTCCAGGATGGTGGAGCATAGCCAGATGCAAGGGAACCTGGGAAATGTAGTTTGCAGGGAACATCTGCCCTGATACAGAGCAGGGCAGGAGAAAGACGGGGACCTAGCGACATATTGACCAATGCCAAGCACGTAACACAGCCCACAGCTGGACCATGACAATGGCCATCTCGATGACCAGAGTACAAGGAGGACATTGTTCAGGGTCCTGAAACACAGTACTCACAGGGGCACCACTCTGCTGGAAAGGGACAAGCAGGGCCCTGCCCCACGCCTGAGTTGACCACAGCCCACAGTCAAGAGTTTTCCAGTTCCGCCAGTCAACACCCCTTTCCTACCTGAAGTCTACCGCAGACTTAGCCTGAGGAATCAGCAAAGGGCCGACTCCATTTGGGAGGAGGAGGTAGAGGGATGTGTGAGATGCCTGTCCTTATTCAGTTTCTGTTCTGTGTCATGGGCTACACTGCATGGCCGGCGTCCTCAAGCCCGTGCCTCATTGTGATAATGCCCTCTGGGACGAGTGCTGGCTAGGTGAGTCTCCCTACAACTCCATGAGGTGTCATGTCCTAAGAGAGGGAAAGCTCTTTGCCGAAGATCCCATGGCCAACAGGTGAGAAACCAGGGCCAGATCCAGGTCTGTTGGACACCAAGCAATTCCTCCTTGCTTTGACAGAACCATCCATAACTGCCTGGCACACAGTAGGGTCAGAAAAATGCCAAGCTCTCTGCCTCCTTATGTTATGGCTGGTTCATCTATAACTGATTTGCTTGCTTCTCCCCCCACAGATTTAAAAAGCCATTGAGGGGCTAAGGGGTGGGAAGAAGACCAGGGAGGCTAAGGAGGGGCAGAAGCAGGGGCACGGACTGCTCTTCACATGCAAATGACTGCACCTGGAGGCAGCCTTACTATTTTGATTCTCTTAGGGTCTGGTCTTGGGCTGTTGGAACCGGAGAGAGGCTCTCAGGTGTGGCAGGGCCGGGCAGACTTTGAACTGGAGGGGGCCTGGGGGTGGCGGCGGGCTGGGTGAAACCACTATGCCCCCCAGCTGCCATGCCCCTCTGCCTCCCGCGCCCCGTTTTTGTCCCTCACCCCGTCACCGTCTCTGCCCTACCCACCCTTGTCCCTGCAGTGACCCCTTCACGCACTGTCCAATTTCACAGACTCTGCCTCAGTTTCCCTGTTGATTCTTTAGTTCTTTAAGGAGAGGGGGCCTCTCCAATTTCTCTTCTTTGCTACCAGGTCGCCCTCCTACTACTACCCACCCCCCTCTCAGCCCCACTTCCAACAGGAGCAACGTCCAGGGAGGGTGAGATCGACAAACACGTGACGGAGCCCCCTCCCTCTCCCGTGACCCGCCTCCACGCGGCCTGGGGGGACCCCCTGCGCGCGCCAGCCGCTCTCCTCCGGCGTCTCCGCGACCCCCGCAGGGCTGAAGGCGGCCTGGGGGCGGGGCGGGGGGCGGAGCCCGCAACAAAGGCCCGGCGCGCGTGAGGGCGCGGGTGGGGCAGCATCCCGGCCGCCGGCGGGGCGCGGGAGGCGGCGAGGGGCGCCCGGCCGGGCGGGGTCGCGCGCCCAGGCGCCGCTGGGGCGGGCGGGGGACGGGACGCCGGGCCAGGGCGCGTCATGTGGCCGCTCGCGGTCCCGCCGCCTCCGCTGGTCCTGCTGCTGTGCTCAGGCCTCGCCGGACAGGTAGGGGCCCGCGGGCAGGTGCGGGCGCGGGGGACCGCGGAGGGAGGCGACCAGGGGGGCTCGGCAGAAACGCCGCGGGGGCCCCAGGACCGCCAGCGGCTGCGAGCGGAGGGGGTCGCAGCGGGGGAGGGGCTGGGCGTCCACCATGGCTTTGGGCAAGAGACGGGGGGCTTCAGATCTAGCCTCAAGCCGGGACGGTTTGGGGGACAGTCCGACCTCAGCTTCGGGGTCCTCAACCCCTCGGTGATCCGGAGCCCTCGCCCCCACCATCTCGCTGGAGCTCAGTGGGCCTGGGGGCCCGGGGACTTACGGGGGCCTTGGGCTGTCGCTTACCTTTCACTCGCTTTACTGTGGCGGGTGCCAGCTTCTGCAGCAGCAGCCCCCTACTCCTCGCCTGCACCCCCAGAGTGGGAAGGGGGCGGGACTCATGTGTGAGTGACAGACGGGGACATGTGTGAGGTGCTGGGTAAACGTGTGTGTCTTTGTGTCACGGCTGGGTGTGACTGAGAGTGTGTGTGTGTGTGGCTGTGCCAGTGTTATGTCCGACTGGGTGGGAGTTGTGGTGTGACTGGTAGGCAGCGTTTGTATGGGAGGGGGGTGCGTGTGGGACAGTGGGGTTTCTGTGCTGGAGGGTTGGTATGGCAGGCTTGTGAGCCTGCGACCTGGAGCTGTGTGTCTGTGACAGGCAGTGGGGCAGCAAGTGAGGACTGTGACCCTAGTGGTGCTTGGGCAGCCGCAGCTGTGTGTAAAGCACCGTGTATGACCGTGTCCCCATAGGCTCTGTCACTCTCTGGGGGGTTATGCAAAACGTATGTGACCAGGTGTGAGGCTGTGTGAGTTTGGGGTGACCGCGTGTGTTCTGTGCCTTTGAATAAGTCACTCTTAAAGACGGATGGGGGGGCTCTGTGTACAGACATGTACATCCGTGTGTGTGTGTTGGTGCTTGCACACTCCATGGTTTCACAGAAGCAGGACCCATGGTACCCCACCTCTTGGGCAGGCTTGGGGGGCCTTGCAAAATGTGGGAGTCCCAGCCTTTTTCAGCTATTGGGAGGCCTCTTTCCTCCTCCTTCTTGGGGGTGGGAGTTCTCCAGTTTCTTGGATCTCTAGGAGCTCAGAGGGAGGCTGGAATCAAAAATGAGAAAATAATAATTATAATAACAATTCACACTTATTACGTGCTTATTATGTTTCAAGCGCACAGCATAAAGTAAGGCATTTAATCCTCCCAACACCTACTGTGGGTGCTTGTTACGTTCATGTTACAGATGGAGAAACTGAGGCACAAAAGTTGAATCACTTGCTCAAGTTCAGGCAGCTCAGGAGTGGCGGGACTGAACCTAGGCAGTGTGGCCCCTGAGCCCACACATTTACTCTCTTGTTAAATAATCCACTCCATGGGTGTAAGACAGTGCCTGTGTAGAGACCAGGAGGGATCTGTAGGTAGCCGTTCAAAGGAGAAACAGTCCTGGCACCTTCTATTTCCTGGTTGAGAGAAGAAAGGAATCAGACCCTTGCACCCGCCCTGAGGAAGCCATTGAGGGGGATGGAGGTCAGACTCTAGAGGGAAGGATTTCCAGGCCATAGGGGGAGATCGTGGGATCCCTTCCACCACTCCCACATACTGGTTGGGGTGGGAAGTGTGCTCAGCACCTAGCTTCAGGTTGCACACAGTAGTTTATGTGCAACAGGAGAGAAAGGGACAGGAGACCACGAGAGGCATGCACTTGAGAGAATACTGGAAAACAGTGAACCAGGGGTGCAGCTGCATTTGTTCTCCAAGAAGGATCCTTGGAACCACCACCTGGGGATTCTCCCCCACCTCACTAGCCCCTAGGGAACTCTAGATTTGCATCCTGTCTCCTAGAGTGGCTAGGGGTGCCAGAGGGTGCAGGGACCGGTGAGTCTTACAGACTCTAGGGGGTGGGGGTTATTGGGGGTGGGGCTTACTGGAGGCTGGGCTAAATTGGGGTAATCAGTTGGGACAGGACTGGTGGGGTACCCTGACGGGATTGCTGTACTTCCATTTTACAGGCAGCTGTAAAACAGTCTCAGACCCCAGCTTGCCCACCCCACCTGGCACCCCAGGGAAAGCAGGAGTCTGGAGGATGGATGCTCTGTCTCCTCCATTGCTTCCCAGAGCCCCCTCCTCTGCCCTTGATAGGCCCTGGGCTTCCCCAGGGGACCTTTCAAGAAATCATTCATTTGTAACCCAATCAACACTGGGGATACAGCCCTGCACCAAGTCATCAAATCCCTGTTGTCCTGGAGCTGACCTTCCGGCAGGAGAATCAGATGAACTGAATAAACAGATAATAATACAGTGCGAACAACTAAGTAAATATATAACACAAGTGGGCATGAAGAATAATCAATAGGGCCCAGGGGCGTTACAGAGTGATGGTGGTGGGTTGGGGGGCTTTTTTCGCAGGTGTGGCCAGAGAGGGTGTCTCTAAGGAGGAGGTATTTAAGGCTGCACCTGAAGGAAGTGAGTTTCTGGGTGTGTCTGGGAGGAACATTCAAGGCAGTGGAGGAACAGCAAGAGCAAAGGCCCTGAGGTGGGAACAGCTTGGTGTGTTTCAAGAGCAGCAAGGTGGCTGGTGTAGCTGGAAAGAAGTGAGCAAAGGGGAGGATGCAGGCAAATGAGGTCAGGGAAGCCAGGCAGGGCCAGACCAAGTGGGAAACTGTGGGCTGTGGACAGGAGGTTGGACTTGACCCTGGGAAGAGGGGAGCAGCATGTCAGAGGAGTTGTCCATCTGGGATAAACCCTGGATGGAACTACCAGGTAGCTTTCCCTGTGGGAAGGATGCCCCCTTCCTGACTACTTGGGAATCCTCCCTAAGATCTAGCTGCATCTTTGGCACCATCTGGGTTTGGGGCCACCTCTTTCCTGGGGTCCCCATGAGATGGGAATGGGAGTCCTTCTGTTTGTATTGCATGCCTCAGGGTCTCTGCACTTGCCATTCCCTCTGCCTGGGACACTGTTCCCCAGGTAGCTACTTGACTCCCTCCCTCCCTGTCTGCTTAAAAGTCACCTCCTCTGAGAGGCCCTCCCTGATCAGCAATCTCAAATAATCTCCCCGCTGCCCCTCTCTGAGCTCTTACTGCATTATTTTTCTTCATAGCCTTTGTTACTGCATTTCCGTCATTTATTTACTCATTCATTGTCTGTCTTCCCCTAGAGTGGCTGCTCATCTGGGGGACAGTGGTCTTTGTTTCATATCCAACAGAGCCTCATACACAGTCTGTGTCTTAAACTCCACCAATCTAGGCGCCACTATTTGGTGTAAGGCGCTGTTCTTCTGGGCTCCTTAGAAAATGTGAATGTCCCCGGCGGAAGGAAGGAAAAGGAAAATCATGAGGACTCCCAGAAAATGAGTGAATCCCACGTTTTCGTACCGGGGACCAGCGGGGTTCGGGCTGGGCCCACGATGAAGGGGCGGGGGCGCCACCTAGGGGTGGAATGAGGTTTGTGCAGAAACTGTGCTTGTCCGTGTGACTACGGTCAAGGTGCTGGGGGGATGTCGTTGAGTGTGTGTCAGGGGGAGGCAGGTGAGGCACTGGCCTCGGATGCCAAATTGAAGGGGATTCCAAACGAAAAAAAACCACACCTAAAACCCCTCAAAAACCAAGATAAATAATATTTTAAGAAAATCAAAGTTAATGCAGAAATTCTATGATGAACAAAATATCAAAATGTTAAATAAAGACAGGATCCAACCCTGCACGTGAGCGACTCACATCACTGGCCTCCCTCTGACCCTGGCCCCGTAGGAGTGTGTCTGCAGTGTCCATGGGTGTGTGTGTATTTAGGGACCGTGTACGTAGCATTGGCCAAGCTGGGTGTGCAGGGATGTGTGTGTGCCATAATCACATCTGGGGGTGTGTGTGCATAGTGACTCTGAGTTCATTATCAGTTGACCATGCGTGTGTGTGTGGATTTCCTGGGACCCCAGCATCTGGTGTGGGCAGTGACTTTGTTTCCCCAGAATTCTGTGGCAGGCAGTAACTGGTTTCAGTGTATTCACACGGTCATGTATTCATTTAGAAAACATTCACTGCTTATATCAGACACTGAGGACTGTGGGACGGCGTGAGCTTTCAAGGGGTGGGTGGACGATTTCTCTGAAGTTGAGTCTGGCTGTGCTCTGGAGAAGGGAGTCACTACAGCAGGTGCATTTGTCCCCACTTTTCTGGAACTCTTGTCTAGAACACTGACACGCCTTCACGCCAAGGGGAAGCCAGTAGTATGTCTCCCGACTTCATCTACCCGAGCTCAGTCACAAACCAAGGAGAAACCAGAAAGAACAGAGAGGAGTCAGAACAGATTGTGTTTGGAGCCCCCAGAGAATCTCAGCAGTGCCTGTTAACTCTGACTTTACACAGGGTTCTAACAGTCCTGCACCGCAAGCATGTCAGCGCTGCTTAGCAGATGAGACGACGGGAATCACAGTGTGAGAGCGAAATACCCAAGAAGCAGGCACAGTTGAAGCCACTCAATGAAATGGCAAATAGCTCCTCACCTCTTAGCCATGTTGTTAGTCCCTGACTTTCTAATCGGAGCCCATCCTAATGGGTATGATGTGATCTCTCACTGTGGTTTTGATGTTGTAACTTCAGGGAAAGGAAATCCCGGGGCAAAATACCTCTAAAACCGAAATCAGTCAAAGGGAGAAATTAAGTTTAAAACCCATTTATTGCTTACAGACTGCGGTCTGGGCCGTTTCTCTCTCTGGCTCGGCAGAAGCAAGCACGACCTCCCCAATAACCTCCCAGGTTCAGATAAGCCCTCGGTTGCCCATTGATATGGAGATGAACTACTGCTCTCCACTCTTAGGAATGCCTGTTGATATGTAGGTGCACTAAAGCCCAGTGAGATAGTCTGGAAATATTAGTTTTACCCACAGATGTGCAAAGAGCTGGTGATGTTGAACCTTTCATGTGTTTACTGATCATTGTCTAACTTCTTTGGAGAAACGTCTAGACAAGTCTTTTGTCTGTTTTTAAAACTGAGTTTGTTTTTTCTGTTGTTGAAATAGATGATTTTAAAGCCGGGAATGAGAAAGGGTTGGATCTGTGTGACGGGCAGATCCTCTGGCAATCCCCGGGAAGGCAGAGTGGAGTCGGGGCGTGAAGACAGAATTATCTCAGGGGCTGACAAGGTCTGAGGCAAATTGGTAGCAGCCAGAAAGCTCAGTGGGATCAACATTTGGGGGTAGAGGGAGGGGACGCCTCCTTGTCTGGTGTCTGAGGACCTTCACGAAGCCTGTTGTCTTCTTGACCTACTCCTGGAATTTTGAGGCAAGAAAACAGATGACAGGAGGAAAGATGGGGCTGAGAGACTTCCAGGGACATGGAAGGGAGACATGTTTCTGCACCCTTTCCAAACGCTTGTGGAAACCATGAGAACAAATAGCAGGCAGAGGCTGGAATGAACGCCATTTGTATTGTGAGAGATGCAAAGCTGTGCATGTACAGACACGGATTCATACTTTTCTTAGGTGTGAATGAAATATCACAGGGCCGAGATGGTCCAGTTGACAGAGGCCACTTGGCTTATTGCAAAGCAGACTAAGTTTTGCTTGGCTTGTTTGTGCTTTCTAGCTTTTCCACTGGAAATTCTATCGTTTTTACCTATTGCACATCAGAGGTGGAACTTATATTTTATGCTCAATACTTTACTTTGCATGTTTGAGTAAACTTTCTTTTTGATGTGAAACAGATCTGTAGTGAAGCGTGCAGATCACAGAGGTGCAGCTTGATTCATTGTTGCGACGTGGTACAGTGTTGCCAGCAGCGAAGCCCCCTCATGGGTCTGTCTAATTGCCATTGCCCACTGAGAGTGACCGCTAGCCTTCTGTCACCACACACTGGCTTGGCCTGCCTTTGAACTAAATGAAGTCATTAAGTATGTAGCTTTTGGTGACAGCGTCCTTTGCGGAATATTATGTTTTTAAGATTCCCCCATGTTACTGTGTGGCTTTCATTGCTGTATGGTGTTCCATGGTGCGAATGTACCATAATATCCATTCTTTTCCTGATTCTGGGTGGGCACTCGGGTTGAAGTTTTGTGGCTGACACAAAGTGCTGATAAAAATTCTCAGACCGTCTTTAGCAAATGTGTGTTTGCATTTCTGTCAGTTTTATATGTACAGTAGATTCACTTTATTCATGATACCATGTTCCCTAAACGCCCTGGGAATGCTGAATTGGTGAGTATGAGTCATTGCACTGAATCATCGCAGGGTTAGATTCCTGCTGGCCTGTGGTCACAGTTTTGTTCACGGAACAACATGCAACCTCGTTTTATGTGTGCTTCTATTAAAAACAGCTTACTTAATAGGTATTGTTGATTCATTAGCACCAAACTCCTGGTCAAAAGCCCCACAACTCATGCCTGAAGGAAGCTTATCGAAGAGACGTATTTTTTCTGGATGCCAGCTTGTGTTTAGAAACACGAGGCAGCATTTAGCACTAGGTGTGGGGGCCACTGAAAAGAGTGAAATCGCTAATGAAGCACACGAACGGGAAGATTTTGGCATTAAATAGGCTATGGAAAAGACACTCATTTACAGTTACAAGAGCTGAAACAAGGCAGAACGTGGCCGTGTCAGACCTAAGTTGGAAACCTGTGTATCGGTCACTCAATATTTTTGCCACTCTGCATATATCCATTAATGGCCACAAAAGCCCCGTAAGTGTTGATTTTGGGGTCACAGATGAATTATAGTGAGTCAGTAAGTTTGACAATATGGAGTCCACAAACAATGAGACTCAACTATCTACACCTAGGAGTAGAATTGCTGAGTTGTAGGGGAGAAATGTATTGAGTTTTAGGAGATAATTACTGAACAGTCTTTCAGGTTCCAAAGATTCTTCATTCTTCAAAGACTTTACCAATTTATTCTTCCACTACTCAGAACATTCCAGTTGCTTCACATCATTGCCAACACTTGGTGTTGTCTTTCTTTTTCACTTTAGATCTTTTGATGGGTGTGGAGTGGTAGCACATTTTGGATTTAATTGACAGTTGCTGATGACCAATAATATTAAATACTTTTTCACATGTCTATTGACCCCTTGTGTATTCCCTTTGTGAAATGCCTATTCAGGTCTTTTGCCTATTTTTCTGTTAGGGTCTCTGCCTTTTTCTGATTGATTTGTAGGAGTGTGTGTGTGTGTGTGTGTGTGTGTGTGTGTATGGTGTGTATCCAGATTTTATATCTATCTATCCATATATTATATAAATTAAAATTAGGATATGGTTCTTTTTGGACATAAGGATTTTAAATAGCTTCTCCTACTCTGTGGCTTGTCATTTCATTCTCTTAATGGTGTCTTTGATCAATAGAGTTTTTAAATTTTAATGTAGTTTAAATAATTTTTTTCTTTCAAGGTTAGTGTTTGTTAGTGTCCTGTTTTAGAAATCTTTGCCTATCCCAGAGTAACGAAAATATTCTTCTGAACTTTCTCCTAGATGTATTGTTTGCCTTTCACATTTAGAAGTACGACCCATCTGGAATTGATTATTATATATGATGTGAAGTAGGGATCACATTAATTTTTTCCCTATGAATAGGCCCAGCTGACCCAGCACCATGGAGACTCTGGAGCTGACTGTTTGGGATAGAATTCCAGGGGCCTTTAGGAAAGTTTCTTAGTATCTGTGTGCCACTGTCAGAACACAACACACCTTCCACCCCAAGTGGATAACAAACTTTGGATAAACTGTGGTACATCCATACAATTGAACGTCCTTCAGCAAGCAGAGAGAGGAGAAACACTCTGGCTTCACCCTTCTTCCAGTCTTCCTCCAGTGCCTCCCATTGGATGAGCCCAAGGGGAAGCCAGGGTGCAAAGGAACCTAGGAAATGTAGTTTTCTGGAGAAGGGCAGGGCATGGCTCTGACCCACACAATGATAGAGCAGAGATATAAATGAAGTAAAGGCACGCACCATGTGTAGATCTGTGGTAACAGTGTTTTGGATAGAGCTGACAGCGAGTGCAAAAGTCCTGAGGTAGGAGTGTGCCGGATGGAACCAAAATCCTGGGAGTGGGTGTGTGTCCAGGCACCCTATACAGAATGGGTCGGGCTGGGGACCTGGGACCAGGCTCTGGGAGATGTAGACATTTAGGGAAAAGGCAGGAGACATAACTGGTCAGCAAAAAAAGTAGAGGAAGAACTAGGAAAGGAGAAATGACTTTCAAGAAAAGAGGGCAATGATCCATGAAGACTTACCTGTGACAGTAATTGCATGAGGACTCAGGTGAGCACTAGCAAATTGGAAGCTTCCTGGTGCCTTGGGTGAGAGGAGTTTGGAAGCATGCAGGGGGTGAGAGCTGAGGAAGTGCAGATGTCTGTGTAGACCACTCCTTGGAGAAGCTGGATTGTAAAGAGCTAGGGCAGTTTCCTACAGCACCAATAGTGACAGAGTAAGAGTCAATGGGTTCCAGATTCTCTAAGCTGGGAGGTCTTGGAGTCCAGCGGTTTTAGAGTCTGAAATCAGGCAGACCTGGGTTCAAATTCTAGGCCCCCATTTACCTGCTGGATTGCCTTGAGCTGGTTCTCTGAGCCTCTCTTCTGAGCCATTTCTTCACTTCTAAATAGGGAAGTCGCTGAACTCATGGGAGTTTGTGTGCAGCCTGTGTTTTTGCAAAATGTTCAGCAGTTACAAGAGCAAGTGGAATACAAGCGCGAGGACACATAGCATTTTTGGAAGTTCATCAGTTGCAAATATCAATGGCAGCTACTATTTATGAAACACTTCCCATGTCTCAGACACCCTGCAAAGTACTTTACAAGCACATTACCCCCTACGCTCACCCAGTTCACTCTGTTCCAAGCACACTGGCTGTTCTTGAACACATGCTCCTGCCCCAGGACCTTTGCATTTCTTGTTCCATTCTCCTTGCCTGGAGCTCTTCCCTCACCTGTCTGAAGGGAGTGGCTCCCTTCCCTATCTTCTTCAGGCCTTTGTGCAAATGTCACTTTCCCCAACCACCCTGATTAAAGTTACTCCCCTACTTAGTCTGTATGCCCCTTTCTCCCCATATCCCATGTGTTTTACTTTTTCCCCCTTGTTTCTTGTCTTTCTCCCCCTAAAACATTTTACTCCACAAAGGCGGGCTTTTTTGTCTGTTCACAGTGCCTGGGACCTAGCAGATGCTCATTAAATCTTTCGCTGGATTTTCAGGGCATCTGGGTCTTTACGTATATATATTAGGTACATGGACCCTCAAACCACCCACCTTGCAGATGAGGAAACTGAAGCAGAAAGTAGTCATTGTTGGAGGTCATGCAAGGCCGCAACCTGCCTCTCGGGGTTGTTAAGCACCGAAAAAAAGACATTTGAAGACCGGCGCCCCCAAGTTCAGCGCTTCTCCCGAGGCGAGCCCCCGGTGAGCGGCGGCGGCCACGGCTGGGAAAGGCCTGAGTCATCTCCGCCTCCAGACGGCGGCGGCCGCGGGCTCAGGGCGACGGCGGCGGCGGCCGCGCGAGGTGATGCGGGGACGCCAGGAGGGGGCGTGAGTGCAGGGAAAACAGAGGAAATTAAAACCCGCCGGGCGAGCCTACCGGCGGCCTGGCCGCCCCTGCAGCCGGCTGGTGCGTGGGGAGCAGGTGGGGGACGCTGCGCCGCCCCCTCCCCCGAACGGGGGCGCCCCGGAGCCCGGGGCCTGCAGGACGGTCCCCAGAGTCGGTTCCCCGCCTCCGCCCAAGTTCAAGTTGTGAGCGGGGACCCGCTTCGGACTTGCTGGCCACAGGCTGTCTCCGCTGTCCCCGCCGTCCCGCGTTGTCGCGCCGCCCCCGGTGTAAGGCGACAGCCGCCCGCCGCCGAGGTGGCCCCATCACCGCACCTGCGTCCAGGCCTTCGCGCCTCTGGCGCCCGGCCCGCCACTCCGGGCTTCCCTCGCCCCGAAACGACCGAGGGGTCCCCAGAGTGGAACCGGGGAAGCCCCTTCCCCACCGAAAAGGAGACCCTGGCCACCCCACTGACGCGAGCGCGCCCGGGGCTCGACCCCCACGGCCCCCCGGGCCTGCCCTCGCGGGGTTTGGAGAGCCGGACTCGGTGTCCTGACCCCGGTGTGCGGGCCCCGGCGGCCCCGGCCCCCTGCCAGGTCCAGGTGGCCGGGGTGGGGGCGTGGGGCGGCGCGCCGGGGGTGTCCGGGAATGCCTGGGGGCGGCGGCGGGGACACCGGCGGGGGCGGGGCCCGGGGCCCGGGCGGGGGCAGCCCGGGCACCCCCCGCCCCCCGCCGGGCTCCGGGCCGGAGCCGTGACGTCACGCAGCTGGCAGTGCCCGGCGCGGAGGCGCGGGAGGGGGCGGGGGCCGAGCCGGCGTTTTATAAGCGGAGCCCGCCGGGCGCGCCGAGCCGCAGCCCGCGTCCCCGCGCCCCCGGCCGGCCCCGGCCCGGCCCCCCGCTCGCGCTCGCGCCCCCTGGGCGGCTGGGTGGCGAGGGACCGAGCACCAGGCGGCTGGCGGGACGAGGGACGCGCGGCGGGCGGCCGCGGGGCATGAGGCGAGGGCGCGATGTCGGTGCCTCTGCTCAAGATCGGGGCCGTGCTGAGCACCGTGGCCATGGTCACCAACTGGATGTCGCAGACGCTGCCCTCGCTCGTGGGGCTCAACGGCACCGTGTCCCGCGCGGGCGCCTCCGAGAAAATCGTGAGTGGCCGCCGCGCGGGGGGCGCTCCCGGGGGGCGTGGTGCCCGCGCGCCGCAGCCCCCGGGGGGCCTCCGGCTCCCCTCGCGCCCGGCGTGGGGCGCCCGCCCGGGGCTGGGGCGGCGCGGACGCGGGAAGCCCGGGACCCCGGCCCCCTGGGCGCCGTGCGCTGTGGCTGTTGCCTGTATTATTATTGGTTCTCGGTGTCGGTGAGGGTGTCCGAGCGGCCACCACGTACTTGGCTCGCCCCAGCCCCGGGCGGAGGCGGCGAGGGCTGCGGAATTGAACCGGGTCCCGGCTGAGTGGGGCGGAGCGGGAGGGTAGGTTCCGTGGCTCGGAAACACCCCGCCTCCGAATGGGGAGCCCCGGAACCTGGAGTGTCTCCACCCTCAGGATCTCTGTCTGGTTGTGTCTCGGTGTCTCTGAGTGGTCCCGTCTGTCTGAGTCTCTGTTTGCTTTGTCTGGTTTGCTTCTCTATTTCTGTCTCTCCCTGTCTCTATCTCTGTTGCACTGTCTCTGACTTTGTTTCTCTTTCTCTCCACTGCACACCGCCCCGCGACCCCCAGCATCTCCCTTCTTATTACCTACCTGGGAATATTATCCCCAGAACTCAGCCTCCCTGGAGGCGGACGGGTCCCAGACCAGGGCAGGGGCCGCCCGCAGAAGCTGCAGGCTTGCCCCCTCCTCCGTCCCATCCTCTCCTCCGCTACCACCTTCGTCCTCCGGCTTCCCTGGCCACAGAAGCTTGGAGCGAGGGCAGGCAGGGGAAGTCTATGGGGTCAGTAATGGTGGTCTTGGTGTCCTGGGAGAGGAGAAAAGGCATCCCCCGCTGCAAACTTCCCTCGGCCTCCTCCAGATGTGCCCCTCCCCTCCCTCGCCTTCCCCTCTTTAATCTGTTTTGCGGGACTCATCCCAATACGTGGAACTGGGATGCCTGGGGCTCCCTTCCTACTCATGTGTCCCCAACTTCCCCAACTCACTGCTTAGCCCCCTAGGGCCTCCACACCGCCTCTTTCTCTCCTTTCACTGAAAGGAAAGGGCTTTGCTGCCAAGGGTTGCAGGCAAGTGGAGGGGGGGTTGCCACGCACTGTACCCAGGCACTGTCCAGCCTGTGGGGGAAATGGCATTGGGCTTGGCACAGTCCATATTCTCAGAGTGGAAGCCAGTGTGTGAAACAGTGTCTTTCCATGTGTCTGCACATGGAGTGATAGTATTTGAGTATGTCCTGGTGTGTTTGGTTACTCATGAGTTTCAGTGTGTGTACCAGGAAGGGTGTGTGTGAGTTGGGGGCATGAGAAAGTTCATGTGCTTTGCCTGCATGAGGGTCCGAGTGTGTCTTCCTGTGTGTGAGGGTGGGTCCCAGAATGTGGGTTGTGTCCCTGAGTGTGTCTGGGTGTGGATGTTCTAAGTGTGCATCTGCAGTCATACACCCTTGACTATGGGTTTGCGTGTGTTACATGATTGCACGTGCGCATATGAGTTTGTATACATGATGCTGAGACAGTCTTCTTGCTGTTGCCTTCTTACGGGGGAGAGAGATGCTGTCTCATTGAAATCAGATACCAGATTCCCCTCCCCACCATTTAAGGAGTATAAGTCTGTGCAAATGTGTGCATGTATTACGTGGAGCATATGGTGTACAGAGAGCATATACTATGTCTGGGGAATGTGTATGTAAGTATATAAGAGCACGTCTCAGAGTTGTGATTTTGTGTACTCATGTGTGTCTGTACAGATATGTACATATGTGTGTGTTTTATGTACATATGCTTACAGGCATGTAGAAGTGTGTGCGTATATGTGCAAATGTGTATCCTTGGATGGTGTGTGTGCCTACTTGTATGCATGTGGTGGATTCCTGTGTGTACCATGTGTTTTCTGTAAGTGTGTGTGTGTGTACCCAAGTAGACCCGGTCTCCGCTCTGGCCTATTCGTAACTAATAGGACCTTGACCCAATGCTTCCATTAAATCAGCTGCTGAAAGCTAATAGTTGTCCCATTCCCAATGCCTACCCATCTGTCACTAAACTTGCCAGAGGGCTATGTGGAGTGAGATGTCAAGAGACTCGGGGTAGGACCTGGGAGGGGACTGTGACATGAGGATGCTCTAGAAAGCGTCTTGGCAATCTGATAGACATAGGTTGGGGTCGAGACTCACCCTGCTCTATGACTTTCTAACCGGGTCTATGACTTGTTCTTGACAATGGGCTAATGACTTCAGCACTCTGAGCTGCAGTTTCCTCATATATAAAATGGAAATGATAATTCCTGTCTCACAGAATGTCATGGGTAACAGATCTACCATCTGGCTTCCTGTCCATCCATCTACCTATCTCCCTATCCATCCATCTTTACACCCATCCATTCATCTCTTTATCCTTCCATCCATCACTCTCCTTCTCCACCCATCTCTCCCTCCCTACTCATTGTCCATCATCTGTCTCTCCATCCATGTTTCCATCCACCCATTTCTTTATCCACACAGGCACCCATCCCTCCATCCATCTGTTAGCCATCATCCAACCATCTCTTCATCTGTCCTCTGTATATCCATCCTTCCATCCATCCATCCGTCTGTTCACCCACCCATTCATCTGTATTTTTCCAGCCATCCATTATCCATCATCTGTCCCTCCCTTTATCCTTCCATGCACCCATCATTCCACCCATCCATCTCTCTACCCACCCACAATTCCATAACTTTTGTTATTTCAACACAGCTTTGAGCACCTCCTCTGTGGCAAGCATGGATATATTGGAAGTCCCAGCTCAGTGCCTGACATAGTAGATGCTGAGTTAGCAATAGCCCTTCAGAGTCAAACATAGCTGGGTTTGAATTCTGGCCCTGCACTTTACTAGCAGTATGACCTTAGGGAAATTATTGAATCTCTGTTTTGAAATCCTCATTAGCTAAGGAGAATTCAGAGTCCCCAATAGACCGTAAGATCCCTGAGGATGTCTGCGTCTGGCTCACTACTGAAATCTAAGGCCTGGTTCATAGTAGGTCTACAAACACTAAACACTTGTCAAGTGGCTGAATCAGCAATCACATCTTCATAAGGATTTGTGGATTCTACTTTCAAATGGAAACAAATGGCTGGGTATGTAGTAGGCTGGGTATGTATGTAGAGGAGTTGCTTTGTTCACCATCATAGCCAAGCACATAGTAGGCATGGAATAAATATTTGTCAAGTTTCTAAATCAATAATCCACCTTCTTAAGGACTGGGGAGGACACATGGATGAGACTAGCCACATAGTAGGTGCTCATTAAGGAGTTATAAGAAGGTGTAGAGCACAGACATGGGTATTCAAGAACCCAGATAGAATTTCCAGTCACAAGGCAGAAGACTGGACACAGGCATTTGACTTAATAAGGACTCAGCAGTGCAGTGGGGGTGAGCCCAGAACCTCTGGCCACTCCTCTCTCTGGCTTCCCCTCCCTGATCGGGTCCAGAGAAGCTGCTTAACATTCTAAGAGATTCTAAGAGATGGGGTTACAGACTATCTCTGGAAAGGAGGCCAGTGGAAGCTGCCACCGTTACTATCTTTGGCCGACTCTCAGACATAAATCAGCCCTGTGGGGTGGGAGCCTTCGGTGGACTGGCTTCTCACCTGGGGGGTCATAAATCCAAAACCAGACTGCGAGCTGTCAGCCCCATTGCCAGTGCTGCTGCCGTCCTTGTGGAGCATACCACGAGTTACCTGCCTCTTACCTTATGCTCTTGCCCTCCCCCCACCCCTTTAAGGGCTAGAGGCAAGGAAGGGGAGATGGTGAAGGGGCATTCTGTTTGGGGAGGACCCTTGAAGCAGGAAAAGGAAGGCACAGCACATCCCCGTCAGGCTCCTAAAGCTCTGCCCTAGAAGGGACACAGATTACTTTGCCTGCCTTGTGTTGGTCAACGCAAGTCACGTGGCATGTCTAGCCTCAAAGAGGGTGAGGGTGTGGCCCTGCCACGAGCTGGACAGAGGAATGGCCAAATATTTGTAGTCAAACTCACCACTATAGCCAAGCACACAGTAGGCATGGAATAAATATTTGTCAAGTATCTAAATTAAATACTGCCCCACTCAGTTGATCCCTCCTTTTCTTATCCTAAGATACAAGAATTCTCCTAGAGGGTGTCTTCATTCATTCATTCAGCCAACGCATACTTATTGAACACCTACTATGTGCCATGCACTGTAGTAGGTGCCAGGGATATAACAATGAACAAAACACACATATCCTTGTCCTCATGGAACTGACAGTCTAGGACAGGGATGGGGAGAAATAAGTAAGTAACAGATAAAGCTATGACCTTCCAGGTGGTAATACATGTGCTATAAAGAAGCACAGAGCAGAATAAAGGGAGTGGAGAGTGATGGCGGGACTGTTTGAGCTTGAGTGGCTTCTCTGAGGAGGTGACATTTGAGCAGAGATCTGAAGGAAGTAAGAGAGGGCTTGTATCTATCTAGAGGAAGATAGTTGCCGGCAGAGGGAATAGCAGGTGCAAAGGCCCTGTGGTGGGAATATGCCTGAAATGTACTTGTGGCACAACCTGGTGAGTGTGGTCATAGGGATATTTCTAGAATATTAGGGGCAAAGAGGAGGAGCACTGAGTCCATCTGGAGTTCAATGAAGGCTTCTTGGAGGTTTTGATGTCCACACTGAGACTTACAGTCGAAGGAATTGACCGGGGAAGATGGAGTGAGAAAGAACACCATGGACAAATGCTGAGATAAGGGGAGCATCCTGGTGTGCACAGAGAGGTGGCAGGCAGTTCAGAATTGCTGGGGACTTACCTGCCAGGCTGGGAGGAGTGTGCAAGTGGCCAGAAGATTCCGTGTCACAAGGGATTTGGTCTGAACATGACAGTACTTCATTCTGAGTGTCAGCGGACAGGAGTCTTGGAGGGGTTTGGAGCAGGAGAGGCATATGAGGCTGCCTGTTGCATTTTTCAAGAGACCTACTTATTAGAAAATCCTTCCAGATTGTGAGTGTGCAAATTGCCTCCTTGCAACTTCTGCCCACCTCGCTTGTGTCAAATTGAAACTCCTTACCCTGGCCTAACTCATTAAGCCTCTGTTTCTTCACGCATAAAATGGGGATGATAGTAGAATGTTCCCTAGAGAGTTGCACTGAGCAGTGGACCTGCCACGTGGAAGGTGCCTGTAAAGGTTTGAGCTATTACAGTTAATATCACTCCAAGACCCTGTCCGCCTGGGTCTTGGATCTTGGACCACTGTTCCATTTCTCAATACTCTGTGATCCTGCCTCTGGAACAGCTGCGCATGTGCTGTACCATCTGGGAAATACCCTGCCCCCAAGCCAACTCCTTCTCACCAGGCACTCAGGTCCCAGCCCAGATGTCCCCGCTGTTATTTGAACCTGTTCTATTTTCTGCCTAGTCCTCCTAATCGTCTGCAATCATCCCAGCAATTGTTTGTTTACTGCTGACACAATGGAGGTGCCCTGAGAGCAAAAACGTTGCCCCTCTTGTCTATTTCAGGGGATTTCTCATTTCGGGCAGTAGGTATTTCTAAATGGTCTCAGTTCTTGCCCCTGGAGACCACTGCTCCTTTCTCCTCCCAGTGACCCCTCTGAGCCTTGAGGAGTATTTCTGTGACCGCCCCCAAGTCTTCTCCCATAGCTCAGAAGCATGTTTATTAAAGCCTTTTTCGTGTCCTTGTTTCTAAACCCTTCTCTGTTCGAATGGATGTCCAACGAATGTGCGCATTGTCAACATCCCGCATAAAGGAATGGTCTTGCCACCAGATTGCAGAGTCACCTCCAACAGCAATCTTTGAGCCCCTCTATGTACAAAGTCCTGTGCTGGGGGCTGGGGGCTGGGGATGCAGTAGTGGGCAAGGGAGACCCGATGTCTCCCCTCCAAAAAAGATGTAGTGACCATGGAATTCTGCAAATGGCTATGTAATTATAGTTTCCTATGGGTCATAAAGATGTGGAGCCATGAGCATGCATTTTGGAGAAGGTGATCATGGAGGGCTTCCCTGAGGAGGTGACATTTGCCTTGAAGCTATGAAGGATGAATAAGAGTTGAACAAAGACAAGCTTGGGAGATGGAGGGAGAGAGACCAAGAGAACAGGGTGTGGTGGGAAGGCATCGGGATGGGACGGCAGGTGGTGTGTTTCAGGATTTGGTAAGATGGGCAGGAGCCTTAGCCTTGTCAGGTGTTGTTGACCATTGTCCTGGACCCAGTCCTCCCCAAGTTTGAAGCCAATGTTCAGGAGCAGCTTAAGATTCCCCTTTCTCATACGGTCAGCACGCTGGACAGCAGTCAAGAGCCAATGGTCTGGGCTTTGGGACCATGGGAATGCGGCTAAAACTGGTGTCCCCCTCTCCTGGAGGGAAGCTCTGGTTTCTGCCTCTTGGTGCCTTTCATACCCCCTCGCTTCCGGCCCTGGGTGTCTGACGCCTCTTTGTGGAGCTCCAGCAGGGAGCAGGCATGGAGCTGAGCAAGGAAGAAAAAGTCACCGTCTGGGGGAGGCCCAGGCGCTTTGAGCGAGTCTGATGGGGATTCAGGTCCGTTTGCGTGTGGGAATGAAGAGGCTGCCACAGGGAGACCGAGAGGGCCGGGCTGGCTCACAATCTTGTCTCTCTCTGTCTCAGCCTTGATGCTTGTCTGTTTTTAAACTCTGTCTTTTGAGTCTCCCTCTCTGTCTCTGTCTCATTAACTGCCTTTGGTTCCCCTCTCTCCGTCTTAACTGTGGATCTACAATACGTGGTAGTCAGGAAATGTTTGTTGAGCGAGTATTGATGGTGATCTCTTGTCTGCCAGTGTCTCGTTGTCTGCCTCTGTTTCTGCCTCTATACCTCTTCTTTCTGGGTGTCTAGGTTTGTGTCTGTTTGTCTGAGGGATCCTGTTTCCATAATGCTGTAGTTGCTGTATCTCACAGTCCAGGACGCTGACAGGGGGTTGGGAACAGCCCAGAATTCTCAAACCTGAGAGGACTCCTGACATAGAACCAGAACCTGTGCTGGGTGTTGGATGGGGTCAGACCAGCCCGAGCCGTGGAAGGCCCTAGAAGAAGGCCCTCGGTGTCCGGCCTCCTGGGGATGCTGGGTATGGGGGCCGAGCTTTGGTGGGAGCCCAGGGTGAGGGGTGTGTGTGTGTGTGTCTGAGCTCCTGGTGACCCCTGCTCTCCATCCCCCTGTTCCTCCTCCCCACGGCTGCCCACAAGGGCATCCCTCTAGGACCCAGCCACCAGGTCCCAGCACTGGCTCCAAGATGGCACAGCTGTCTGGGCTGCAGCTGCAGAAGCTCATTTTGAACAAGGGAGATGATTGCAGGAGTGACTGGGGGAGGGAGGGAGAAGAGAGGGGAGCAAGGGCCAGAGGAATCAGGCTTGATTGTTGCTGCTGCCGCAGTGGGTGGCTTGCCCAGGAGATGGGGAGGCCGTGTGAGGCGGGCAGAGGCAGAGGGAGGTCTGTCTGCCCAGCCGTGGGTCCATCTGCCCCCATTTCTGGCCCTCCCTGTCGTGAAGTTTCTCTGCCTGTATTTCTCCACCTCTGTTTCTGACTCTGGGCCAGGTTGCTCCATCTCCCTGGTGCCCATTGCTCAGCTCCCTGCCCTGTATCTCTCTCTGCCTCTCTGCCTGATCTCTGTGTATCTCTGAGCCTCCCCGCCCATCCCGTGGTGCTGCCGTCATGATCCGAAGCACCGCTGAGGTCCAAGCAGCCCTCTGGATTGCTCTTCGTTTCTTGCCACTTCTGCAATACTCAGCGGCAGGGAACAGAGAGACGGCAAATCCCCAAGAAATGATGGGATCGTGTCCTTCAATAAAGGAATATTTACAAAGATATCTCAATTAGGACTAATTAATTAAGTGAGCCACTTCTCCTGCCCTCTCCCCAACCCTGCAGTCCCACAGCCTCCTGGGAGAGAATGAGCCAATGACAGGATGGCAGAGTCTAGTGCTCAGATGGGGTCTCAATGTTTAATTTATAACTGCCTACTCCCTGCCTCCCCATCAGTCCGTCTAGAAGGGCCAGGTAGCCACACACGTGTAGACTCGGGGCAGAGGCTGGAGACGTGCCAACCCCCCAGAGCAGGCGGGGCACGTGCCTGTGTGTTGAGCCTGCCCCTCGTGTCAGAGTGTGTCTTTGTGGCAGGCGCTCTCCTGCATGTAAGGAGAGTCCCATGGCCACGGGGCATGTCTGAGCCCTTGGGACAGGTTGGAGCAGGTCAGAGTGTGTCTCTCCTATGGGGAATGTCTGAGCATGGCCCACCTGAGCATGTTGGGGTGCAACGGTTGTGTGGCACATGGCCGAGCCTGCCATGGTAAGACTCCTATGCCATACTGTGAAGGTCTGCACGTGGAAATGAAGTATCTTTTCTCAAGGGCATGGAAAGGTGTATCTTGCAGGCCCCCCGGCAGGGATGGTGGGAGCACAGCAGTGTGTATAGCTTCCAGGAGAAGCTGCTGAGGCCCCCTGTGGCGATACTCTCTGAATTTCCCTAGCCCCTTCAACACTGAGGGGTCTCAATGGGGTCTGTGTGTTGAGGAGGGTTGAGTTCCAACTCCTGATGTGCTCTTTGCTCCTCTGTCTTCTGTAGCTTCTCTCCCCCATGCATAGCTTCAAGGACCCACTTTCCCATTGCTACAGTCCTACAAGGTCCTCTGGGACTACTTCTCAATCTCACCTTTGCCTGCCCCTTCCCACCCTACACAGAGGAGTTTACCAGTGCAGAGAGAAAATGTTGCTTCTCAAATTTTGCTTTCTAGTTATGCCGCCCTCAGTGTAATTAATGCTCAGCCTGGGATTGGGACCCTCGGGGGCCATGACCAAAAGGGGGATTGTCTTCACAGGAAAGCAGGTTTGATGTTACAACCTTTAGTGTAATGCCCACAAGGTAATGCAGCCTTCAGCATAAGGACAAATCTGGTGACGCAGCCCTTTGTGTGATGCCATGGTAGTGTTGGGGCTATAAACATACCTCGAAGTGTGACTGATTCTGGAGGCAGGCACCGGCTGGGATATTTAGTGCAGTAAGAAGGCAGAGGATTTTGCTCATTCCAGTGAATGCATTCTTTGGCTCATCCAGGAGGCCAGGATTTCCTGACCCTGCCGGCCGAGGCTGGTTCCATTAGCCCTCTTAAGTGCCATGTGACCTCAGCAGGACACAAGGCTTATTAGGAAGGCAAAAATTCTGCGGGACTATCTCAGGACACTGCAATGCTAATGAGTTAGTCAGGGACTCCTAAGAGCACAGGTGACAGATTTTACACAAATGTCAGTTCCTACTGAGAGGAGTGTGGGAATGTCATGGATGCAGGCGGGTGGTCACAACCGGACATAGAGAATTATACATGGAAAGACATGGATGTTCTTAAATGCACATGTGTGCAATGTGTTTGTGGTTTCTGGGTATACACATATATTTAACTGGCTATCCAGAAGAGCACACAGTGGGCTGTGGGTATTGACAGGGAGGCACCCACCTGTGTGATGGGCACCCTGTGGCAGAGGTACCTGTGGGTATAGGCAGTGTGCATTCACATGCGTGCCTGGAGAGTGACCCATGGGAATGAATTCTCAAGGAGAAAGGCAAATAGATATGAATATTTTCAGTGTCCCCATATAAAGAATTGTTACACAGATTAACTTGTGGACTCACGAAATGCACACAGAATGTATGGGAATAGAATGAATGTGTAAATGAATGGAGGGAATGTTCATGCCCATGTGCGACAGGGCAAGGTGCATGTGTATTCACTCATCTGCCGATGACACCAGCATTTACCTGAGTTCATACAAATGTGCACCTATGTACGTGACTAGTCACAGATGGACTCAGATGTTGCACATGTGTCTGGAGTGCTCAGGAGCCTGTGGATAAACACGGATGTCCTCAGTCACCGAAGCCCCGTTACCCAATACCCACATGCCACTATCTGGGGACATGAGTGACCGAATCTCCACACATTCCCTGACTCCTGGCAAAGTAAGATCTCAAAGCCAACAAGAGTGGCCCCAGAACTGTCCCCAAGCCTTTTTTGGAGGGCCACAGAGGGGAAGTCCAGAGTCACAGGGTGCCCCAGTGACTCAGCAATGCCATCCAGCAATCCAGAGTCCTGAGCCCAGCCTTGCTCATCGCCCAGACTGTCTTAGCTGAGATCCTGTCCTGTAGAAACGCCCCTCTCATCAAAGCTAATCATGGTGCCCGGTGCTTGGAAACGGCTTAGAGCGGTGCCCTGTACAAGGAGGAACACAGTGCATGTTAGGGACCATCGTTATTATTGAGTTGAGTTGTTATTACCCTTGTGAATAGTTTGCGTGAAATGCAGAGAGATCCTGGTCCTTCGGGTCCAATTTTCCAGCCTTTTCTCCACCCCCGCCTGCCCATCTGGCATCCATGCTGGTGCCCCTCCAGCCTTCCACTTCCCCGGCGTCTCTCCTGCTTTCACCTGGGAGAGTCAGTCCTGGAAAGCCCTGGTTTCCTCTCGCCCAGGTGGGCTCCTCCCTGACATCTCTCTTCATGCTTATTTACCTTCCAGCGTCAGAGTTCCCGCCTGTGTCAGGGAGTGTGTTTAGAATGGAAAGCCTCCCACCAATGGCCCTGGGGAATAGTCAGTTAGCAAATGTTTATTACACGCCTACTATGCGCCACGTAAACGATGTAGACAAGGTGCTTACTGTCACGGGAGTGACATTTTAGTGGGAAGAGACCAGGGAGAAACAAGCAAATCGGAAATGGTCCGGTAAGAGCACCATGATCAGAGTTAACCCAGGATGAGGGATGGTGGTGGAGGTGGTGGAGGCCATATGGGATCGGGGAGCAAACCCCCACTTCCCTGTCCCCCCCCATGCCCTGGGGGGTCTTCATCTGTGCATCCCTCATCCCAGCCTGTCCATGGTTCTGGGTATGTTGTGACCCCCGATCACCCTCTGATTGAGTGCCTGCTTTTGTGTGTTCTTGTGTGGTGAGAACATTTCAGATTCACTCTTCTAGCCATTTTCAAGTATGTAATACGGTACTGTTAACTATAGTCACCATGCTGTTCATTAGATCCTCAGAATTTATTCATCTTATAAGTGGAAGTTTGGGGAGAGGTGACACTGAGCAGAGTCCTGCAGCTGAGAAGGGGTTGCCATGGAAAATAACTGGGAGAAGAGCATTCTGGGAGAAGGAGCCGCATGTGCAAATGCTCTGGCATGGGAACCAGCTGGGTGCCTTCTGGAGAGGGCCAGGGTGGCTTGGGAGGAGGAGGGCATGAGGTTGCATAGGTCAGCAAGGGGGGCGGGTATACTACTGGCGTGTTGTGGTCCGAAGCTAGGAACGCTGCTGAACATCCTGCATGCACGGAATTGGTATCCAGCCAAAATATCAGTAGTACTGAGGCTGCGAATCCTTAGTCTAGAGTAACATTTAGCGGCCAAGTGGAGGAAGATGCGTCTGAAAAGAAGATGCATTGAGGTAGGAGGAACCAAGCAAGCATGACTTGTGGTGGCCAACGGCAGGACGTATATAAAGAACGATAGAGCGGTCCACGGGGTCAGGTCCGCTGAGAGGTCAAGAAAGGTGGTGGGTTGAAAAGCAGCCGTTGGATTTGGAAACGTGGATGCCAATGGTGGACTTTGCAAGAACCGTGTGGATGGTACGATGGGGTCGGAAACTAGGCAGGCGTGGCGGAGGAGTGAGTTCGGGATGTGAGGGAATGGAGGCAGTGTGGGCAGCCACGAAGAGGAGAGAAGTAGAAGACAGATGGAAAGAGGAGTCAAGGAAGGTGTTTTGTTTTTTAATACGGGAGACTTTTGAGTTTATTTAAAGACCAATGAGAAAGTTCTGCCTAAGAGAGAAGAGTTGAACATTGCAAAGCAAGACGAGCCACATGAACCTTAGCAGGAAGGGGAGCCACTCCATTATGACCGAAGGGAGGGGCCAGGCTGGGGCCAAAGGTCATGGATTCTGGCCAGGAGAGGAGAAGAGGGATTCCATTTCATGGCCCTGATTTTCTCTGGGAGGGTAGGGAAGGTTGGAAGAGACTCGAGAATATTTTGAATCTTCCTGTCCAGCTCGAATTGCCCTGCAGCGGTGCGCTGGCCTCCCCTGAAGAAAGCCCTCTTCAAAGCCCTATCCTGAATTCCTGTCCTAAGGTTTGGCCTGTGAGCCTAATGGCGGATGGGGGAGTGTCCAACTCCAGTATTTATGAGGTGCAACTCATGATAGGTTCTCATAAACTCCCCAACTCTTGAAGATTAATACCATTTATAATAGCCCATCAAGAAAGCCTTGTAATAATCCTCAAAAAAGACCTGCAAAATTCACTTGAATGAATTTAAATAATAGCACTGAAAAAAATAACCCCCTGCTACCCTCTTCAACCGTGGCTCACACCTGTCATTTGCAGTGGACGGTCATCCCAGACGCCTGAGCGCTTGGAGGGAAGACCTCCACCAGTGAGGACATGCTTGGGAAGAGGAAACCAGCGATGGATTTCTCACCCAACCGTGAGAGCTGAGCTATGGCAAGGTGGACTCAGGTAGACCTGGGGAAAACTGGGTTCTGGGAAAGACCAGGACCCAAGGCGGAGGATTAATTCAAGTCCTGAGACAGAACAGGGAGGGATAGACGCATGAGGTCTTCTCAGACTCCATGGTTGACCCTGAGACAGACTAGGGTCAAGCCCAGAACATGGATAGACAAAGCCTGAACTCAGTGTAGGGATAGACCAAAAGATAAACCTGGGCTTTGGAGACCTAGGAGGTCAGGAAGGATTCAAGTCCTGGATGAATCATGGCTACAATATGACCTTGAGGTAGACAAGGTCAAACCTCAGTCCTGGAATAGACCAAAGTTGAACCTCAGTCTTGAGACAGACCAATGCTGAACCTACGTCCTGAGATAGACCAGAGCAGAGCTGTGGAGGGGAGCAACAGAAAACAGGTTTCTCTTGGGGAAGGTGAGGGAGCAGGTTAGCCCTGAAAAGATCCCCCTACTTGTTGAACCGCTTTGCTGAAACTGTTGTGTACTTCTGTGATTAATGTCCACTGCATAGGGCGACACATGTCCCAGGACTACTGAGGAGAAGTGAATTTTATTGTCCAGTGCTAGGCCATCCTGGGACCCAAGTTCGAGCCAGCTCAGGCCCATGAGCCTTGAAACCACCCGGAAATGCCAGGGTGGCTGTGCCCCGCTCTGTGTGGACTGGGACCACTCTGATGCAGACTACGATGATCCTGCATCCCATACAGCCCCACCCAGGGGCTCACACACTCACACTGCAGCAGATACACACACAGAGCACCCGAACCCACCCATATGCCTCAAGCACACAGCAGTGCACATTGACCGCGCAGCTACACACAGATCCTCGGGCACTCAGATACAGGTCACATCACGGTCTCCACTGGCAGTGTGTCTGCCAGTGAACCACGGCTGTGCATTCAGACCCAGCCTCACATGGACACTTTCATTTTTCCAGCAGTGGCAGGAGTCTAGGGGATGCAGTGTTCTCTGAGAAGAGTGCCCCCTGGAGTTGTGCAGTGCACTTCCAGCCTTCACATTCACATTTTGTTACCCACGTACACAGTCTGAACACTCCCACTTGGTCTCTGTCTTACACACTCAAATATGTAGTTTCACGCACTTGCTGATGTTCGCATACTTAGATCTATCCGAGGTCACCCATTCATGTGTGTTCTTGGCCACATAGACACAACATGCTACGCATCCATCTCACACACTCACAAGCTCTGTGTTCATCAGCGTGGCATTCGTCTGTGCTGTGTAACAAGCAGCCCCAGCAGATTTGTATGGCCAAGTGAACTACTGCTCATGTGACACATATGACCCAGGGAGTGACCAGTAGAGGCGTCTCATCAACACGCGCTTCTGCAATTGCTGAGACAAGAATGTGGCAAATCATGTGCTGGCTTTTAAAGCTGTCACCCGCGGGTCACTTCCACTCACACGGCGTTGGCTAACACACATTGCAGGGTCATCCTGGGGAAATACAGCCCGATCATGCACCCAAGAAAGAACTGGAAAACTTGTGAACAGTTCTGCTGACTGCCGTGGTCCCTTCCACATTTAGAGAGTTACACACTCATGACATGCAGGTCCTCACATACACACTTTATTTCCTCCTGTACGGACTAGTCTTTATGATCTGTTCCCCTCCTCTGTGGGACCAGGCAGGAGGCTGCACAGGCCTTCCTCGTGATTTACCTTCAGGGCTCCGTTGCCTAGTGGCACATATGAGGGGCCTCCCTTCGCTCCTGAGCTGGGGGTCTCAGGGCAATGAGTTTCCAAGCCAGAGCTAGAGTTGGAGCTGCGAAAACAGCACAGACACCTTCTCTGCCCCCAGAGTGGGTGGTGTTTTTCCACAGATGCTGGGGAAGAATAATGACGGGCATGTGGAGATCTCTGTGCCAGCCGAGAGCCTTCCACACCTTGCCAGCTGCAGTTTGGAAGGGAAGCCCGGAGGGGAGATAGCAAATGCAGAGACCCCATCCTCCCCACCTGCACGTCCTCCTAGCACCTCCTCCTCCCCTCTCCTGGCCCACCCACCCCTCCCGCTGACTACTTAAATATTCCCAGGCAGGAAACTCATGAATATTTATAGGGGCCTGGCAGTGAGGGAGATAAAAAAAAAAACATTTGGAATTTATGAACCAGGATCCGTCTATAAATAACAAGGCCTGTGGCTGATGGGGTTCTTCCCTCATCTACCACATTCCTCAACTTCAGCTCCAGCCCCATCCAAGCCTCCCAGAACTACTTCTCCACACACACGCACATACACACACACGCAAGTGCTTGCACACAACTGAGCACACAGACATGTATTTGCACCTGCCTGGGGTCTGGCCCACTGCAAAAGACACTGACATGCAAAATCTGCTTGAACATGTCCAGGCAGCCTCCCGTATCCGTGTTCAGGCAGATAAAGCCCCTCCTGCTCAGACGGCAGATGCAACACACAATGGCACACACTGCAGAGGCGCCCAGGGTCGCACCTCATGGGATCACTCCCCGCCCCCACCCTGGGCCTTGGTTTCCTCATCTATGTGAGTGTGCGGATTTTAAAAATAACAGATAGATACCAAGTGCCTCTTGTGTGCAAGTTACTATTCTAGATGCTGGTGACACAGCAGTGAACAAAGCCAGGTGGATTTCTGCCTAACATTCTAGAGGGGAAGAATGAGAATACCCAAACTTAAAGCATAAATGATGGAGTATGTTGGAAGTTGGTAAAGGTTGGGGAGCAGTGCTGAGACACTTGTAGTTCTAGTTAGAGGGGTTCAGGAAAGGTTTTGGAGTCAATGACATTTAAATAAAGGTTTGGAGGTAGTAGAAGGACGTTCCAGGCAGAGGAAACAGCAGGTGCAAAGGTCCTGGGGTAGGCAGAACTGAGCCTGGTGTGTTGGAGGAACAGCAAGGAGGCCTGTGTGGCTGGAGCAGAGTGAGCGAGGGGGAGAGAGGGAGCAGAGGAGGGCAGGGAGGGGACGGTGTTGGGGGAAGACTGTGCAGGGCCTTGGGGGCTGGTAGAAGACTTTAGTTTTTACCCCAAGTGAGGAGGGAGCCAGGGAGGGTTCTGAGCAGAGGAGAGGTATGACCTGACTCAGGTGCTCACGCCCACCCTCTGGCTGCTGAGGGGGTAGCAAACCAGGGGTGTGTGTGTGTGTGTTTGGCAGCTAGGGGACTAGGACAGAGGCCACATGCCAGGGAGAGGGCCATGAAGAGAGGGGAAGAAGTGAGTAGATTCCCATTGTAAAGACTGTTAAAGCTGTCTCTAACTGAATGCATTTCAAAGATTCGTTTTCTAAATTCCAGAAACGTTTCTTAAGCACCTACTATGTGCCAGGTACTGTTCTGTGTTGAGGACACAGTGATGAGCAAAGCAGCACACATCCCTGCCCTTGGGGAGCTGACAGTGTCATGGGGGAGACAGACAAGGAACGAGATACATATTCATGTAGGGTCAAGGGTAAATTTAATGCAGGAAAATGCAGCAGAGCAAGGGCTGGGGAATGATGGGAGCTGCACCTGTAGGGCCGATGGACTGGGGGGAGTTTGGCAGTGAGAGCTGCTCTCAGGGTTGGCTGATGGACTGCATACGTAGGCAGAAATGCCAGAACTTGGGGCCTGGGTGTGAATATGAGCTCTGAAGGGACGCCCACGTAAATACCCTCTTAGGTTGAATGTTTGTTGTTTTCTCCCATTTAGGTTTGGTTCCTGAGAAGCAGAGCCTGAGGCAGGAATTTGGAGCACAGGATTAATTGTGAGGGGGTGGGGTTAGGGAAGCAGCATCAGGGAAGGGTTTGGGGTCTCAAGTACCTCTCAGGCTTGGCCTGATGCATAGGGGTGGGTCCCCTCTGGAATATAAATTGCACTGCAGAGGGGTGGGTGTTTGGACTGCTGCATCAATCAAACATTGGCTGCTCTTGGGGCTAGAGGATGCCTCCCAGGCATCTCTAAGGTCTGTGGCTTCCCAGAGCCAAGGGCAGGTCTCCGGAGAAGGTCCCTGGTGCTGTGAGTATCCACTCTGAGCAGCTGCAGGGTGGGTGCACCCAGGCGGCCAGGAGATCTGGGCAGAGCCCCAAGAGCATCTCCTATGCCCCCAGGCACCAACGAAGAGGGTCATAGGAGTACCGGGCATTTATGCCAATCGCAGTGCAAATGTCTGACACTAGAACCTGTTCTCAGCTCTCTCGGGATGAAAATTGGCCAACTTGGCACCGGGCTTCCCCTGACACAGCTGAGACCCTTTCTGGATTCATTAAGTGCTGGAGACTGAGCCCTCTGCTTTCCAGACTTGCCTAGGAATTGCAGAAGGGAGCTGTGAGGAAGAGAGGCTGCCCAAAAATAGGTTAGTGTAGTTCATTTAATTCTCCTGTGGCCCTATAGGAAGGCACTGCAACCACCCCCATTCTGCAGATGGGGAGACTGAGGCACAGATCAGTTAAATCACTTGTCCAAGGCCGCCCAGCTAGCAAGTGGAAGAGCCAGGATTTCAACTCAAGCATTAGAGTCTGAGGTCTATGTGCTTCCGAGCTACACTCAGCTGCCCTAAACTCCACAACTCCTTCAAAACCAGAAGCCCCTGGGTCCTCCCTGGAAGAGGCAGAGCCTGAGAGAGCAGAACAGAGGGTGTGTGGAGAGTGGGGGCAAGGGTAACATGGAGGACTGGAAGTGTGTAAGAGGCATTTATTCTCTGATGATGCCTGCCTCCTCTGGTCTGAGCTGGTAGTGGGCCCACAGCTGGAAAGAAAGTTGCAGCCCTGCCCTTTGGAGCCAGCAGCCTAGCAGGGCATGCAGACACTCATGCAGGCAAGGAGAGGTATAAAATGTAAGAACCTTGTGAGAGAGGAGGGGTAGAGAACTTTGGAGACTCATAGCAGGGACCCTGATCCGTCCGTCTGCAGGGATGGGGAATGCTTCCCGGAGGTGGTGATGTTTGCTTTGAGCCTTGAAGGATGCGTAGAATTTGGAGCATCCTGGGGTAGCTGGCAGGAGGATGGCAGAGTAGCCCTACAGCCCTGGGTGCATAATTCCAGCACTATGCCACAGAGCAGGCAGCATTGTCTCAAGGTTTAAAAAACATTGTACATATATTTATTGAGCACCTCCTATGTGCTGAATGCTGTTCTAGGCATTGGGGACATGGTAGTGACTGAGACAGGAGGTGTTTATACTTGTACATTTACCTCCTAGTGAGAAGGGGTCATACCAGCCAGCAAACATATATACTATGGTTTCTGCCATGACAAGTGGCAGGCAGGGAGGTGAGGATTGAGAAGGGCTGCTTGAAGAAGGTAATCAGGAAAGGCTTCCCTGAGGAGGTGACTTTTAAACTTAGCTCTTAACTGTGGACAAGAAGCATCCGGTATTATCACCCTTCCTTCAAAGGCTTATTGTGGGACATGAAATGGGACAGTTGACCTGAGGCAACGCTCCGTAAGTGTGTAGCTTGGTGGTTTAGACACTTTTAGAGAGAGGGACGCTGGGCCGTGAGTCCTGTGCGCTGGTGATTTACCTGGTGTCCCTCAGATCCATTCCTTTTATTTCCCTCATTCTCTGAACTGCGGGGCAGTCGATGCCTGAAAACTACATTTCCCAGCGTCCCTTGCTCCCTGGCTTCCTGTTAGAATTAGCCAATGAAAGGCCGAGGTGGGAGTTGGAGGCGGGAGGAAGAGAAAAGCTGGGGGATTACTCCCCCTGTTCCTGGCTCCCGGTGGCTCCCCACTTTGCCCTGCTAACTAACCCTGCAGCTTCTTGCGGTTGCTGTTCTTTTTAATCTCTTCACCTCCCCCACTTCCCTCTTCCAGCCCTTTTGGCTCACTGCTCCCTGTAGTAAATTCCCTCCATGGAACCATCCAGCATGGCATGTCTCCCTAACAGATGGCACATCAGAGTCCGCCACGTGACTTTATCTCCCTGACCTTCGGTTTACGTATCACCCTCCACGTCACACAGCTGTAGGGAGTGAATGACGACATGCAGCTTGAAGTCCTGCACGTAGGAACTCATGTACCACCCCCCAACCCAACCCCCCACAATCCTAAGAGGTGAGTGCTAGTGTTAGCCCTGTGTTACAGATGGGAAACAGAGGCAAAGTGAAGTTCAGGTCACTTATCCCAAGTCACACGGCTAGGAGGAGGCACTAGGAGGTCGCTCACGCACCGTGCATGCGAAGCGTCTGTACCGTAGGTAGTGCTGGGCAAGGCCGTGGTGATGATAATCATTACATGGGGAGCTGGTCTCTGGTGGGTGAGTGTCCAGGCTGGAGGTGGTCCTGAGATTCCACCTTGGATGGACGCCACAATGCACGCTGACTGAAGACCCTCCTGGGACTGTCACCTGGCGGAACAGTCCTCCGGCTTCTGCTGGCTCCTGTCCCAGCCCTGGAGAAAAGGGGAATGGGGCCTCTCCCCAGCTCTGGCTGGGAGCAGCTAGCTGCTTGACACTTAGCCAGGATCGATTTCCCTTCAAGTGGTCCACTCTTGCTAACAAAGGGCTCCAGTGGCCCAGGTGGCAGTCGCTGCCCCCTCCCCTCCTAGCAGAGGAGGACATGACTCGTGGCCGGAGCTCTTTTCGGTCTCTGAGATTCATTTCTTGGAAAGATTTGGAAAACTAAAGGATGGGCTGAGTCAGACCCCAGACCTGTTCACCTGGAGCTCACTGGTGGGTTTCTCTGCCTCTGTCTTGTCCTGGCCAGTCCACCCTCCGTATCTTCCCGACCAGATTTATCCCGAACTCACACATGGTTATGGGCTGAATTGTGTTCCCTGACATTTGTGTGTTGAAGCCCTAACCTCCAGGACCTCAGGATGTGAGCGTACATGGAGACTGGGTCTTTAAAGAGGTGATTACGTTAAAGTGAGGTCATTAGGGTGGGCCCTGATACAGTAGTATTGGTGTCCTTACAGGAAGACGAGATTAGAACACAGGCACCCCCAGAGGGACAAGTGTGTGAGGTCACGGGGAGAAGACCAGTCCTCAAATGCCAACATTGTCATCACCCCCCCACCCCCGCCTTGAGAGATGGGGAAGCTGAGGTACAGAGGGTTTAATTGCCCATGGTAACGTAGAGCCAGGATTTAAATTCAGGCTGGTCTCCAGAAAGTGGGTTGCGTCTGTGTGCTCCCTGTCAGCACCCATTTGCTTATTTTTATTGCCTAATCAATTCTATTGCACTCGCACTCACTTATTACGTTGCCTTTGTTTAGCTGTTTGAATATATTAACAGCAACCTCGGTGACATCAGTACTATTCCTAGCTCCCTATTACAGCTGGGGAAACAGAGACCAGAGTGGTTAAGTCACTGGCCCAAAGTCACACAGCAGAGCTGGGATTTGAACTCGGGAGACTTGGCTTCATGGTCGGCGTCCTGAATGACCATGCTCTTTTGCTTCGCCCTGGTTAGGGAGCCTTTGATGCCCATTTCTTTGAAATCCTGAAAATGCATATCAGAGATGCAGCCAAATGATAAAAAGGGTTTGGACCCCAGATTAGCTTGCCTCCCTCAGGGGTACCACACAGAGCCCATGGAAGTGAGTTTTCAGGCAGTGCTGGCATCTGGCTGTCCCTGTGAGTTATTAGCTGGCACGGTGGTTCCCTGTCACCTCCTGGCCACACTGTCCAGCCTTGAGGCCTCCCTCCTCCCAGCCAAACACCTCCATTTTGTGCAGGGGCGGCCCTGACTATCGGCATAAAATGCCTCCGCCAGCCACTGAAGATAAATTTCCCCCACGACAACCTTTTCTACGCGCCGACGGATTGATTTCAGAAATCCATCCCCAGCCAATATGCCCGGCCCCAGTCCCACCACCGGCGCTGATGGCTGCAAATTTATGCCCAGGCCAGAAATTGAATTCCTGTAAGTCGAGGGAAGTGTCGGAAAAGCTCAGCCAGGCTCATTTTTACTTCTGACAAACTTCAGGCGGGAGATTAAACCCGGACCTGTGTCTTCCAGCAGCCAGGAATCCTGGTGTCAGGGAAATGACAACGCGGCGTTTTTCTTTCATTCTCTGGCCTCAGCTTGGCCTCCCAGGGCTGAGAAGTGAAAAGCAGTCAAGCCCACAGGCTTGTGTGGGTAAAGGGAATTCCCATTTCTGACCAGCTAATGTTAGAAAGGGGGCACGTTCTGTGTACCCAAAGGCAGGCCTCTGGGTCCCTATGGCGAATATTAAGCCATTCAGAGGGATGGGAAATAAAGCTTCCAATTCATCTCCGTCACCAGCCACGCTCCTGCACTAGCTCCTGAGGCTGACTCTGTCTGGGCACCTTTGTAAGGTTCTAATTAAGCTTCCTTGGGCCGCAACGGAGAGGACATCAACGTGTGGATAATTCCAGAGCCCCTCATCCCCTTCCTGCCCCCTGCCAGAGGCGGGAAGGCCGGGGAGGGAGAAGCAGAGAAATCAAGTGACAGCTCTGGGAAGGGAGAAATCTTGTTTTACTAGAAAGATCTCTCTCGCTTGCCTTGAAAAATGAGATGTCTGATGCAAATGTAGCTGCTTCTCTTTGGTACAAAACTCCTAAATATTAAAGAAATGAATCCTTGATGTCTACAAAGGAAGGATCAAAAAGGAACCTTTCTGAACAGAGAAGAGCTTTTATTTCACTGTGAACTTTTCTAGATCTTGCCTCTGGCAGAGATGCCTGCGGAACACAGAGTGCGGGAGGATAAAGAAAGAAACGACCACTCATTCATTCAGGAAGTGTCTGTCAGTTCTGTGTGCCAGGCATTGGGCTGTGAGCCAGGAAACCATAGGGGGAAGTGAGGACTCGGTCCCTGCCCTTAGCAGCCTACAAACTCCCTGACCATGAGTCCTCATGACTGTCAAGGTCATCATAAACAAGGAAAGACTGAAGCGGCCATCAGAGACCAGAAGAGATTAGAGATGGGTTGGCTAAATTAACGTGGGATTGTGGACCAGAGAAGACATGAGCGGAAAACCTGGGGAGACCCAAATAAAGTCTGGCTATTTAGTAATGATGATGGCACCAACGCTGGTTTCTTCGCTATGACAAGTTACCATGGATGCAGAAGATGTTAATGATGGGAGGCTAGGGGAGGGGCATATGGAAGCTCTCTCCTATTCTGCAACTTTTCTGTACATCTAACATGATTCCAAAATGGAAGCTTTGTTTAAAATGTTAGCAAGAGACACGGAACTCTCCTAGAACACTCTCCTGTGAGTGGATATAAAAGCCCCTACTCATGCAGCAATCACAATGTGTCAGGCACCATGGTTGACTCTTGACTTGTACCGTCTCATCATCCTGGTAACAGCCAAGTGAAGCTTGGCCATTATGATCCCAACTTTCAGAGGAGGAAGCAGAGAGGTTAAGAAGGGCACAGAGGGGTTAAGCTACTTGCTCCAGGTCACACAGTAAGGGACAGCAGAATTTGGAAGGAAGCAGCCTGTACTGTTAAACTCTACAGCTGCCTGTTCATGCACCTGTTTTTACTGAACACGTACTATACCCTTCTGGGCTGAGTAAAGAAACAGAACACTTGCAGGCCTTTCAGGGATTTTAAGTTGGGGAGCCGGTTACAGAGATGATGGCCAAGATGAACTAAACAGCGTCCCGGCTCAGACACTTACCAGCTCTGTGTGTATGGGCAGCTGACTTTCCTATGCTTCCATTTTTCCATGTGTAAAATGGAGCTAGTGTTAGTACCTACCTCATCGGGGAAGGGAAGGCTGTAAGATTTAATATTTATAAAGCGGCTTAGAAGAGTGTCTTAGTCCAATAGAGCCCCTGTAACAAAAATACCATAGCTGGCATGTCTTCAACCACAAACTGTTTCTCATGCTTCTGGAGGCTGTGAAATCCAAGATCAGGGTGCTGGCAGAGTCAGTGCCTGGTGAGAACCAGACTCCTGGCTCAGAAAGAGTATTTCTGACTGTGTCCTCACTTGGTGGAAGGAGTGAGGGAACTCTCTGGGGGTGGGGAGGTCTCTTATCAGGGCACCAGTGTCACCCCTAAAGACCCCACCTCCAGGTACCATCACACTAGGGGTTTGGGTTCAGTATATGAATTTGGGAAGGACAGAAACATATAGTCTATAGCTAGGAGCAAGCTAAGTGTTACGTGAAACAGAGGCGTTGGTAGGGGGTGCTTGGTGCCTGGTCCTCCGTTCCCATGACTCCTGATCCCATCTCTGCTGAAGGGCACCCAGATCTCTAACCAAGCGCTGTCTACTCCTCACCCCTGTCTCCAGGTGCATATTTCCACCTGGATGCAGTCACCCGTGTCATGAACTGTACATGTTTTCAGGCTGGACGCTGGACTTCCACGCCTTCAAAACCTGCTCCCTGTGGCTCCTCTCCAGCCTCCTCCAGCTCAGCAAGTGCACCCCCATCCATCCACCAGCCCCCTCAAGCCCCTAATGCTGGAGTCATTCTCAGCTCCCTGGTTTCCCTGCCACCCCATTTCTGGCCTCTCAGCAAATCCTGTGAGCTCTGCCTTTAAAATACCGGAATCTGCTCCTGCGTCTGTCCCTATAGCATCTTCTCCTATCATGGCTCACCTGGACCGCTGGAACAGGCAGCACGTTCAAAGGCCCTGGGGTGATAAAGAGCCCGAGGTATGACTCAGGCTCAAGTGAGTGTGTTTCCTCCCAGAAGGTCTTCTCAAATGGGGTGCCCTCGAGTGCTGGGGGAGGGAACTGGGGGGGACTTGCACTTTCTCAAAGCTTGTCTGACTGGCACGGCCTTGCATGAGAATTTGTAGCCTTGATGTGGACCTCTGTCCATAAACCCCACTTTCAGGGCTGTGGTCCATGCATGGGTCCATGGTGGTTCCAGCAGTCTGGGCCACGTGCAGCGGGAATGGACAGTGTAAATTTGTGCACAAGGCAGGCCTTCTCCACACCGTCCTTGGAGTTGATGGTGGTAGAGGGAGGGGGGTCAGTTGAACTCAGCCACCTGTGTCTCTTCCAAAATTTGCCAAGAAAGTCTGTTACATGGACTCTTGGTCCACACTGGCACTGTGATGGCAGAGCCTAAGACATCCTGGAATGGAAACAATGGCCTGCACTGAGGCCCAGGGGATGCCGGGGGTCTTCTGTCAAAGCTTTGGGGGGCTTCAGAGGGCGAGAGGTTGTGCCAGGCTGCCAGCCTGGACAGGCGCTCAGGGCGAGGTGGGTCAAGTGCTGGGATGGAGTGACTAAGTGGGTGAAGGAGTGGGCCCCAGCCACCCCCGTCCTGGCCCTCCCCCGGCCATGGGCTCACACCAGCAAAGCCCCAGCTGTTCGTGCTGAGGGAGGCCCCAGTCCTCCATCTTGAGCTGATACCCTCTTGAAGGCCTGTCAGGCTTATCCCTCAGGGGGCATTTGCCCAATACCTCGAGGTTTGACAAGGGCAGCCTGCTATTATCTCAAACCGTCCAAAGGGACAGGGCCCTGTCATAGCTCAGGCGTGGCAGACAAGCATGTCCCCTGATCATTCATCACGGCCCTTCTGCCATCCCGGCAGTCAGCGAGAAGCCACGGCTGCTCTGGGCCTGATCCTACACAATCCCTCCTTGGGAGGGATGGAAGCTGGTTTGGTGGCAGAAGGGAAAAACACACGGTGGATCTGTGAAGAGGTCTGCTGTCTGTCCCACTGGCCAACTATTGTATGGTCATTCAACAAACACTGATCATGCTGGGCCCCCGGGGGATTTAGTGACAAGCAAAGCAGGCAGAACTCCCCATTGCTGTGCTGTTTCCTGTCCAGGGGCAGAGGCAGGCTTTGAGGTCCCAATGGCCACTGTAATCAGGGCTTGAAAGAAGACTGGAGATGCATCATAATGGTGCTGACTGGAGCCCAGTGGCCTGGATTTGAATCCCGGCCCCACCACTTACAGGCTGTCTTCACCTGTCAAAGGCAGATGAGAATAAATCAGTTAAGTTTTTTGCACCACACTTGACCATTCTAATTACTCGCACATGCACAATGAACCCACTCAAGCCTCCGAGCATACAGTTATGGCCATTTGACAGATGATGAAACAGGCACAGAGAGGTCAACAACCCACGCAGGTCACACAGCCAGTGATGGTGGCCAGACCAGGACGTAAACCCAGGCAGCCTGAGCTGCAGGATTGCTGCTTTTAACCACTTGCCTCTACTCTTACCATCTGAGTAGGAATAAGTCATTTCTGTTGTAAAGATGTTGTCTGGAGACATGTTGATGACATCACAGGGACCCCTTTTTGGGAGGCCTGTGGGAGAGATTCTCGCCTGTTCTCGGTACCAAAAATAGTTAAGTTTTCTCCTGAGCATCTGGCCTGCCTTTGTTTCAGGACACTGGGAACTGCATAAATGACCAGCTTTCCCTTTTTGAGTTGGCTGCTAAGGAGCTTCGAGCCAAATTTATGGCCTACCCATATGCTGGTTGTTCGGAATTTTAAGGGATGAATTTTTCTTAGCCTCCTTTCTGGCTCTATGTCCCTTTTCTTTTCTTCCTTTTTTCTCCCTTGCAAAACACACACACACACACACACACACACACACACACAAAAAAAAAAAAAAACTTTAAAGGGATTGAAAAAATAACTTAGAAAATAAAACCAGTTTGAAGTTGGTGATAAATATCCCCACTAATCCCCAGTTTTTTGTGGCTGCATGGTATTCTCGTCTGAGGATGCACCTTAGGGTTTGAAATCAGTCCCCTCTGTTGTCAAACAGCTGGAAGGGAAAAAAATTCCAGTTGCCCAAATGTAAACAGCACTTTAATGAGCCTCGGTGCAGTGATCATGTGCTTGTCCACACCGTTTGCCTGGGCCAAATTCCTGGACTCAGGATTGGCCTGGGTTCAGTGCCAATGCAGAAATCCTACGGTTTTGGCTCTGGTTTGGCAGACCGCTCTCCAGAAACTTCTAATTCCTACCTTCCTGTTTAAGTGGAGCTATCGTTTGGTATGTTGCATATCCTTGTGAACCACTCGGAGTCCTCTCTGGAACAACGCAGGATACAAATAAATATATAAGCCCCAAGCCACTTCTGCTTCCTGATTAAATTATCCGGCCACAAATGCAATAATATCCTTGTCTTATTAAGAGGCAGCCGCAAGCTCTTTTCCTGTTGGCTGTGTCCCCACTAGCCAGTGCTGGATGGATGGCTGCCCCTGGGGTCCCACAACAGTCCCCGCCCTGGAAGAACTAGGAATCGGTTTTGAGCCAAGGTGTAGGTGGTGAAGCTTTAGGCTCAGGTGGTATCTTGGGTGAACAGTAAGAATAACTTTTCCTGTGGCTCGTACTCAATCCCGGACCTCTTCACGGAGACTGCTGCTTAACTGGGGCAGCATCCTTGGTGAAAGTATTTGAAAAAAGTTCCAGCCAGAAAAGACAACTTGTGAAACAGCTACTTGAGCACATAGCTTACCCATTTGGAGTCCATTTAACAGGAATATTAAACTTGGAACCAGCAGTTCAGCCAAGACAGCAGTTGGCTCCCCCCATGCATTAGCCACATTTGAAGTGAGACAGGCCACCCGATTGGAGATTTCTGCACCTGGGAAGTTCCTGAGCTGTCACACCTGCTCTTTGACGCATTTCCTTTAGGACAGGTTGTTCTCTATCCCAAGGGCTGTGACCTCCAAGAGGTGGCGACTTTGGCTGCAAGCTAAACCCAGTCTAGGAAAGCCGTCATTTAGATTTTCAAACAGTGAGCCTTCCAGGATATTCAGTGGTTCCTGGGGACATGAAGTTGACTGCATATGTGAACTTGAACCCGCTGGGTGAAACTCAGGATCTCTGCTGTGCTGAGGTTTGGCAGCCAGACCCCAGACATTTAATTACATGGCTGCAGAGAACACTTCAGTGAGGTGCGTCCAATGCAGACAATTATTTTAGGAAAGCCGTGGGGGCCTCCCCTCCTTGCCACTTAAATCTTTCTTCTCCTTTACAATTCAATATTTCATACGCGGAGAGAAAATGGCTTGTTTGCTTCAAAGGAAACACTAGGAAATGTAGGAAAGGGATGCTAATTATGTTGAATAGGGCTGCTTTGTCTCCGCACAAATAAGAATATTCGGGGGGTTCTGTTCCAAATTGCTTGGGGATCAGAGCCAGGGGAGCTCGGATGGTGATGCTTGGGCTCACGTTTATGGCTTTTGCGTGTGTGGTTTTTTAAATAGGATTTGCCTCGAAAGGAGACAAAGCTAGTTCCGTGTTCTCCCAGAACCAAGTGTGGCCGAGGTGGGTGTTCCTCGGCTCCTTAGTTGCGCTTCCCGTCTTAGGCTGAGCTCCTCTGGAGTCAGAGCTACAGGGCCAGTGTTGAGTGCATGTGTTCACCTGGATCATGCCCGCGGGCCAGGAAGGTCCGGCGGGTGCTCGACCCATTCCTCCAAGCGGGAGGTGTGGACTTGTAAAGGGGGGGTTCCTCCAACTCCGGAAGGATGTATGCAAGGTGCAAAGAATGACTGATTACAATGGTTTCGGATGGTGTTTATGAATGATTTATTTTTCTTTTAAATGAATGGAGGAATCAAGCTCATCTGTATAATTATATCACACTCGCTCACATTCCAATAAGCTTAAACATAAAAAGGCTTTACTGAGTGGGAGAAGCAAAGGTGGGCCAGGAACTGGAGTCTCTGGGGTTGCTCGTCACTTGCAGCCTGTCTTATCTCTGCTATAGCTGTGGGAACGGCCTCTGCGGGGCGATCAGTTCATGGCTGTGCCAATGAACAATTATTGTGGGGCTCTATTTCTCTGTAAAACACTTGGGGCTTTATCAGAATTTCTTCTGGGCCTGTAGGAGAACCTCCTGGATCGGGCCAGAATCTACTTCACAGCTCCACAGCCACCACCCTTCATCATTGCCTGGCACCCCACGGTCTGTTCCCTCCGCAGCCACGAGAGGGCGCCTGTGAACAGCCCTGTCGGCTCCCTGCCCTCATTCCCACATTCCCCCTTGCTTACTCTGCTCCAGCCAAGACAGCCTCCTCCATGTTTCCCAAACCAGGCACTGTCCTGCCTCAGGGCCTTTGCACTTGCTGTTCGTGCTGCCTGGAGCATCCTTCCCAACATATCTTCAAGCTCCTCCTCCATCTCCTTCCTCCCTCTTGACTAAAATGATTGCTTCTCATGGAGGCCTTCCCAGGTCTCTCAAATTGCAACCCCTCGCCACCTGCCATCCCCAGCATTTCTTCAGGCATGACTTCTCTCTCAGGATCTTTTCTCATTACCCTTGAAGTGCTTGGTATTTACTTATTTGCTTATTTCTGCTTCTCTTTAATGTAAGCTCTTAGAAGAGCTTTTGTGTTTGTGGGTTTTGCTCACTGCTGTGGCTTCAGTATCCAGAATACAACCTGACACACAGTAGGAGCTGAGCAAATACTGGTTGCAGAAATTGAGCCCGTCATGCCCTGATACAAAAGACTGGGATTTGTTTCTGACTCCAGTATGTTCTGGGGAAGTTCAAGGGGGCCTGATCTGGGCACCCAGTGTGTTCTATCCAGTATTTAATGCTTTTTGAATGCTTTTTCTCAAATCTCTCCAGATACTGATTTCAGTTTGTGGTGCCAAAAGTGGTCCTCCTCTTTCTCCTTCCGGCTCAGCCTCAAGTTTAGTTTAAATGTCTGTTCCCTGGGGTACCTCCTCAGGGACCCACCAGCCTGGGGAAGACCTCCCGTTACTCCTTGCCATTTCTTTGGAGCCTTCACGGAAGCATAGAGGTGTAGAAGTATCAGTGGGCTTCTCAGTTTAATGTCTGTCTCCACATCCATGGGGCAGCAACCAGATACATTTTGCCTTCCCTCTTCCAAGATCCTACCCCAGGCCCTATGCTTGGTATAGAATAGGCACTCATTAGATATTTTCTGTAAGTCTGGAAAATGATGACTCTCTGAAATTCCCTGGTACACAGTGGCTTTCAAAGGCTCTGATAAGTCCTGCATCGGAGAGACTTGTTCCACCCAGCAATATGCAGACTTACTTGACCACCGAGCACCCCTTTTCCAGCATGCCTGGTAAGACTGCCGGTGTTCCAAGAAGCATGGCTTGGGGAACACAGCCATGAATGATCTCTGAATTATCCGAGGGTTATAAACTGACTGGAAGTTTAATTTATAAGTGTGAAAGGGACGCCTTCTATTCAAGGGCTTGGAGGTCTCTGTGAGGATTCTGTCACCCTTTGCCCACTGCCTTGCCTGGGCTTCCCAGGAGCAGGAGGCTGGGAGAGAGGAACAGCAACAGTAGGGGTGCACTCAGTGGCCCCCGGGGTATGTCCAAGGCCCCTGTGCGCTGGGAAAGCAGAGAGGGAGGCCCAGCTTCGGGGGTCAGGGCTGCTGGCACTTTGGAGGCACTTCTCTGTGTGTGAACATGTGAGAATGAATTTCTGTCTTGTGAATGGACTTGAATTCCACAATCCCTTGCAGGGTTCCTTAACCCCTCAGTGCTTTGGTGGGTGGTGTTTGGAAAATGGGAATCCTAGAGAAGAAAGTGAAATCTACTGCCTCAGGCACTCTACACGTGGTCTGGCACATTCCAGGGGCCCAGCAAAAAGCACCTGTCATTTCTCGCGTCTCCTTTTCTCTCCCGGCGGGGGTGGGACGAATCCCCCATTGGGTTCCTGCTCTCTGACCCATGACGTCCCTGCAGACCCTTTTCCAAAGCCCAGAGGAAGGCTGGCAGCTGTACACCTCGGCCCAGGCCCCCGATGGGAAATGCATCTGCACGGCAGTGATCCCTGCTCAGAGCACCTGCTCCCGTGATGGTCGGAGCCGGGAGCTGCGGCAGCTGCTGGAGAAGGTGAGAACCATCCAGGTTCCCCAGCGTGGCTGTGAAAAGCTCCCAGCTCCCGCCTGCCCTCTGCCCCCATCCAGGTCAGCCAGGGCTAGACCTACCACGCAGAGCCGGTGGAGAACCCGGCTCCCCTCCAGGTGGATATTTTAATGTCGTTCAGTGCTCCTTTGGAGAAGCTGCGCTGTGCGTGGGGGAACAGAGAGGAAGAAGGAGCCTGGTGGCAGCATCAGTCTCAGTGTGTGAGCTGTGTCCTCCACCCCCCCATGCGCTTCCCACTCAGCCCTTTAGTCTGCCAGACTTACCCACCTGGGGTTTTGTGTCCCTTGGGGAGAGGTCTCACGCTCCATCCCGACACATATAAAGATTCCTTCCCCTTCTGATCGTGGTTGATATAAAATGGCCCCCATTCAGTATATCCCCCAGGACGCTTTGGTGCCCTTTCTGGGCTGACTGCTGTGCCTTGCCACTGCCCAGCTGAACGGCCCATTAGCTAGCTCTGATGTCGGTGTTGAAAAAGACCAGCTACCTCCCACCGTTACCTTATGAGGAAGAAGCAAAGAACCAAAGAAAGAGACCCTTACTGGCACCAGGGGCTGCCACCCATTAACGCTGTAAGATCGTGCCCTGCCCACTAGACCAGAGCTCCTTTCCTCAACAGTTGGGACATCTATGGGGTGTCTCCTGATTGTTGTCAATGGATATAAAAGTGTTCTGTGGCGTCCAGGGTGGGTAGCAGGTCTGTTAGGTTTCTGAGAACTTCCAAATGTCATGTGAACAGTGGTTCAGGAAAGTCTGTCCATGTCAGTAAGCATCTGGTGCTGTCTCTAAGTTCACCTTAGCTGGGTAGAGCCCACTGGGTGGAGGCGGGATCTCGGGGGCCCTCATTCTGGGTTAGGAAAGGCCAGGGCGAGGGAATTCAGTTCACTTATGTAGCCAGAAAGTATTTATTAAACTTCTAGTTTGGGCCAGTGCTGGCCAGTTTGGACAAGCTAGACACCGGGTCTTCCTCTGAGGATCCCACCTGCAGGAGGCTGATGAATAACATTCCAGGCAGTAGTCATAGCTGGGAAGAAAATAACCATGTAAGGGGAGAGAGGTGGTCAGGGAAGGCACTCTGAGGAGGTGATGCTGGAGTTGCGACCTCAGGGATGAGAAGGAGCCGGCCTTGGGAAGATGACGGGAACAGCGTCCCAGCTAGAGGGATCAGCGAGTGCAAAGTCCCCACGGCGGGGGGGAGGGCAGCTGCTAGTGTGAGGGGAGGGAGGTAGGTGACGGGGGCAGGACCAGCCCACAGGTTCTGCAACGGAGGGTGATCTGGCTTCCCTGTGAAAAGCTCCCTTTGGCAGCTACGCAGAGGACTGACTACGGGGGGCAGGGATGGAAGCAGGAGAGCAGGTGGGGTGGAGAGAGGGGAGAGCTGAGGGGCTGTGGCTGCCCGACCAGACAGGAGCCGCCAGATGGCCTGGGCTTGCCATGGGGAGGCCGCTGGAAAGATTCGGGCAGGAGAGGGGAGGTCAGGCGTCCCGCAAAGGTCTTGCCTGTGGCATGTTGGGGGCAGGCCTGGGTAAGAGCCTGGCCCTCCCTAACGTCCCTGGTTCCTAGGTCCAGAACGTCTCGCAGTCCATGGAGGTCCTTGAATTGCGGACGTACCGTGACCTACAGTATGTGCGCAGCATGGAGACCCTCATGCGCAGCCTGGACGCGCGGCTCCGGGCGGCCGATGGGTCCCTCTCGGCCAAGAGCTTCCAGGTGGGTGCCTGTGGGTTCAGGTCAGTGGTCAAGGGGCCCATGAGTTCTGAGAATGGGGTCACGTCAGGGTTGGCTGGGATCTAGGGTCCGAGATGGGCCAAATGTCGGTCCAGGTGGGCATCAAAGGGGAGGGCTGAAGTTGTGGGTCAAAAGGTGGGGTCAGTTCTGGGTCAGAGGTCAGGCAGGGATCAGCAAGGGTTCTGTGATGGCGGACAGGAGCTGAAGGACAGGATGACGGAGCTGTTGCCTCTGAGCTCGGTCCTGGAGCAGTATAAGGCGGACACACGGACCATCGTGCGCCTGCGGGAAGAGGTGAGGAATCTCTCCGGCAGTCTGGCCGCCATCCAGGAGGAGATGGGCGCCTTCGGGTACGAGGACCTGCAGCAGCGGGTGCTGGCCCTGGAGGCCCGGCTCCATGCCTGCGCCCAGAAGCTCGGTATGCCTTCACCCTAGACTTTGACCTCTGACCTCCATGCCCAACCCCAATCCCACTGTGTGCCCAGGACCCGGACGTGGTTTTGACCCCTATCTTCTAAACTTCGACCCATTACCCAGAAACTGGAAAATACTCTGATCCTTGACCTCCAATCCCTAACCCCCAGCCTAAGTCCATCTTGGGACCAGATTTCTGGACCCTCTCTTGCCCCTTGTCCCAGCACTTCCCGGTTTGACCACACGCCCTCATCCTTGCCCTGCCTCCCTTGGGCCTTTCCCATCTGCCACCCTCATGCCCCTTGTTCCTGCTTCCCAGGCTGCGGAAAGCTGACCGGCGTCAGTAATCCTATCACTATTCGGGCCATGGGGTCCCGCTTTGGCTCCTGGATGACCGACACGATGGCCCCCAGTGCGGATAGCCGGGTGAGTGACTGTGCTCACCCCAGGGGTCAGAGGCTGGGGAGAAATAGTCTGTGGCTGCCCAGAGATGCCCAGCGACTCCACACCAATGATTCTCTTGTAGCTTTAAGTGTCCCAGGATCTTTAGGGCCCTTGGAACCCCCCTTGCCTGCTTAGTGACCACCAGGTGACCAAGGACCTTCCAGCCCTGTGAATCCCCCAGTCTGTTGACCTTTGAACTTCCAATGGCTCCCATCGTCACGATTGCCATCGCCTCTGACCCCCAGCAGCCATCCACTAGCTGTCCAGTGACTGTCCTAGTGACTGATGGGGTCACTGGGTGTCATAGGTCAGAGGTGACAAATCGCCACTGCACCACCAGGATCACTGGCCTCCCAGGGAACATGGTGATTCAACCAAGAGGTTGAGAGCTTGAGTATGGCAATCAGACTTGGATTTGTGTCCTGCTTCCACCAATTCTTAACTAGGGGATCTTGAGTGGGTTCCTTAATGTTTCTGAGCCTCAATTTCCTTATCTACAGAATGGTGGTGATAATGTTGGCATTAAAGTTTTTAAGGCGCTTGGCCCATAACCAGCTTGAGCAAGGGCACGCACAATGCTAGTTAATGTGGTGGCAGTGATATTGATGGCGGTGATGGATGACAACCTGGTCACCTTGTGGTTACAGGGATTATCCATGGGCGGTGAATCCAGGTGACCTCTTACCATGAGGGCTGTCCAGTGACCACGCGCTAACCATCCAACAGCCAATGACCGGGACCGGTGAATTCCTGGGCCCAGTGGGCTGCCAGGCACTGAGATTTCCCCTGATCCTTAGGGATCAAGCAAGACCACTGAGTCTGAAGACCAGTGGCACTCCTGACCAAATGATCCCAGTCACTGGGACTGTGATTGGTCATGAATGGCCACCGGATGTCCCATGACTGAGGCATGACCACTTAGGGACCGTGGTTGATCGCTGAGTGGTTGCTGGGGGTGGCCCCCCGTGACCTGCGGCTGTTTCGTAGGTCTGGTACATGGATGGCTACTACAAGGGCCGGCGGGTCCTGGAGTTTCGCAGTCTGGGAGACTTCATCAAGGGCCAGAACTTTATCCAGCACCTGCTGCCCCAGCCGTGGGCGGGCACGGGGCACGTGGTGTACAACGGCTCGCTGTTCTACAACAAGTACCAGAGCAACGTGGCGGTCAAGTACCACTTCCGTTCGCGCTCCGTGCTGGTCCAGAGGAGCCTCCCCGGTGCCGGCTACAACAATACCTTCCCGTACTCCTGGGGCGGCTTCTCCGACATGGACTTCATGGTGGATGAGAGCGGGCTCTGGGCCGTGTACACCACCAACCAGAACGCGGGCAACATCGTGGTCAGCCGGCTGGACCCGCACACCCTCGAGGTCGTGCGGTCCTGGGACACCGGCTACCCCAAGCGCAGCGCCGGCGAGGCCTTCATGATCTGCGGTGTGCTCTACGTGACCAACTCCCACCTGGCCGGGGCCAAGGTCTACTTCGCCTACTTCACCAACACGTCCAGTTACGAGTACACGGACGTGCCCTTCCACAACCAGTATTCCCACATCTCCATGCTGGATTACAACCCCCGCGAGCGGGCGCTCTACACCTGGAACAATGGCCACCAGGTGCTCTACAACGTCACCCTCTTCCACGTCATCAGCACCGCTGGGGATCCCTAGGGCGGCCCGGCCTACCGCCCGCCTCCTCCATCTGTCCCCTCCCGCACTTTCTTTCTCTCCCGACCTTTCCACCGCGCTTCCCTTCCCTGCCTCTGTGCATTCCGTCTCTTCTCCTTTGTTGATTCCTGCATTCGGAGGCGCACTCCGCCTGCCTTTTTACGGAAGTCGCTCTGTCTCTCTACAGCTCTGACTTTCCGGTTCTCTCTGCCCGCCGTCTCTCTCTTTAATCTCTCCCCGCCCCGCCTCCCCTCCCAGGAGTTGAGTGCATGGATTGGTTTCTTGTTTTATTTACACTTTTTCTTTCCGCGTTGCCGGAATAAATGGGACCTTTGACGTTTGATGCTTCAGTTGCTCTCCGTGTCTCGCCCCGGCCGGAGGAGGCATGGTGGAGGGTGAGTCTGGGTCTGGAGATCCACGGGGCCACAGGCTTTGTGAACCAGGGGGCAGGCGAGCCGGGCCTGGGGCGGGGGTCGGGGGGGGGCCCGGCTGGGGCACGTGGCAGGGCGAGCCCTGCAGGAGGCCAAGGCACTGAGACCCAATCCGAACTTGTTTTGTTTGGAAATATTTCGTTTAAAAGCAGTTTGATCTGAACTGAGAATTATCTTTTATCAAAATGTTGAAAACCGGCCACCAATGAATATTCTTTGTGGCTGTTTTTTTCCCTCTGACCACTCCCAGTGCCTAGAGGAGCTGTCTGGCAACTTTTAAAATGGCTTTTTAACAATTTGGCTGCTTTGAAGAATGTGGGTATTAGAAGACACAGTAGAATCTTTCCTTTTTTTCCCCCTTTGCTTTGTAATTTCAAAGTCTTTTTAAAGCAGTTGCACCTGTTCTGAGTTCACTAATCACACACACAAAAAACAGCCTGAAGGTGTGCTGGGTGCCTTCTGTAAAGCACACCGACCCCCCCATGCCTGGAGCCAATTTACCTGGAAGTACGGGGATGCGCAAAGCTAGGAAATACCAGGGGCGTGTGAGGTGGTGGGGAGAGATCGAAGACGTGAGCAGGGGTCAAATCCTCAGGACCCCAGGCAATATGGCCAAGGGGGTGGTGGCTGGGGTTCACAGAAGGGCAAGAACAAAATGGGGGCCTTATGCCTGCCACATCCGTGGTGGCCTGGGTGAGGCACTCGGTAAGGGACGTGCAGTCACCTCTGGGGTCGGTGGTCGGGAAAAAGGACCGTGCTGGACTCCCACATGTTTCCCCAGCGCGTGGCCTCACGGCCCCCACCGAATCCGGAGCGGGAACATTATGCAAAGAGCCGCACCCTGCTCCCCATCTCCCCATGTCTAATTAATGGCCTCCCTGATTGAATCATCTCCGCTCCGTGCTGGCATCTCCGGGAACTCGGGACACCGGGGCCATATTGAGAACGAAACCAATGAATAATAAATGTGGCTGCCTAATGCACTCATTTAAAACCAATTTTTAAAGAAATCTTCAAGAAAAGCAATTAATTTTCATTTAAATTAACAAGTTTGACATAGGAAGAGAATTGATTCCTGGATAAGCACCTTGAGAGGCACTTTATACCTGCTTAAGAAAAGAAACCTGGACCTCCCCCCCTCCAAGTATGTATTTATTTGGAGGCAAATCTCCAAGGTGAATGTGGCAGTGGTGGGTGGGGAGTTCAAGGTCTCTGATTCTGAATTCTCACAAACGTTGGAAATTGGGGTTGCTGGATCTCGGTCCAGAATACACACAAGACCTGGAGACCCACGTGGAAAGTGGGGCTGGGTATGGGTGGACATGTCACTTCTTGTGTGCCACTCCTCAGATGCCCATGGGCACTTTGCAGTGGAACCACCCCTTCTCCCTCCTCACACACAGGCAGGCCCAGTGCCAGTACTTTTGTCTGTGGCTTTTGTTCCCACCTAGAATGGGCAGGAATCCACCTTCCAAAACCAGGCCAGGATCACGGGTCACCGTGTATCTCAGGCTGCCTGCTGCTCACTGACTTCCTCTCTCCTGGCCATGTCCCTGGCTACACTGGGTTAGCTGGTGGCAGTGCGTGCATTACCAAGGGGAGGTGACTGGTGCCAGACCAGAGGGGTGTGGAGGGATCTGCCTTGTCTTGAAGGCCTGGATTCTTGGCTCTGCAGGCAGGAGTGGGTGGCTGGGAATGTGGAGCAGGTGAGGGAAGCCATAGCTACTTGATCGTGAATCAGCTGACGCTGAGTGGGCTCTGGGGGCACTTTTATCTAACAGCAATGTTCTTGCATGTCTGGGTTTTGGCCGCTGCATGACTAGACAAAGGGGGAGGTCCACAAAAGCAGGTGGCCACGTTCAGATGGTGGGCAGACATGTAGGGACTAGAGTCACACGGGCACAGGCACGCTTGGACACAGACACACACACACGAGATGGGAGTCCCACGAAGACCATTTCTCTGTCAGGCCCTGCACAGGAAAAGGCACACGCCTCCCTGGCAGCATCCCAGGGGCCTGAGTGGACCCCTGGCCCCTCCTCTGCTGGCCTGTTTGCCTTGGACTAGAACTCCTCAGACCCCCATGCTTCCCAAGCACCCATTTCTGATTCTTCCCAGAGGCTCAATTGGGCCAGGAGGGGGATGATCGCTTCCCAAGCCCCTGGAACCATTGGTGCAAACAGCAGGGCTGTGGCCTGCCTCGGGCACCCCAGGCAGTGGCAGGAGTCTGCAGGGCGAGGCAGCTGAGCAGGTGGCTGGCCCTAGCCCCCCAGGCTGAGAGGAAAGCCATTAAACCTTCCTAATGACAAACACTCCAGCAGGCGGCAGGCAGAGAGTGATTGCTCCAGAAACTGGCCAGATGGGGACCAGCCCAGGTGACTGAGACTCAGGCCTTTATTAGACTCAAGGCCCCTGGGGGGACTCCCGTGGGGTCAGGGAGGGCTTGATTCTGCTCAGGTCCCCAAGCTCTGCTTTCGTCCTCACCATCTGGGCTGGTCCCCATTAAGGAAGGGGTGCAGGGTGGGCAAACCTGCCTCTAACAGACCCACAGGTCCCAGACTGAACTTTTGAGCCCCCAGCCCTGGCCCTGGCCCTGGGGCAGCTGTGAAGAAGGGACAGCAGGTGGGCTGCACCCCCAGCCACCCACCCCAGCAGGTGCCTCCCTGCATCTGCCAGAGATCCCCTCTGCACCACAGCAAGCCCCCACACCAGGCTAGCCCCATTGCCATGGTAACAGCATCTGCAGGGGCGGCAGGACCCAGGCACAACCTGCCAGAAGGGCTTGTGACACGGAAGCCGGTGTCCGGGTGCTGTGTGATTCAGTCTGGCTAGAGTGGGTGTGTGGGTGTGTGCTGGGCCGGTGGAGGTGGGTGGGGGCACGCAGGGAGCACCAGGCAGAGGGGCTTTAATCCGGCTCTCCGCAGATCCACCCCGTAAGAGTCCCAGCACCACCCTGACTGTTGAATCCAGAGCTGTGGGGTCAGGACAGGGCTCTTGAATCTAGAACATTCTTGAACCCCCAAGTGTGGGGAGAGCTGGTGCTGAAAGGTGCCCCACTTCCCTGGGAGTTTGGCTGCTGGTGAGAATTCCTGCTAGTATGTCCCAGGCCCAGGATGAGCAGAGGCTTCTTTGGGAGGAGGCAGCTTGGACTCCGGGCACCAGGGATGGTGGGAGATGGTGGCTCCCCGACCTCGGCAGGGAGGAAATGAGACCCAGGACAGCAGAGCAGGGGTTCCAAGTTTAATTGAGGGTGCAGAGCTTCTGCATGGCTGCTCAGAGAGGCCCCAAGGCAGCCTGGGCCCTTCGCGGAGCATTTGCGTTTTGCAAACTGAATAGAGGAACCTGGCATAACCAGAAACTTAAGGCCCTCCTGCCCCCGTCCTGCACCTGGGGGGACATGGGGCGGCTCAGCAACTAGGCCTTCTCTTTGTGATGGGTCACCCCTGCCCCCAGGTCCGGGAGCCCTGGGGGCCCCCCAATCCCACTGCCCTTCTGAACTCAATTCTGAAAGGGGAGGGGAGGCTGGCAGGGATGACCCCAGCCAGGGCGGATGGGGAGCCCCCAGAGGTGAAGAGCCCCCCTCCCAGCCATTTTGGGGACAATAAATACTGTGTGACATTAGCAGGGAGGGTCGCCCACTGGGCCTGGCCGCCAGTGCCTCACTCCGTGCGCAGGATGATGTGGATGCCAGAATCCGTGAAGACCGGCCCGCTCATCTCCCCTGTCCGCAGCGCAAAGGAGGCATCTTCAAAGGGTTTCTGCATCTGGCCTAGAGAAGCCGTGAGGGGTGGTGTCCGGGGGTCAGGACCCTGCGCAAGCCAGGGCCAGGCGGATGGAGCTCCCTCCCGCACGGAGCCTCGGGCTCACTCAGCCCCATCTGCCATGCGGCTTATGGCCCCGTCCCAGTGCCCCAGCCAGGGTGGCAGAGGCATTAAGGCCTTGGGAAGCCGGAGGACAGTGTGAGGGACGGCAGGCGGACGTGGTTGGCGATGAACTGTCTCGCCAGCCTAGCCGTACTCCTGCCCCCTCATCGGTCCTGCCTGCCTCCTGGGGCACAGGCAGGGGCTGAGAGCCCCTTGCTGGCTCCCCCGCACCCCTCACCCCTTCCTGGGTTCTTCCCTGATGTTCCACAGGCCCCAGACAGAGGAGGGAGGAGGGAGAGGGGGAGGCGGCAGCCTGGTCCCAGCCTCCCTTTCCACTGCCCCTGCCCCATACGTCTAAACTCTGGGCTGCTGGTCTGAGCCCCTGCCCTCACCCAAGGGCAGGGTGGGGACAGGGACTGTAGAAGACATGCTCTGGGGCTGTCTGATACCCCAACAAGAGGAGAGGTGAACAGCTGCAGACTGATCCCCATGGAAGGACAGGAGAAGGCTCTGCACCCAGAAGGAGGGCTGTGCTGCCACCTGGTGGACCCAGAGGCCTGCGCGGCAGGGGATCCCCCAACTCCACCTGTGCGGCCAGGGGTAACCTGGCGCCGAGGTGCCCATTCCCCACGCACCTCTGCTGAAGGCACCCAGGTCTCCCCTGGCCTTGGCTGAGCTGCAGTCGCTGAACTGTGAGGCCAGAGATTCAAAATCCTCCTCTCCCGACTTTATCTTCTGGATGTAGCCTGTGGACACAGGACATGGGCATGCAGGGAGAGAGACCTTTAGGACAGGTGGTGGGCAGGTGAGGGCAGCACGTCACTCCAGACGGTCCCTGAACCCGTCCTACCACGTGGGTGACACTGTGAGCACAGCCTGCCCTCTGCCCACCCCAAACGCGCAGGGAGACCTCCAGGCTCCTGTCGGGAGGAAAGCAGGAAGGGGGCAGACACTGAAGAGGCGGCTGGGACCCAGGAACCCCAGAGCCCCCGGGGCAGGGCTGGAGAGTCCTCTAGAGGCTTCTAGGAGAAAGGCAGGAGGCCAGGGTGCGTGCCCAGCTCTGCCACAGGAGCCGGCAGAGGACTCAGCTGTGCCATCGTCCTGGGAAGGAGGTGGGCCTGGCTGCTCACCGGGGCGGCCCTCGGAAGGATGTGTGCCATTGCCATGGACCACAACCCCGGCGCAGCCGCCGGCTCTCCTCTCAGCTGCCCCGGCATGGTGTGCGGGCAGCGCACCAGGTTCACTCTGTGCAGCCCACACTGTCCCCACCGGGCACAGACTCTCCCTGGAGGGAAGGAGTGTGGGGCTGATGGAGGGAAGGGCAAGGATGACTGAGGAACAGGGCCCCCAGCAGAGGGGCGCCAGTGGGTGGTGTTGGACCTGTGTGGCACATTGGGGGGTTAGAGGGGACCGAAGGAGGACGGTGTGTGTTGGGGGTGAGGAGCCACCAGCCCCCACGCTGAGTCCAGAGAGCGTCCTATCCTCTCCTAAATGCACCCGTTCTGCTCCGACCAGCTGCCCTGGCAAATGATGGGCATCCCTGCCAGCATCCTCCCTATGCCCATGGGTGCAGTCGCTAGGTGGGCTCATGGGACCTCTGGTCCCAGGATGCAAGGACAGCCCGTTGTCCTGAGTGGCCCCGTGTGGCTTTCTTGACAACTGCTCTCCTAGGGGCTTTCACCCTGAGGGGCCTGGGACCCCACCCCGTGGCTTAGCAACACCCTGGACATGAGGGTCACCCTGTTACACCTACAGGTGACACCACTGTGACACCTCTGCCTCTTGCTCCTCTTGTCCTAAAGGAGGCTGTGACATGCCTGCCTGGTACCTGTGACATGCCAGGGACACTGATAAATCTACCTGAGGTGCTGAGGCCCAGACACTCCGTCTGCCTGACACCAGGCCAATACAGACTTCACTCACTGGGCTCAATGGCCTCAGATGGGATCCTGCCTGACCTCAATGTTGCCACAGTCCACCTGCCTGGGACATGGCATGACCATGACAGCATGCCCATCACCTGGCCTCACTGCATGTCACGGCAGCGACCACACTGTCCTGGTGTCCGATCCGCTTGCCTGCTTCCATGCCGAGTCCTTCCCTCTGCCTCCCTCGTGTCCCTGTCACTCTTGTCTTGTCCTGACCACCCTGTACCTCTGGGCCTGAACTGTTAGTCATTTGCCAGCTGGCCACATAGCATACTGCCCAGCATGGAAAGAGACCCTGACAATCATCTGTCACTTATGTCACCATCGTCCCTTCCGTGGGGGCTGTGCACCCCAGGGACAAGGCTGCCCCTACTTCTCTCTGACCGGACCACCTCTCGCCTTCCTTGCCTGCACTTCTCAGTCTGGCCTGGTCATCACGACAATGACCTGTCCAGTCAGGCTCACTGACGTCACACTTCTGCCTGTAATGCCCTGGGGTGGTGCAGACAGCTCCTGGAGCTGCTAGAGGGTCCTCTGGTTCCAGACACATACATCCCTATCACTAGGATTCTCCTCTGCTCCCTGGACTTTGGTTATCAGCCCACCTTGCCCCTGCGGCATGAGACTCCGCCTCCTCTTCTTTCTGGACCTCTACACGCCGCTGCTGGGGATCCTGAGCACACAGTGCCCCCTGGTGTACCTACCTGCCTCCAGGAAACACACCTGTCCACGCATGCCCAGCCTGTACAAGCGCCTCCAGGCGCTGGGGCCATGGGTGCGGCCGCAGGGATCCCTGAGACCTGACAGCCTGGCCAAGGGGCGTGCACGCACCAGCCTAAAAGTGGAACCAAAGCCAAGTTTTCACACCCCACGGCCCCCAGCACCCACTTCTTCCCTGACCAGCCAGCTCTCTCAGAAAGCATTTGGCTTGGATGGGAGCTTAAAAGTGATTAAAAAAAAAAACATCCTTCCTGAGTGACCCTTTCTAGACGCCGACCTTTAGGGTCTGGCCACAATCCAAGATACAAGGGGACCAACCTCAGGCCCCTATACATCTCCTCAGCCTTACACCTGCTGCCCCCACGTTGTCCCTGTCCCCTGGCCACCTGAGGCCTTTGTTAATGGTCCCTTCCTGCCCGAAGCTCTGCTGTCCTCCAGGATGACTCAGGAGCCCTCCCCCGGAGCTGGCTGCATGAGGTGCCCCTGGTGGGCCCTGCATGGTGCACGCGTCTGTCTGATTTGTGTCTGTTGCCTACCTCATACCAGGAGGACAGAGGCGGGTCCACCTTGTGCATTGCTGTGCCCCCAAACCCTGGCTCTGGGCACATAACAGGTGCTCACTGATGTTGAAGAATTCATGAATAAAGGAGACAGAAACGGGCCACAGGGAAGGAGGGACAGGGAGCCACCGCCAGGCCCTTTAGGCAGAAATGCTGCAGTCTTATGCCTGTTCTCTGTGACCCTCAAGATGGGGAGAGAAAGGAAGTATGCCAGGCACCCTCTCCTGCCCGGCCTCCTCCCAGCAATGCCCCAGCCTTGCCTGACTGCACCTACACCCTGCCCAGGACAGCACCCCTGCGGCGGGGCTCTGGTGCAGAGCTAGTAAGACATGGGGTGGGCTCTCCAGGAGACCCCGTCTGAAGCAGGGACCTTCTACCTGCTTTGGGGAGCTCAGGGGCCCCTGACACTGGCATCTGGTTCTACTGGCAGATCATAGGCCAGCCTTCTTACAGTGTATCCTGAGGCCGGGGGTGGACTCTGGACCCAACTTCTGGGTTCATATCCCAGCTCTGCTGACCCTGAGCTCTGGGATCTGGTGGGCGACTACCTCTTGGGGCCTCATTCAGCTGACCTGCAAAATAGGCCTGGAAACTGCTGCCAGGAGTAAAGAAGGTGCTCTGAAACAGTGCCTGGCGCAGAGCAAGCCCTTGACAGTTACCAGTTGTCTGTCCACATTGCATAGACTGCTTATGTCCCCCCAGAATTCATACATTGAAGCCCTGACCCCCGATGTAGCTGTATTTGGAGACGGACTTTAAAATAAATAATGCAGATTAAATGAGGTCATGAGGATGGGGCCCTGATCCGTCAGATCCTTGTAAGAGGAGACACCAGCGAGTTCCAAACCAAGGAACTCTCCCAAACCAAGTTCCAAACTCTCTCCCAAACCAAGGAAAGGCCGTGTTAGCACACAGAGGAAAGGTGGCTATCTACAAGCCAGGAAAAGCACCTCCAACCCCCTAACTGGATTGACAGAACCTTCATCTCAGACTTCCAGAAATGCAAGAAATCAATGTCTGCTGTCTAAGCCACCCAATCTATGGTGGTCTGATGTAGCAGCCTGTGCTGATACACCGTAATTATTGAAGGGAACAAACGGGGCAGTCTCTGATTCTAAAATGGAAGGAGCCTGGACAGGGAGAAGGAGAAAGGCTTAGGTCTGTAGTCTGAGAAAACCTGAGATCCCAGGAGGGGCCCAAAGACCAGAGACCCAGCCTGAAGCCAGCTGTCTGAAGGGAGCCAGTGACCTTGGCTGGGGACACTGGGGCAAAGGCATTCAATGACCCGCAAACCCTGGGCAAGGGTGTGTGTGTGTGGGTGGGGGGAGCTGCTGCTCATCACAGGGCATCCCTGGGACCCTCTGGCACTGGGCATGTGGGGGTGGAGGGGTGGGGAGCAGGTAAGGGAGGGCTTCTCCACGGCCTGGCCTCCTGAGACGAGAACATCGGCAATGACAGGCAGCCGGTCCTCAGATGCCCGACGGGCCCTGGCCACAGCCCAGTAGCTGCAGAGGGGCGGAAGCCAGGAAAAGAAGCCTCAGCAGCAAACACAGGCGCACTGGTTCCCACTGTGGGCAGCCTGTCCCCTTGGGGCAAGGTGAGCAGGGCTCTCCTCTTTCCCACCCTTCTGGGTCTGAAAACCTCAGAACAGGGACCACTTGAGCTGGGAGGCCCCAACAGGTCATTCCCCACTCACTTCTTCCTCTTTCCCTGAGGCAGCCAGATGCCCTCATCGCTTATGGCAGGGCCCAGGCACCCTGCAAACTCCTCGCCTGGCTCCTGGCCCTTCTCAGCCTGGCCAGAACCTGCCCGTGAGGGTCTCTTCCCGCCTCAGTCCCCTGCACAGCCTTCCCCAGCCGAGCTTCAGGCCTTTCTTTCTGTTGTTTCCTCTGCCAGGAATCCTCCCTGATTCTTACTGGTTCTTCAAAGTGCTGTGCAGCCAACATGGGCCCACGAGAGAGACCCAGTCCCCGCCCTCATGGAGCTGAGGTGAGCTCTTTCATCTGCTTTCAAGATTCTGTGCAAGACCTTGGCTCCTGTCCACATGCTCTGAGGCATGAGGCTAATCGTGCCAGGCACTCACTGTAAGAGACTATAGGTAATACCATAGAGGCCCAGAACTGGACCACGAGATGTGACAGTAAAACACTGGCCAATACTGACACATGCGCTCTTTGCCAAGCCTGTGCTAACAACATCAAAGATCACAATAACCACTAGCAATTATGGGACATTTACGAGATGCCAGGTGCTGTTATTCACAACTGACAGCACCACGTCAGGAGTTCCCAGAACTGTCCCCTGAGGTGGGTCCTACTATCCTGATACTAAATTTACAAGTGAAAAGGCTGAGGCTGGGCACTGTTAAGGAGCTTGCTCAAGGTCACAGAGCCAGGACCTGGCGCAGGCGGATGGGGCCTCAGGCTGTTCTGGTGCCGCGGGTGGGGGGTGGGGCAGGGGTTGGGAGGACGGCAGTCTGGCGTGGGAGCGGCCCGGGAGTCTGGTGGGAGATGCTGAGTGGCCAGTGGGAGCACACGTGTTGTCCAGACCACTGTCTAACAGAACTTCCTGCAAGCACAGAGCTGTCTTGTATCTATGCTGTCCGAGATGGCAGCCGCTAGCCACTCGTGGCTGAATCCTGATGTTTTATCAGCACACAGCCACACCCACATATTTTCTCAAGCTGCTATCAGTTACAAAGCAGAGCTTGGGCACTGTGTGGCCCTCAAAACCTGAAAGATTTACCATCTGGCCTTTTAAGAAAAATACCTGCCTAGTGACCATTGTTTCAGATGTGGAGGAAATAGAGCAAAGAACAGCCTCCTCCCTGGAAGAGAATTTATCCCCCAACCCTGCTGAAGCTCCCTCTCCAGTATCCCTCCTGACCCGTCCACGTATGTGCCCCAGGACCCTGCCTGAAGACTGGACTTTCAACAATACCTTCCACCAAGTGAGGGCCCACTGTGTATCCAACACTGTCTCATCTCACTGAACTTCCCCGACAGGCCTTGGAGGAAGGTATGTAATAGATGGTGCCGATTTTATGGAGGTGAAAACTGAGTCTCAAGGAAGTGACACAAGTCCCCCAAGGTCACCCAGCCTATGGGGCACAGCTGTTATCTGAACCCAGGTCTGCTAGCCCCTTAAGGTGGGTCCTCCTGCCCACCCTGGCTCACCCTCAAATGCCAGATAGGAAGAAACAGGAGGCAGCCATGGGGCCAGGCTCACGTCACGGACAGGCACTTCGGGGTCAGGCAGCATCACACATAACAGCTGAGTGTGCTGGGTGGGGGGGTCTGCTGTGATTTTTACAAGGCTGGCTTTGGCCCCTGGAGAGAGACACTCCCCACCCTGTCTCCAGCCCTGCTCACCATTGATCAGCTCCAGGGCTTCCTCCTTGGTCCGGGTGATCTTCTCCTGCCGCCAGGACGAGGGTCGCCGTGACTGGCTGTGCTTGACCAGCAGGTGTGAGCAGCGGACCCTGGGGGGCTCCCCCTGTCCATTTTTGCTGCCACTGCTGCTATTGCCACTTGGCCGCTCCCACTGGCTGGCATTGGTGATGTGATTGAAGTAGTACACCCGGCCTGGAGGAGGGGGAGGCGGATATTCAGCGGGGACCTGCTGAGGACACTGCCCTGAGGCCGGGATAAGGGACTGGCCTATGAATGCCTTCAGTCTGCAAACCCACTGCGTTCACCACTGCCACAGATCCTCAGGGAACTAACATTCCAGATGGGGGCAGACAGGCACCAAACAGGGTAATAGGATAACTTCAGTCACTGATAACTTCAAGGAGGAAAATAACCCAGGGTGACTGCAGAGAGGAAGCTGGATGGTGGGGTGGGGGTGTGTGGGCAGGGAGTGGTCCAAAGCATGTACTGGGCAGCCACAGTGCCTTTTCAAATCTGGCTCTGCCTCTTACTCCCCGTTTGAGCTACCTTCCCAGGCCTTAGTTTTCTCACTTGTAAAATGGAGTTGACAGTACCTGCTCAGGTGTAAGGACCCAGTGAGTTCCTATCTGTAAAGTGCTGAGGATAGATAGTGCCTAGCACATGTCATGAGTGTGACAGCTATTATCCTCATTTTATAGATGACAAAACTGAGGCCCCACCTTCTGCATCTTTGGGGATGTTTTCTGAGTGTCAGCCCTGTTCCAGGTACACACGGGTGGAGGCAGGAACTGTACGCAGGCTGTCAGTCACAAAAGCTCTGCTCTTAGCCCTGTGCTGAGTCTTAACTATGCTGCACAATTAGGGGCCAGACGTTATCCAGGGACTAAGGAGGGGGAAGGAGGGCTGCCAATAAGAAGCTCCATGATGTCATTTTGGGAACCCAGAGTTTGCCTGGATTACGTGGAGGACTGGCGCCCAGCACCATGAAGGGCTGAACATCACCCTTATCAGAGCAGAAGCAGACGGAAATGCAGGCAAGGGGGCCCAGAATTGGTCACGGTAGTGTTTTTGCTGCAGGTGACAGCCACAGGTCAGGGCTGAAGAGGCTGGGCAAGAGCTGAGCCACTGGCTGACGGTAAAACCTTGACAATGGGCTCTAGCTCTCTGAACCTGTTTTCTTATCTGAAAAGTGGGGTAAGGTGGGAGACTAAGGACATCAAACTTCTAGGGTTAATGTGGAGAAATGATGATGATGCATGCGCAGGGCTCACCAGAGCAGCTGGCATTCAACAACAGGAATTATTACTGCGGCTGTGTGATTAGTATGGGGTATGGAGGCAGTGGAGTGAGATGCCTGGCCTGCTCGCCAGCAGCTGTAGTGACATGGGCAGGGGCCTCTGGAGTCACACGGACTGGATTCTCACCCAGCCCCTGCCCGCTGAAATCCATGACCTTGGGCGGTCCTTAAGCTTTTGGGCCTCAGTTTCCTCGCCTGCAAAATGGGGGTAATAACTACTTACTTCCCTAGTGGTGGCTCTTCAGGGAGAGAACACACTTGACACAATGCTTGGCGCTGAGATAAACGTGCCTATGATTAACGCTACTGCGGATATGCCTTAAACCCGGCCCCCAAGCACAGGGACGGTTCTCAGGCAGAGCATCACTCGGCGGATATCGCAGACTCAGCATTAGGTGTGCGCGGCAGGCATGTTAGGAAGAGAAGGTTGTGGATCGGAGGCCCCGCAACCCTGAGGCCGCGCCCTTAGCGTGGGGTTGGGGTGACCCCCGGGCCCAGCAGGGTGCACAGACGTTTCCTCAACACGTCAGGTGCATCAAGCCACAAGGTGTCAGCCGGATCGGCAGGGCCAGGGCCAGGGCCACGGCCACTACCCGGGGGTGTGCCGAGGGATCGCCGGCCCCTCCCCCCCTCCACCCGGGCGGCGCACTGGGCCTCTTCGGCCCCGCCCCTTGCCTCAGTTTCCTCGGGCTTCCCCGCTCCGCCCCTGAGGCTCGCAGCCCCCATGGGGCTGGCCGGGGCGGTCTCGTCGGGAGAACGCAGAGGAGCCCAGACCCCCGGGAATCGGCCGGGGGCGCCACGCCCGAGGGGCGAGCTCGAGCCCTGCCTCCGCCGGCCCGCGCGGCCCCGCCCCAGCCCCGACCCCCGCGCACCTGAGCTGCGGCTCATGCGCTTCTCCCAGCCGGGCGGCAGCTTCTCTTCGTCCGCCATCTTCCCTCCTGCCGCAGCGCCCGCCTCGCGCCCGTAGCACCGCCGGAGCTAACTGTGCCCGCCCACCGCAGCCTCCGATTGGCTTGGCGCGCCTCGCTCCGAGGCCCTTTGGTAACGCTCATTGGGCACCCTAACTGTCCCGATTGGCTTTCTGGCTTCCTATTGGGCAGAAGCGAGAGCGGGCGGACCCTCCACACGTTTTTCCTGCGCCCGCCCCCTGTCGGCCTAACCCGGGCCCCGCCCTTTCCTCTCCCGGGCCCCTGAATGGCGGGGAAGGGACGCGAGCCCGCCCCCCACAGCACCTTTTGGCAAGTTTCAAAAAGTCCGACCCTCTTTTGCGTCCTTCGCCGCAGAGCTCATCCGATTGGCTACGGCACTAGCAATTCGCGTCTTGCTACGCCGTTCCCGGAGGCCCGCAAGCTCCCCAGGCGGAAATGTCTGGCTGGTAAGGAGGTAACGGCAGCCAAGGTACCTGAGAAGGGCGGTGCGGCCTTTGCTGTTGCTATAGCAACGAGTTGCCTTGGTGATGAGCAGCTAAGAACCCAGAAGCCTAAATTTGGCTCTTCGATTCTCCCTCTTCCCACCTGTTTCTTCCAGAAGTCCGAAGCTAACCCACCTCCTTTTATTTTTTGCAACGCTAACCCTTTCCCTATGCCACTGAGCCAAACAAACTCCATTTCCTTTGGAATCTATTTATTCCCTTTCAGTCTGCCTTCAGCCTCCGTCCTGGGCGACTGATGGGTGTTGGCCTTGCCACTCAGATGGGGGGGGGGGGCACTGGAGGAGGCGCGGGTGGGAGGAGGATGAGCTCAGTTTGAATTGATTTAAAATTAAGTCTGCAGCACCTGTGGGGCTCTGAGGAGGTGCTTGGGGACCCAGGGCTGGAGATAGATATGGGAGGTAAAGACATCAGTCGGGAAGATTTCAGTGACAGTTCATCTATAACATGGGCCTTTATGTGATTGTTAAAAAGGGTGAAGCGCAGTGACATGAAACACAGGGAACATGTCCACAAGCAATTAGTCAGGAGGTGGTAGAAGGTAAAGAGCACTCAGGAGCCAGACTGCTTGGGTTCAAGGCCTGGCTCTACCATTTGCTATGATCTTGAACAAATTAGTCTCTGCGTTTCTACCTCTCCATCTGCAAAGGAGGAGAAGAAATAATACATATCTCAAACACACCTTTGATGCAAAGATTAAATGAGCACTATAGGAAACACTCAAAACAGTGTCTGGCCCACAGCAAGGGTACCTATCTGTCAGGTGAAAAAAAGCAATTCATAGTACAGCATAGCAATTGTAGTATGTAAGTGTAACAAAACAAAACAAAGATATTAAAGCATTAAAAAAGCATAAAAAAGGCAACCTGTGGAACAGTATGCATATTAGAGTATGTATAATTACCTCAATTGTATACAAACTAGATTATAACAAAATTTTCTGGTTTCATTCAAATACGTTAATGACTACCACTGGTGGTGCAGGTAAAGGAAGAAATGAGGAACTTTTTTTTTTTTTTTTGAGAGGGCATCTCTCATATTTATTGATCGAATGGTTGTTAACAATAAAATTCTGTATAGGGGGGGTCAATGCTCAATGTACAATCATTAATCCATCTCAAGCCTAATTCTCGTCAGTCTCCAATATTCTGAAGCATAACGAACAAGTTCTTACATGGTGAACGAATTCTTACAGAGTGAATAAATTCTTACATGGTGAACAGTACAAGGGCATTCATCACAGAAACTTTCGGTTTTGATCACGCATTATAAACTATAAACAATCAGGTCAAATATGAATATTCGTTTGATTTTTATACTTGATTTATATATGGATCCCACATTTCTCCCTTTATTATTATTATTATTATTTTTATTTTTAATAAAATGCTGAAGTGGTAGGTAGATGCAAGATAAAGGTAGAAAACATAGTTTAGTGCTGTAAGAGGGCAAATGTAGATGATCAGGTGTGTGCCTATGGACTAAGTATTAATCCAAGCCAGACAAGGGCAACAAAACAGAGGAACTTAACTTTTAACAGAACACTTGATTTTTTTCCAAGATTAGCATAATAGTAATCTTCTTAAAAAAAAGATTATTTTAGATTTGCAACAGTAATCTAAGGGGCTTAGTAAAATAGGGGCTGAGTTGCAATAGTAGTTGTGAAGTTTTTAAATGTTCTCCACCCAGCCTCCCTTATAGTATCACCTTACAGAATAGATCAGAGGTTCTCAAGGAGGAGTGATTTTGTTCCCCAGAGGACATTTGGTTGTTACAAATTGAAGGGGCACGGGATTTAGTGGCATTTATTGGGTAGAGGCCAAGGATGCTGTTGAACATCTTACGATGCATGGCCTCCATAACAAATAATTATGCAGCCCCAAATGACAGCAGTGACAAACCTGAGAAGCCCTGCCCTAGAATTATCAAAAGAAGTAAACATTGATACACTATTAACTAGACTTAAACACTTTCCTCCATTTTACCACTACTTATGTTCCAAGAACCACACTGTCATTACTCCTTAATCTCCTCCAATATGTGACAATTTCTAGGTCTTATCTTTCAATGACTTTTATACTTTTTAGTAGAATGGCCCTCATTCTGTTTTGTCATGATGGGGTTTGTCTGGTATTTTCTCATGATTAGATTGAGGTTATGCATTATCAGAAAGGCTCTCACAGAGACTATGTGCTTCCTCAATGCACCAAAACAGGTAATGGTGTTGCAATGTATTACTGGTTGTACTAAGGTATCTATTGGTGCATAACAAATTACTGCACAACTTAGTGGGTTAACACTTATTATCTCAGTTCCTACAGGTCAGGAATCAGGCACAGTTTAACTGGTGCCAGCCAGAGCAGCTGTGGTCTCATCTGATGGCTTTAATGTGGCAGGATCTGCTTCCAAACTCACTCATGTTGCTGGCAGGATTCAGTGGCTAAGGGGATGTGGACTGAGGACCACAGTTCTTCATGATTAGCTGGGGGCCTCTCCATATAGCAGCTGGCTTTCATCAATGAGCAAGGGAGAAAGCAAGAAAGTGAGACAGAGTGTCTTTTCAACAACCTCTTAAGTGATATCCCATCGCGTTGGTCATGTTCTATTTGTTAGAAGCTAGTCTAGTCTATGCTCAAGAAGGTATTACACAAGGGTGTGAATACCAGAACTTGGGGATCATTAGTGGCCATCTTCAGTCTGACTACCACACTTGTGATATTAACTTTGATCACTTACTATTTTCCCCTTTATAATGAATAAATACTTTGAAATTAATAAGGAATCACCTTGTTAAGGCTGTCATGTAGTGAAAAAATTTCTTGGGTTTGTTTTAAAGCAGGTAAGGAGGAGACTGAGCTCTATGATTAGGAAGAGGGAGAGTACCAGGAAAGCCACTTCTGGCATGGCAGGAGGACGCGGAGTTCAGGGACAGGAGGGAAGCCAAGAGGGCTGGCAGGGACCAAGGAGAGACTACCCTTGAGGGATCCAGGCCACCAGCATCCTATGCAGCTGGTGGGTCCACCTCCCAAGAAATTTGGCAGGCAGATTGGGCGGAGCTTGGGAGGAAGGGAATGAGCAGTGGGCTGGATTTGAACCTGTTTCTACACCCAGGAGGATTGCCAGTTCAGTACAGGGAAGGATGGAGCAAGGTTCTAGGGGAAGCCCTTCAGAAGGGCTCCACAATGTAGCTCTGGGAAAGAACAGGGTTAAGGGAAACCCTAGGATCTGTGACCAGGGGACCAGAGATGGGTGTTTGGTGTCCTGTCTACTCACACCTGGGGGAAGAAGCCTGGAGACAGTAACACTGTGTGCCAGGCATCCTGCTGTTTTACTGTATTATCTCATTGTGATGTATTATCTCATCTGCTCTTAGAGAGTCAGAGAGGGTCACTTCACCAAATGCCACTGCTAACAGTTGGTCAAAGTTCAGCCTATGCTACACTGTCTTGCTTTGTCCACTAGGATTTCATAAGTGTCAGGAACTGTGGATGTTTAACCATGCTTTATGCCATCTACACTTCACTACATGCCAATGAAATTAAAACGCCATCAGTTCCTGTTCGGATAAGGAGATGAAGGCTTAGGGAGGTTCAGTAACTTGCCCAGGGTCACCATTGGTGATAGAGCTGGGATTCCACCCATAGTCAGTCTGAACCCAGAACCTGTATTCCTGACTACATCTCATCTTTACCAAGAGGCTCCTTGGTCTACTGGGATGATAGGAATCTCTAGTAATCTCTTGATTACTCTTGACCTTCAGAGACCCATGGCAAGCCCCAGAGCTCTGGGTTTCTACTCAGGCTCCCAGTTGGCTGGCTTACTCTTCCCTCATTGATTCAGTTGATCTTGAGCTCTTAATGACCAGCTGAGTGCTGAGAGCATAGTGACAATCAGACATCAACTCTCCCCATGTCTGACAGCCCTCACTCAAAGATGACAACAATGAAGCAGATTCTAAGTCTTTATTAACATGAATTTTTAAAAACAAGCATCCATACCAGTGTGGGGGAATGGGGATAAGAGGGGAGGGCAGGACAGGACAGAGGAGGGGGCAGGAATTCTGCTCTACTGGTAATAAAGCTCCAGGTTCATCCCATCATGGATTTCATCTGAAGTAAGTGTTAAGGAATCGTCACTGTGGGCTCCATCCCCATCTCTCTCATCTCTCAGAGCTAGGTCTGGATGGCCTGTGGGTTCTGCCCAGGGCCAAGAAGCCATTTTGGACTGGGTCATTTTGATTTGGAGAGAATCCAAACTATAACAAAGCCTATGCTCTTTTTGCATAACAGACATGCCTGAGTCTCACTCCACCCTGACCTCCTGTCCACACTCAGGTGGAATTCAGTAATAAATACACTGACCTTAAAGTGTCTTCTAAGCCTGGTTAAAATATTTCACCAGTCAGCCACCCTCCTCCCCCCAACAAAATAATATGGTTCCCACTTTCTAAATGCTTACCATATGCCACATATTAAGTTTAACTAAACACCTTATGGGCCTAATCAATCTCATAGACTCCAGCACTGAACAGAGAGCCAAGTCTGAGAATGTAGATGCCTCCTCAAGAAATCACAGAAAGGATACAGTCCCCCAGGGACACGTGGTCCTTAAAAATCGTGTACCTGTGGGATAAAAACTTTTCAGACAGAAGCCTAAGATGGCTCTTCACCTTGGAGGCAAGCTGAGGAAGCTGGGCCTCAGCAAGGGGCTGTCTGCTGGGCTCCCCCAATCCAAATCTGTAGCCTGGTCCTGTTCAGCCCCCAGCTCTACCACCTCACTCACCACTTCTTCAGGACGATCTTATTCCAACGGGTGCCAGTTTGGGCTGCGATCAGCTTCTTAAGGTCCCCGATGGTGTCATCAGTGCTGGGCGCGGAGAAGTTAAGGAAAACGGAAGGAGAAGATAAAACGCGCAAGAGGGCATCCTGGGCTGAATGCACTCTGCCAGGACCCCACCGCCCCTCTCCCGGGTTTAACTAAAATCATCTACAACACAGACTGGGCTGTCTGCCTGTTGCCAAGCACCCCTAGGACTACTGCTTCTCGGCTGCCGGAGGATACTTGCACTTTACGCGGACCTTCTTCCCCAGACGGTCGTTGCAAACAACCTCGATCATCCTGCCTGGAGCTACACAGGGTGGGGGTTGGGAGGCGGCAGAGTCAGGGCTTCAGGGGGCTCCCAGGGCCCAAGATCCCAGGTGTGAGTCTTACGTTCACCCTCGAAACCCCAGATCCGAGTAACCCCGGGCCCCAAGTCCCTTGCGGCCGCACCTTCCCCGCCGGTCGCTTGAAGTTCGGCCTCGTCTCTTGCAGGCCCTCGAAGGCCGGGTCCCCCACAGCTTTCTCCGACTCCGGGCCTCTCGACCTGGCCTCCTCACCTCGAATCGCCGGGAACCAGCCGACGCCACAACCCCCTTCACTCCAGGCTAGAGAGGAACCCAGAGAAGCGGAAGTGGAAGTGCGCGGAACCGGAAGACCCGCCCCCAGTCCCTTCAACACCTGGCTTAGTAAGTCCTAGACTCCAGCTGGTAATGGGCTTGCGGGTGCGCGACTTTGGGGTCCCGAACCTGAGCAGGGGACACCTGCGGTCAGTGCGTGGGGCCAAGTGGGGGTCCCGGCCGTCCGGGGCCGGGGAAGGGACGTTCAGTGAGAGTCAGAGGTCAGGGGCTTAGGCCTTTGGAAGCGGTTGGTAGGTCCCCTTCGCCGTGGGGAGACGCCGGCCAATGGGGACGTCAGGGGGACCCAGAGGACGTCGTGTGTGTGTGCGTGTGTGTGTCTGTGTGTTGGCAGGGTGGGGGGTGACCACCAGTTCCCGAGCCCGACGCAGCCTCTTACTGCAGCTTCGGGGCTACGGGAGCTGGGTGTAGTCCTGCAGTCATCCCGCCCGGCCCCTGTAGTCACTGAGGGCCTCGGAAGCGTTTTGCTCACCCCTCCCCTTTGATTATCGTGCCTGCAACCTGGGACATCTGGCGTGCAGACACCATAAGCGAAGGAACTCGCCTGATTCTGTACTGGAGACCAGCACTTGTTAGAATCTGCATTGCACGCTAACCTGCAACACAGGCGAGGAAGCTGTAAACCGCTGAAGTGCAAAATCGCCCCGCCTATAGTATCTGCAAGGAAGGTCGCTTGCGTCCTGCAGGAGGCACCAGGTCTCAACCTTGTCTTTTAGCCACAAAGCAGCCCCTGGACTGCTCTGGTTCCCCAGGGCCGGTGGGAAAGGGCTACTCCTCTCTGAGCTCAACCAGCTGCCAATGGAACTGTTCAACTGTTCCTTCTCAGAAGACAGGATCTTCCCAGTTTGGTGAGCCTAAAGGGATTCACTCTGAAAAGAGGCCACTACTTGAGATTCACCCAATCCACCTTCTCAAAGTAGGTTGTGAGATCAGGTGGAAAACAGAAGCTGTCCTGTGGAGAAGGCGGGTACCCAGAAACCCTGGTAGGGCTGGCCTGCTTTAGGGAGCTGGCCCAAGAGGTCCCACCACTCACACTAAGTTCAAAGGCCTTCCTGACTCAGAACCTGTCATTCCTCTTACTTCTGCAGAGTCCCTTTAAGGTGGTTTAAGAGAGTAGGGAATCTGAATGGAAAGCTTATTGAGATTGGAGAAACAGGCTTTGGATGAAGACAGATGAGTCAAAACCCCAGCCTTACTCCTTAATATTAAGCTCGATGATCTCAAGCAACACACTTGCCCTGATTCCCATTTCCTCATCTATGGAACTGGGATAGCAGTTCCCACCCCAGGATTCTAGTAGGATTGGTCTTGGGCCAGGCCTCTAAGAGTTGTAGGAAAACAGGCAAGAGGGGAGATAGGAAGGTCAAGGGTGAACTGAAGGGATGGATGTTGTGCTTAAGTCAGGAAGTGCACATCTTTGCGCTCACAGAAATACTGGCTCACACAAGTGTTGGTGGTTACCACTAGATGGCAGAATTGCTGAGTCTCATAGTCCTCTGGTGCTTTTAGGTGTTTTCCCAGGTTATCTATAGTGAGCGTAAATTACTTTAGTAACTGGGGATAAAAGTAAATGTTAGCTTTTAAAACCAGAAGGTCTTGATTGTTTATAGTCCATAATGCGTGATCAAAACCGAAAGTTTCTGTGATGAATGCCCTTGTACTGTTCACCATGTAAAAACTTATTCACTCTGTAAGAATTCGTTCACCATGTAAGAACTTGTTCGTTATGCTTCAGAAGATTGGAGACTGACGAGAATTAGGCTTGAGATGGATTAATGACTGTGCATTGAGCATTGACCCCCCTATACAGAATTTTATTGTTGTTAACAACCATTTGATCAATAAATATGAGAGATGCCCTCTCAAAACAAACAAACAAACAAAAACCAGAAGGTCTATGTTTGATTTAAACATAGACCTTTTCATTTATTTAAATCAATGTTTGATTTAAATATTTCTCAGGCACAGGGTCATGACGCTGTTATAGACTGGTGGGCTGGAAAGGGTGGGAGGGCTGCTGAAAGGGGAGGAAAAAGTCTGGGATTGGTAGGAGCTTGGGCTACATGTGGAGTGGTGGGGATCCCTCCCCAGGGCTGCCAGTCCCAGCAGGGCTGAGCCATCCTGAGGGTGTTGGTGGTGGGAAGTCCCAGGGCTACGTTACCACTGCTGCATGGATTACTTGCCCTGGACCCAGGCAGGAGGGGACATAGTCCAACGAGACAAGACATTTCACCTTAAGACATCCCTCTTCACATCCTGGTGGTGAGAATTTGGGGTTTCCCATGGAAGGACTCAGTGACTGCTGTCCAAGGAGCCAGGACAGACCTGTTCCCCTGTCTGGGTGGTAGAAGGATCTGCAGTCAGCTGCTCCTGGGAGGAGGTAGATGCTTCCTAGGAAGGTGAATTCTGGATCAGGAACCGAGGAGCCAGCTGGGCAGGCCTCCTCTCTCCCCTTGTTTCCTGGGGTTTCTGACCCAGAAGAAAGAGCATATTTGTGGTGTTCCCTCCTCTCCACCCATCCTGCCTGGTTGGGCAGGAGATGTTCTTAGGAAACCCCTGTAACTGAGCCAGGGACAGGGACACCTGGTTTCTGCCGAACTTAAAGGCAGCCTCCCCATTCGGGATTCATAAATGCGCTCTACACGGTATATATAAGAGGGCAAATAATCCTAGGAGTGCAGGCAGTTGCTCAGGAGATCCCTTCCCCAACATCTCAGCCTGTCATCGGGCCTTGGATATATAGCAGTGACCAAAGCCGACCTGCCACCTCAGAACTCAGTCTGATAAAGGGGGAAAATGAATAAAGAAGAAAAGCAAAGAGGTCCTTGTAATGCAGTGACAGAGACTGCAAGGGGAAAGACTCAAACGGCGGGAGCCCCGGCCCCGAGCTCTTCCCGGCTCTTGGCCCCGCCCCCGAGTTTTTCACCTCCTCAGCCCCGTCCCCCAAGGGCTCGTCACCGCCCTTTGCCCCGCCCCAGGGTTCGTCACCTCCCGGGCTACGCCTTTCGGGTGAAGTCCGGGCTCCTCGCCCGTTTCTCCGCTAGATGAGGTCGCGCTAGTCTGGGGCGGCTGCTCACCCCTGTCCCGGCAGGAGGAAAACTGCAAGTCTCTGGAGACCGTGGCCACCGTCCCCGCAACGAGATCTCGAATCCCTTCAGCCGGAAGTAGCCGTGCGTGTCGGCGGAATTATGGCGGCGTTTGCCGAGCTGCCAGACTCGGTCCTGCTGGAGGTCTTCTCTTACCTCCCGGTTCGGGACCGGATCCGCATGTCTAGGTGCGGCCCCGCCTCGCGAGGGAGAAGGGCTGGCGGGGGGTGGATCCGGTCCCCGGGGCCGGGGTCGTTCTAACGGCGGGTCCTTTTCCCCAGGGTCTGTCACCGCTGGAAGAGGCTGGTGGACGACCGGTGGCTGTGGCGACACGTCGACCTGACGCTCTACACGGTATGCGGGGCTGTCGGGCGGGCCTGGGCGGCTGGCGGGAGGCTTGGCCGCGAGCACCACCCCTGCTATCGCATATTTCGAGCCAGGCGGTCCGGGGCGCCTCCCGGCCGCGTGGCGTACGTGCTCCTTCCTCTGCAACCTCCCGGCCTCAGTTTCCTCCTCCAAATGGGGAGAACCGAGATGGTGCAGGGAAAGGAGCTTAGAGCAATGTCTGGCATACAGTCAGCATACGCTAAACGCTAGCTGATAATTACATTGTCTGTTATTGTTGTTGTTGTTGAGTTTTCACGGAGAAGTCATTTTAGAGTCAACTTAATTTTCAGATTCGTTCCATCTCTTGCATTTTGGGGAAGGAAAGGGCAACATTGTAAGAGCAGAGAGTGGACTCTGGAGTCAGGCCGTGTTGAATCTTGGCTCAAACCCCTTGCAACAAGATATTGACCAAGACATTTTTTTTTTCTGGAGGAGACTGCTGCCCGACCAGATACGGTCTGAGCGCTCTACTTCAATGCTGAGCACTGCCCTTGGCAAAGAATAGGTGCTCAGTAAGTGTTAGTATGATCCAATGATTTTTTTTTGTCTTTTACCAGCAAAATATAATTTTCCACTCTTTCCTGCAGGTCTTGAGAATTGCCTATGTTGGTATCTTTTGATCTACTTTGTCCTTAGTTTCTATGTACCTGGCTGTTATCTTATCAGTGGTTATTGAGGGTTTTATCCCTATTTTTTGCTGTTAAAACAATGCTATCAGAAACCGGTGTTTTTCTAGAGTAAATTCCAAAAATGAGGCATTACTTGGTCAGTCAGTGTGTGCATTTAAACAGAATAAAGAGTTCATTTTTTAAAAATTAAGGTATTGATATACAATCTTATGAAGGTTTTTCACAAGAGCAACATTGTGGTCACTACAAGAATATAGTAATTTATCCTCCATTTACCCCATGGCCCCAAGCACATAAGCTGGTGAGAATTATGCCTGGGCTTGCCCCACCTTATTTCTAAAATTCTAAACATCCTGGCCCTACCCCAAGGCAACAGGACCAGCAGTACTCCGGCCACAACAACTCTGTACCACGCTGCTGCTCTCTCTCTCTCTCTCTCTAGGGGTAGCCACTTTCTCTTTCAGGTAATAAATCTCTTGCGTGGGCCTGTGTCTCCTGAGTCATTCTGGGTCAGGAGGGTCGCGGCGAGATACCCTTTCAGTCACTACATTCACCCATGTTATCAAGTCCCCCCCACAGGAGTTCATTTTTAAAAATAATAATACATACAAAGGATTCAAGGTATGCAAAATAGTAAGAGGTGAAAAGTAAGGTCTCTCCCTGCTTCTGTCACCCCTGGAGGCAGCAAATACTCCCTTTTTTTGTATCCTAGGGACACTCTTTGCATGCAAAAACATGAACATCTATGTTTTTTTTAAAATTAAAGTATCATTGATATACAATCTGATAATTTCACATACACAACACAGTGGGTCAGCATTCTCCCATATCATCAAGTCTTTACTCCATTGCTGTCACTGTATAAACATAGTAAGATGTTATAGAGCCTTTAATTGTATTATCCCTGCTGTGTTACTGTCTCCATGACCCACCTATATTGTGACTGCGAATTGTAGTGCCCCTTAATCCCCTTCTCCCTCCCTCCTCACCCACCCTTCCCAGCCCCTCCCCTTTAGGTATCACTAGTCCCTTCTTGGCGTCTCATTATGAGTCTAATGCTATTTTGTTCCTTCTGTTTTGCTTTGTTTTTGTACTCTGCAAATGAGTGAAATCATTTGGTATTTATCTTTCTCTGCCTGGCTGTTTCACTGAGCATAATACCCTATAGATCCATCCATGTTGTTGCAAATAGCAGGAGTTCTTTTCTTTTTAAGACTGAATAATCCATTGTGTATATGTACCACATCTTCTTTATCCATTCATCTATTGATGGACACTTAGGTTGCTTCCATATCTTGGCTTCCATATCTTGGTAAATAGTGCAGCGATAAACATAGGGGTGCATAAGTCTTTTCGAATCAGGGATCTTGTTTTCTTTGGATAAATTCCTAGGAGTAGAATTACAGGTTAAATGGTATTTTTATTTTTAGTTTTTTGAGGAACCTCCATATTGCTTTCTACAACTGTTGAATCAATTTACATCCCCACCAACAGTGTAGGAGGGTTTCCCTTTCTCCACATCCTCGCCAGCATTTGTTGTTTCTTTTGGGTATTGGCCATCCTTACTGGTGTGAGGTGATATCTCATTGTGGTATTAATTTGCATTTCTGTGATGATTAGCGATGTGGAGCATCTTTTCATGTGCCTGTTGGTCATCTATATTTTTTCTTTGGAGAGTGTCTTTGTTTAGGTCCGCCTGCCCTTTTTTTAATTGGGTTACTTGTTTTTTTGGTTTGAGGCGTATGAATTCTTTAAACATTTTGGATGTTAACCCCTTATGGGATAAATCATTTACAAATATATTCTCCCAGACTGTAGGATGACTTTTTGTCCTGCTGTACAGAAGTTTTTTAGTTTGATGTAATCCCACCTGTTCATTTTTGCTTCTGTTTCCCTTGCCCAAGGAGATGTGTTCAGGAAAAAGTTGCTCATGTTTATATTCAAGAGATTTTTGCCTATGTTTTCTTCTAAGAGTTTTATGGCGAACATCTATATTCTTAAAAAAGCAAAACTGGTAGTAGCAGGTGTCCACATTTTAAATTCAATAGAAGCATCAGATTGCCTTCCAGAGTAGCCAGACCAATGCATGTCAGCACCAGACAGATTAGCCAGACCCATGCATGCCTGGAGATCTGCTTTTCCACGCCCGGGTCAATAACGCAAAATTTAAAGAAATTTTTCATGTATCCTTTTGCAAGTAAAAGTTGATCTGTCTGCTGGCCTTGTGCCTGTTTTAAATTTTGCCAGCTGTGGCTTCTACTCCTGGGAGTTGCCTTTTAGTGGTCACTGCAGTGAGCCCCCTTCCCTGGGCCCAAGCTTGCACGTCTAAATTTGGCCAAGCATTTTTGATTCCTCTGCCAAAAGCAGTCAGCTAGTTTACACTAGGCAGTTTCTTATTCTTCTTTTCCTTTCTGTTTTTTTTTTGTGTGTGTGTGGTTTCCAGAGCAATTTATTCATTAAAATCTATTCAATATGCCATCAACAGTTCTCCTGTGTGTATTGTGCTGATAAATAGACACCGAGAGGATTTAACAAGTTCGTCATTTAATAAGCCTGAATTCAGTTTCACCACATGGTATTGAACACGGTCGTCTGTTGAAACAGATTTCTTCTTAACAGATCTTAGTTTTAAAAGGTCAGATACTGTGAGTTCTGTATAAACTGGTGAATAGTAAGTTAGTTCCTTTGTTTTGACTTATAAGCCTCAACTTCACAGCAGAATATAGAATGTAGGCCAAAGAAAGCATAATTGGTTACTCATATAGAACAGTATTGTTTCTATAATTTGAAGATTTCTGAATGAATGGGTCCAGGCCTGATGTAACTGTAAAAAGATTACTTAATGAATAGACTATATGGAAATTGTACAAAATGTTATTTAATTATTAATATCTTAAACAGCACTACGTTACTAATTGCTATTCAAAATCAGAAACCTGTTTTTGAATCCTGAAGAAGGTGACACGCATACACAACCATGCCACCTTGTACTTAAGGGGCGTGTCAATACATATTTCAACAGAAACTTTGGCTTTAGGAAAGAGTCATAAACATTTAAAATAATGGCTTTGTTATTTTAAGTGTAAGGTAGGGGAAAGTGTGCTTTCATTAAATACACATACGAGTGATGCTGGCAAGGTTGAAAAGTTAATTCTCTTTTGATAGCTATAAAAACTAGTTTGTACAAGACAAGACGATGAGAGAAAGGCAATCCCTTTGAAACAAAATTTAAAAGTTAAAAAAAATCTATGTTCACAGTGGTTTGTATCAACAGTATGTATTTTATGACAATAACATATACAGATTGAGCACCCTAGGGCTCTCTTTATATCCTAAAGAATATGAGCATTTACATTATTCATGGGTTGAGCTGAATTAAAAAAGATCGATTGTACACTTACCCCTTAGACAGCATGAACTGTCCCTGGGTGTACAGCTTTAACGCCATCATTAAAGTTGTTTGCAAAGGGAATAGAGAATAAAAAAACAAAACATTTTTTTCTTGGGAGTAGAGAGTCTTTCATTTGCTGTTATAACCAGCAAATACCATTCATTCAGTCAAAAATGGAAAGGGGAGCCCCACAAACACACTATTTGAGCAAGCTGACCAATACACATTACAGTCTTAAAAATGAAGGTTATATACTATATGTTACAAGTCCCCACTAGGCAATGTCAAAATGACATCTATTTCTTTGCTTGCTTTGTGATCATACCCCTTGGAGGTGTTAGGGCTCTCGTGGCATTCGGCTTCTTTTTCTCTGCAGGCTTTAAAATCTGAAAAGAACACATGAGAGTTTAGTCTACACTCATCATGGCACCTGCATTGTCAAACTCTCCACAATAATTGGGTGCAGAAAACAGAGTGACCAACTGCCTCTTTGTAAAAAATTCATATCCATCTTCAACCACCAGATAGGCTCTAGATATAAGATCCAAATCATGCTTATGGAGAAATTTTGCAACCACTTCTGCACCAAATGTGAAGGACACTCTTCTGTCATTTTCACCCCAGCCTAAGACATCTTTATTGGGGTCAGACCGCCTAAGACATCTTTATTGGGGTCAGACCACAAAAGATCACAAAGAAGACCTTGATCTGGTGCATCATTTGGTCTCATAATTCTGCTCCATAGATTGAAGATCTGGTGATAAACCTCCGTGACAGCAGAATATTTTCTCATCCACGATGGCTGCTATCGGTAAACAGTTAAAGCAGTCTGTGAAAGTTTTCCATAGTTTAATGATGTATCTTTTACATTCATCATAAAATCCATAAATTCTACTGATGCCGGCACATTCATGGTTTCCTCTGAGAAGAAAAAAATTCTCGGGATATTTGATTTTGTAAGCCAGTAAGAGGCAGATCTTCTCCAATGACTGCTACCCCCTGGCCACATAGTCCCCAAGCTTGGACCCTCTCACTTCCTGCAGCCGTTGGATGATGCTGTCGATGCTGAGTTTATCTATATCCGCCATCGCCTTCCCACCCCCGACCCTCGCGCAGCGGAGCCACCACTGGCTCGCGCCCGGGATTCACACTTCCCTTCCCACGCCACGAGCAGAGGTGGTGGCAGCGGTGGCAGCAGCCGCGGCGGGTACCCCCCAACCGCGCTGCTCCTTGGTTCCTCCTCTCTCACTGGAACCACTTCCTTTCTGTTTTTAAGGACAAAATATATACATGCAATGAAATGTTATGTTGCCTTTGTTGGCTTGTTTTCTCCTAAACAACTTCCCAGCGTTAATTTTTACAGCTTTCATGTTATCAGGTTGTTTTTTGTTTTTAACCTAAATTTACCATGGACAGTTTAGCCCTTTTCAGTTTTGTTTTGTGTTGTTTATTTCTCCAGGAGGTGGTCATTAAGAAAGGGATGAAACACTGGTGGATTGCTTTGCTTTCTCACTTACTTCTGAAGATAATGGGAGTGCACTGTGTTGCTATAGACACATCTGTTATGACCTTCTCTTTCCCTCATTGTTTTTGTTCAAACCCAGAAGTCAAAATGGTGGGGTTCAGTTCTATTGTTATTCCTGGGGAGGGGTCTGCTTAGGTGAAGCTGGCTGGGAAGAGCAGAAGCTCAGGGGGGCCCTAAAGCCCCAGCTGGGGCTTGACTGTCTCCAAGCAGGCAGGGGCCTTGGAAAATCTCCGTATCTCCCTCCCTGTCACCCCCATCTCTGGCTCTTACAGATGCGGCCAAAAATCATGTGGCATCTGCTTCGCCGGTACATGGCGTCCAGGCTCCATTCCCTGCGGATGGGTGGCTACCTGTTTTTAGGCTCCCAGGCCCCCCAGCTATCTCCTACCCTGATGAGGGCCCTGGGCCAGAAATGTCCCAACCTGCAGCGCCTCTGTCTGCATGTGGCCGACCTGAGCATGGTGCCCATCACCAGCCTGCCCTGCACGCTGAGGACCCTGGAGCTGCACAGCTGTGAGATCTCCATGGCCTGGCTCGTCAAGGAGCAGGACCCCACCGTGCTGCCCCTGCTCGAGTGCATCGTGCTGGATCGCGTCCCTGCCTTCCGGGACGAGCACCTGCAGGGCCTGACGCGCTTCCGTGCCCTGCGCTCACTGGTGCTGGGCGGCACCTATCGCGTAACCGAGACAGGGCTGGATGCAGGCCTGCAGGAGCTAAGTTACCTGCAGAGGCTGGAAGTGCTGGGCTGCACCCTCTCAGCCGACAGCACCCTCCTGGCCATCAGCCTGCACCTCCGAGGTGTGCGTAAGATCCGGCTGACTGTGCGGGGTCTCTCTGCCCCTGGCCTGGCCATCTTGGAGGGGATGCCAGCCCTGGAGAGTCTGTGCCTGCTGGGCCCGCTCATCACCCCAGAAATGCCTTCCCCGGCTGAAATCCTGTCATCCTGCCTCACCATGCCCAGACTCAGGGTCCTTGAGCTCCAGGGGCTGGGGTGGGAGGGCCAGGAGGCTGAGAAGATCCTGTGTAAGGGTCTGCCCCACTGTATGGTGATCATCAGGGCCTGCCCCAAAGAGTCCATGGACTGGTGGATGTGACCATACCACTTGTCCCAGGGACCCATCTCAGCTTCCACTGATGAGCCCCAGACCCTCTGAGTAGCACTTTGTAGAGGGCAGGTGATCAGACTGGGTGGGGGTCTGAATGCCATAGAGAGAGAACCAGGGCCTTGGAACCCTCCAGACAAGGGGAGTCACTGTTTGCCAGCTATGTGGCCTTGGTGACATCAGCCAAGCTCTCTGGATATGGGGAAGACCATAGCTACCTCATGGTTATGTTGTAAAGCCTTACTCTTACCAGCCTGGCCCCAAAAAGTCCCTGATCAAGGGTCCTTCTCAGGAACAGGACAGATGCAGAAAGGTGGGGTTAGGAGCTGGGGGGTCCTGAGAAGCTGAGACTGCTCAGGAGACCTGGAATGACCCATGCCTGTGCAACCCCATGCATTGTCCATAGGCCTACATGCACGTAAGGGAAGCAGAGAGAAAGGCAAGTGAGACTTGCACTTTTATAATTAAAATGTTAGTGAAGGTTTTACATGCTATTTTCTGTATTTGGTGTTCTGTATTTTCCAAGTTTTCCACAATGTATGTTATTTTGCTATTAAAGAAAATACATTGTGTTTTGTTTTTTTCAAAAAAGTGCATTGGGTTTATTCATTTATTAGCAAACATTTCTTGAGCACCAACTATTTCGCAGCCCTGTTCAAGGCACTGGGGCCACAGCAGTGAACAAAGCAGATAATATCTGAGATGAAGGCAGGGCAATAAACAGGTGACCACATCCGTGGAGTAGTTTCAGGGACTCTGAGACAATAAGCGAGGGTCATGTGCTGGAGGCCAGGATGTGCGGGCAAGGCAGGCCTCTTGGTCAAGACCTGAGAGGCAACGAGGAAAACAGCCCTGGGAAGCTCTGGGGAAGACCGAAAAGGCAGAGATGCTGAGATGGGAATGAGTTTGGCATTTTCCAGGAATAGGAAGGAGGTCCCTGTGGCCTCAGGAACAAAAGATGAGCAATAGGAAGTGCAGTTAGATGAAAGGGTGAAGTTGGAGGGTCCCCACAGGTGGCTCGGGTTTTAGGGGTTCAGCAAGTTCCTTTCCTGCCGTTTGAGCCACTTGAAATATGCAGGTGGCAGAAGATAGTGATCAGGAGCGCCCACCCGCGAGTGTTACTCCTTATCTGAGCTGCGTAGGTGGGCGTGGGGCTCTGCAGGCTCACGGTCGGCCTGCTAGAGCTCAGCCTGCTCCGTGGAGGGCAGAGCCAGGAGAAGAGGGCCCAGCGGGCACCCTGGTTTCTTACTCCAAGCCCACCTGTCACAAAAGCCCTGGATGTTTCTCCCATGCTTTTCCCACTGGAAGGTGGAGTAGAAATTGCTCACCTGGCCACATGAGGACTTGGGTGAGTGTGCTCCGCTGATGTAGTCACCATTAGGGTCTACTTGTCCCGCCCTGTTAGCAAACCTGGCAGGTCCAGCCTAAGGCATCTGGAGGATGGGGATGATCCAGGCTGGGGCCTGGGGACTGGAGATTCTCAAAGGAGGAAATGAGGTCTGTTTTGTGGTGGAGGGTGTGTAGAGATCTGGATCTGTTGTAGGGACTATAACCCCAGCCTGGTACTGGGCCTCTGCTGATGATGCTGGGGTTCTTGTTTGCGGAGCCGAAGAATGAGCTTCACAAACAGTCAAGGTAGGAGAGCAAGGAACAGGCTTTTATTTAGAGATGAAGTGAAAGAACAGAGCTCCCGGCTCACGCCAGGAGGGGACAAGAGAGTCTGTAGGTGCATTGTCTAGGGGATTTTATAGGTAGCTGAGGATTTTTCGAGAATGTGAAAAAGAGTTTAGTGGTGTGGACTTTTTAAGTGGTCCCTGAATATTAAAAATTAACTTAACATAAGGAATTTCCTGCCTTGATTTCTCTGGGACACCGGCACCTTGGTCTGGAGCATATCAAAAGGCTGCCTGCCCAGTCCCCAAGGTGGGCTGAGGTATTGTCTACTTGCTAAAGAATCTTACCTCTTGAACTTCCTGGGTGTTAAAATGCAATCATCTTTAAGATGGAATTCTTCCTTCCCTTTACCCTGCCGTCTACAGCTGGGTCTGCAGCTAAGTTAGTTGCTCAGTTTGCAAAATCACCTCGTCAGATCTGAAGGAGGAGAGACAGCACATAGGCCTGGGCCTTTTAGTATGCTAACGTGAATCGTACACATGGTTACAAATGATTAGCATAATAAAACATGTGCTACTCTTCTTTATCTGGGGAACGTTAACTGATTTCACTGAAGAATGATTCTAGAGCTCAATGTTTAACATAGTTTTAGTAGGGGGGTTCCTTGCATGTAGTTACATGGCTCTGACTGCAAATATCCTGCCCTGCCCCCTCTGGAGGCCCTCACCCTACTCTGACGACATCCAGGGTCCCTGTCTCACTGATGTTGCCCCACTTATAGAGTAGCTCCAAGGAGCTCCAGGGGAGAAAAAACTTCCTCCCTTTCTTACCCCCGCCTTTCCAGTAAGAATGGAGCAGCTGACATGAAATGAGAGGCAGTGGTATACATGGAAATGTGTAACAGCCAGTGCCAGGTGGTGGTGGAGGAAGCCCTGATTTGTAGTGTTTTGTAAACACTCTCATCATGGCTGGTTTCAGGCTACCAACAGTTTAACAACTGGCTCTCAAGTTCCTGAAAGTTTAGCAATTGGCCATCCCAAGCTGGCGTGAGCTGGCTGCAGCGCACTTACTGGTTAGAGGCCTTTTTCTTCAGGCGTGTCCTGTGGCTAGTCTGCCTTAGTGACCCTTCTCTGGGCTGATCTCTGAGAGGTGGTGGGGCTGTGAGACGTGAGACAGAGCTCCCACCATCGCTGGATTTCCCCACCCCTGACTGTTGTCTTCTTCTGGATGAGGGCCTAGGGGCTTAAGACTGCCCCCTGTTTTAAAAATTGCCTGGGACTTGTTTTAATCATGGATGGGAAGGTGACAGACACAGAGATAACTGTTTTGACTTCTCTTAATTTCCCTTCAGAGTTAGAGACCAGTTACAGGACTCAGAGACGAAAATACCAGCTTCATGACAGAAACTGGATTGGCGTGTCATGGCTTCCCTATGCACTCCCAGGAGGCTTTCTGATATTTCACCCATGAGTTTGCCAGACCTACTCAGGCATGGCACAGCTGGTCAACCACAAATCTCCTCTGCATGTTTGCTGCACTGTCCCAGCCTGTTTAAAATAATCATTCTCTGGGGTCCAGCAGACTCCCAAAGGGAGAGAGAAAGGGCATGAACCCAAGAAACTCAGTTCCTTCTTTCAAATCCCTAGTCAAATAAACGTGTGGGTGTGTATATGCAGAGATCAGGATTGTCACTTAGCTGAAATTCCCTTTGCTTAGGAAGCCAGAGGAATGGTTTCCTCCCTAACTCAGACTGAAATAAATGCATACCTGTTTTGTGTGGGGTCTCAACCTATCCGATAGTAATGGTATCTACTAGGAATGCCTGGGGAACTCACCTGGGCCCCTATTTTTGCAGCAAGCCCCAGAAGACATCTTGTTGAACAGAGCCAGTGCTGTGGCTGGACCGGCTTTTATGGTTCTTATTATGACTACAAGACACAGCTCAGCAACACCATCAGGGAACTTTGGAAAACAAGATTTATTATACACAGGTCCTTGCGAGTGAGTACATGGCATAAGCAGTGGTGCCCGTAGGGAGAAAGGTGGGAGGTGCGCCTGTATTTTCTTTCTCTTTTTGGGTTTTGCAGGTTCACTGTTTGCTGGATTGTGTTGACCTTAAAAATAAAACCAGCTATTTTGCCAGGAAAAATGGATTTCTTAGGGGATAGCACATGCAAGCGACTTCAAAAACAGGCCAGTCGGGAGAACAAAGGAGAGGAAAGCTTTTTACAGAGGAAAAGTTGGTTTCAAGAGCGGCTGCTTCAATACCTTTGAACCCCAGCAGATGGCAGCATATCACCGGATTTGCCATGTAAATTATCCTCAACACAGGAATTAAGAGTTGTTAAAAAAACTGTATACTTCTCACCTTTCCTAAGGGGAAAAATGAAAGGAATATTGCTAGACATCTACTCATCAGCTGTATACTCTGATTTACAACTGTGATTTAAGTCCGAGCACTTCCCTCATCTCTCAGAACTCCCCAATAATAAACAAATGGGAAATGAAAAATGAAATATATGTGTATATATAGTGTCTAAGAGTTAGCCTAATTGAAAGATACAACCCATTGAAGAAGAAATTTAAAACTTTAGGAGCCTAAAGAAGGAATGGGGCGAACGGAGGCATGATACACAAACTATGAAAGTGCAGTAGGAAAAGCCTTTAACGGATGTTCCCAGGGCTGGACAAGGTAACAGGGAGGCCCCGCCCAACCCCCGGCTCCCCGCCCACTGAATATTAGCTCCGCCCACCGGGTCCGGTACCTTCTCCCTCCTGCCAGCTTCTCTTTCGCGGGTTGGTCTTCAGCCCGGACACAGCCACGCGTCTGCGCCCAGGCCATGCGTTAGCTCAGAGCCTCCCGCACTCGTGGCTACTCCCGGGCTGCTCTCGGGACGGCGCGAGGCTCCGCCCAGCCGACTCCGGGCTGTTGTGGTCCCGCTGCACCTCGGTCTTCGCACCTGGAGCCGCCCCCAAAGCCCCCGGTGGAGCAGCGGGGTTGGGGCCCAGCCGCGTCCCTGTGAGAGGGCGCTAGGATTAACCTGCAGAAGGTGGGGAGACGCGGCCGCCGCCCTTCCCGCAGCCTCGGGCGCAGCTAGGCCGGCCGGAGCCTCTGGTGAGCCGCGCCTGGTGTGGCCCCGCCACTCGGAGGACAGGGTCTCGGGGCTCCTGGGGGCGGGGGTTCCGTGAGGGTGTGAAAACAGGGTTCTGGGGGAGGGGGCTCAGCAGTGGTGGGGAGACAACTGGGGAGTCGGGGGGTGCTCGGCGAGGGCGGGGCTTGGCTCTAAGGCCTGGAAGGCAAACAGGCGTCGGTAGGGTCCCTGGGTTCTTGCGTCCTCGTGACCTGGGGATTTCTTCAGTTTTGGGGGTGAGAGGCCCCCAGTGAAATTTACACCAAGGTGGTCCCTTTCTGCCTTCCGTAAGCAAGAGTTTTACTTGTGACTTTTGCTTTTGTGATATTCATTGAGGTGAAGATGTCTTAAGGGTTTTTCTCATTTATGATAAATTTATTTGGAAATGAGTGTAAATAACTAAACTTAAAATACGATGAAATAGAGTAAGCGAGAATGTAAATAACAGGTTTTTTTTTTTTTTAAACACCATAGTCGTATCCCGTAGTGTCGGGGAGCTGAGTTCTCCTTGGTTCTTGTTCCTGCCTGTCCCCGCCCCAACAAAGAATTGAAGGGCTGAGAGAGACTGTGGTCAAGCAGAATGAACGTTTTATTCGAAATCCCCTCCAGGCGAGGAGTGGACTGGGGCAAGATAGACAAAGACAGGTTTACTTGAATAAGCCTCTCTGGTCCAGATAAGCCCTGCTCGCCCGCATTATTACCTATTGATATGGAAATGGACTACTCTCTACCCCTTGGAAACACCTGCTGATACGGAGCCAGGCAAGAGATTCTGGAAATACTGCAATTTTACGCACAATCTCTACACAGCACCTGGTCCCTCTGCTACCCTCTCCGGCCACTTTCCTCCCCAGTCACAAGCTCCAGCCACCCCTGCACAGACTTTCTTCTTCCAGCAACTTCTTAGGACTAGATTAATCCCTGGCCACTTTCATTTCCTGAGACCCTCTTCCTCCAGGGCTTCCGAAGACCAGGACAGGGTGGGAATGGAATCCCACAAGCCCTTGAGTCTGCTTGCATTGGGGCCATGCCTTTTCGGCTGTGAGAGATTGGGGGACAACACTGCATTTGTCCCTGTGTTTGTATTATAAACTTGAGCAGTTGACGAGCTAAACCTCCCGGGACTTGACTACCCTAAACAGTTGCAGGAGTTAACTAGCAGTCCTCGTGGGCATCAAGGCCTCTTCTGGCCGGGAGAGAGACAAGGCCGTCCTGGCCTTTGAGGGGAGCTGCGTGTGTGCAGGCATGTGTTTTGTGTGCGGGCCGGTGGGTCATTCGAGGCAGCCTCCAGGCTTGTGCCAGCTGGAATCTAGGGCCTGCCTCTCACATCCACCCTCTTGTCCTCTAGCTGTGCCTGCTCAGTGCCACCTGTCTCCAGGAGGGGAACATGGAAGCGGAAGTGATGACTCCAGGATTGCTGACAAGCTGGTCACAAGTAATCAGAAACCCTCTTTCCGGCAGGGCATCTCCCTTCTCTGGGGGTGTGTGTCCCCACCTGGTGGCCTGGAGCCTCCCAGCCTGACCAGGACTTGTCCCACGCTTTCTGAAGACTCAGCCTCTAATGGCTGCCAAAGGACCTCCCAGAGAATGTTCCCACGGTCTCAGTTTTTACGAATTTTTTGCAGTGCCTTGTTGATACTACCTCAGTAGTCACTTTAGAGCCATGACAGAAAACCAAGAAAAGGCTGTGAGATGGCTTTGTCTCAGGGATTCATGGGGACAAAACTTCCTCATTTACTCAGTAATCCTCCCAGGCCACCCGAGCTTGGGGCTTGTGGTGCCTGACTGAAGGAGACCCAAGCCAGATGGGTTCACAGACTAGTTATGGAGAGAAATGTTCAACCATGTGGCAAAGACTGCTGCTGGCCTGGCAGTGGTAGGTAAGAGGTGAGGTTCCTCTTGCTGTCCACCTGAATTGCCACACCTTGGTCCTCTGGTGCCATCCTCCTGTACCCCACTTGCCTGGGGCACTGATGGGGATGTGCCTTGGCTGAGCCTGAATGTATGATATTTTAGAACTCAGTGACCTTCGAGGACTTGCTATAGGCTTCTACCAGGAGGTGTGGGCATCGCTGGACCATGCTCAGAAAATCCTGTATAGAGGTGTGATGATGGGCAGCTGCGGGAACCTGGCCTCTGTGGGTAAGGTCAGCTTCATCTCTCCTTTTGTAGATTTTTTGCTGCAAACATTTTTAAGCACTTGTTATATTCTTGGTCTTGGGAGGAGAGTGGTGAAGAAGGAGATGTGGCCCACTGAGGGTTGATAGTAGAGCAGAAGTGGGCATACTTTTCCTCAATGTGCCAGAGAAGAAGTATTTCCAGCTTAGTGGGCCATAGGGTCTCTGCTGCAGCCACTCACCACTGCCAGTGTAGCACCAAAGCAGCCATACATGGTATGCAAATGAATAGGCAGGGCCGTGTTCCAATAAAACTTTATCTTCAAAAGCAGGTGGCCAACCCTGGGCTGTTGTTGCCAACCCCTAGTCCAGTGCCTTCCTCTTGGGAACAAAGATTCATCCATTATGCCAACTTTATTTTCTTCATTATTGGAAGCTTTGGTGTTGCCGAACTGTGTCTCTGAGCTGAGGTCCAAGGATCCCTGATTCCTGTAGGGCATGATACAAGGTAGTTTGAGTTTTGGGTCCTTGTTACTATCACATCACTGCTTGTGGGGTCACATATGCCCATCTTCTGAAAGCACTGGCCCCACTTTGGGGGAAGTTCCATTTTTTTTTTTTTTTTTTTTGGTGTTTCTGTTCTTTTTTTTTTTGAGAGGGCATCTCTCATACTTATTGATCAAATGGTTGTTAACAACAATAAAATTCTGTATAGGGGGGTCAATGCTCAATGCTCAATCATTAATCCATCTCAAGCCTAATTCTCGTCAGTCTCCAATCTTCTGAAGCATAATGAACAAGTTCTTACATGGTGAACGAATTATTACATAGTGAAGTTCTTACATGGTGAACAGTACAAGGGGAGTCATCACAGAAACTTTCGGTTTTGATCACACATTATGAATTATAAACAATCAGGTCAGATATTAATATTCCTTTGATTTTTATACTTGATTTATATGTTGATCCCACATTTCTCCCTTTATTATTATTATTATTTTTATTTTTAATAAAATGCTGAAGTGGTAGGTAGATGCAAGATAAAGGTAGAAAACATAGTTTAGTGTTGTAAGAGAGCAATTGTAGATGATCAGGTGTGTGCCTGTAGACTATGTGTTAATCCAAGCTAGACAAGGGCAACAAAACATCCACGGATGCAGATTTCTCTCAAAACGGGGTGTGAGGTTCTAAGCCTCACCACTGTTAATCCCCAATTTCTCACCTGATGCCCCCCCTGCGACTGTGCCTGTCTTAGGTTGTTCCTCCCTTGAGGAATCTTACCCGTCTCTGGCTAACCAGTCATCTTCCGGGGCCATACAAGGAGATGTAAAGTTGGTAAGTGAGAGAGAAGCCATATTGTTTGAAAAGGTTAGCTTTTTACTTTGCAGATTTATGCCCTGTGGCTTCTATGCCCAGCACTTGTCTCGAGGTATCTCTACCGCCTGGAGGAATTATGATGCTCGGTAAATTCCATATGAGGCACGAATTCTATTTAAGGGTTGTAATTAGGAAGGAAGAAGAAAAGCTATAGAGGTAGCATATGGAAGAAAACATGGGAGGATTGATTATTTCTTTGCCATATCTTCTTGTAGAGTACCTTAAGCATGTATAGGTTTTAAACTACTAACTACCTTTATTAGTCAGTAGCGCACACATATTAACATAATAGGAATACGGTGACATAAACTAAGCAAATCTGTAATTACCATCCATCTCCAGTGAAGCCATGAAAACCAGTTAGGCACCCTAGGCATTTGTGAGAATTTGTCTATGATATGATGGATATTGTCCAACTGTACTTGAACAGTCTGAGAGGAAGTTCCGTTTTTGTCCCTGCACATACCTCCAACCTGGTGTGTCTTTCCCCATGTGCAAGGGTATTGTCTCTGTAAGCCCAACCTGCTCACCCAGGGGGAGTAGGAGAAGCTGAGGACTGAGGAGAGGAAAATTCTCCAAGACACCTGTGCAGGTGAGCCCTGCGTAAAAGGAGCCTTTTCAGGTAATTTCTGCAGTATCATTTTGTCTGAGAAATTGTTTTGACACTTGGGCTTCCCTTCTCTCTTCCACTTTCTTTTGTTTCCAGAGAAAGCTCTTCCTGCTCTCCTCTTTGCTGAGCATTTCCACCTTTATAAATAAAGTTTTATTGGAACATGGCCCTGCCTATTTGTCTGTTTTCCCACTGTCCTCAAATTTTGCTTGCCTGGTAGTGCTGGTCTCATTCCTGACAAAATCATTTGTTAGCAACTCACTTGCCATTTCCACCCTTTGTTCTGTCATTGTCAAATTCTTCACATTTCTGAAATCTTTGAAGTCTGTCCAGCTACGGGGGACATTCTTCCCTGTACACTGACTTCTCATACTTAGGGTCAGTATATGGAAAAAATCTACATACGCCTGGCTTTTTTTTTTTTTAAGTCACTTTATTTCATTTATTTCTCCAAGTACTTAAGTATTTTTTTTCCCTTCCCCATTTTTTTTTTGAGAGGGCATTTCTCGTATTTATTGATCAAATGGCTGTTAACAACAATAAAATTCTGTATAGGGGACTCAATGCACAGTCATTAATCAACCCCAAGCCTAATTCTCAACAGTCTCCAATCTTCTGATGCATAACGAACAAGTTCTTACATGGTGAACAAGTTCTTACATAGTGAATAAGTTCTTACATGGTGAACAGTGCAAGGGCAGTCATATCACAGAAACTTTCAGTTTTGATCACACATCATGAACTATAAACAAGTCAGATATGATTATTCGTTTGATTTTTATACTTGATTTATATGTGAATCCCACATTTCTTCCTTATTGTTATTATTTTTTTAAATAAAATGCTGAAGTGATAGGTAGATGCAAAATAAAGGTAGAAAACATAGTTTAGTGTTGTAAGAGAGCAAATGTAGATGACCAGGTGTGTGCCTGTAGACTATGTGTTAATCCAAGCTAGACAAGGGCAACAAAACATCCACGGATGCAGAGATTTCTCTCAAAACAGGGGGGGTGAAGTTCTAAGTTCATCCCCAATTTCTCACCTGATGGCCCCCCTGCGACTGCCTGTCTTAGGTTGTTCCTCCCTTGAGGAATCTTACCCGTCTCTGGCTCCCATTCATTTTTAAGGATAAAAGTGTTTTAGGATTACGAATTTTCCTCTGAAGACTGCTTAAAAGGTATTTCATATTTTTTATAATAGCCAAAAAGTGGAAACAACCCACTGTCCATCAAGTGATGTATGGATAAATGGTAATACATCCATACGGTGGAATCTTAGTAAGGAAAAAAATGAAGTATGGATACACGCTATAACATGGATGAACCTTGAAAACATGTAAGCCAAAGAAACCAGACACAAAGACCACATACTGTAATAGTTCATTTATTTGAGATGCCAAGATCAGGCAAACAGAGACAAAAAGTAGATTAGTTGTTGCCTTGGGCTGGGCATGCCGTGAGAGATTGTGGCTAAGGGGGTACTGGGTTTCTTTTTGTGATTATGATAATGTACTAAAATTGTGATGCGTGCACAGCTCTTATATACCAAAAGCCACTGTACGGTACACTTCAAATGGGTTGTGTGCTATGAGAATTATACCCCAAATAAAACTAAAGGCCTAAAGAGAGGACTGAACAAATTAGAAGAATAGGCCATTTTATGGACTAGCAGCTTGTGTTCGTAATATGTGCACACCGTTATATAGGGCAGAGGGAACAAGGAGAAAGGCCTGTAGAAAAGCATTTGCTGAGTTTCCCGCGCCTGTTCACCAAGACAGGGGTCCGACTCCGCCCGGAACCCCGCCTTCCTGGGATAGACTGGAGCACGCCCCGCCTACCGTGTCCATCACCTTCCTACTCTGCCCACAGCGTTGCCTTCGGCGTTGGCCTTTATAATGCTGAGCCGGCTGTGGATCCCAACCGCAGGTCCGTATCCCGCGGAAGCAGCCGCCGTCGCTGTCTCCGCCTTACGTCATCCTGAGGCCCTGCCCCTTGTGTATTCACGGGGCGGGAACCGGAAGCGGAAGTGCTTGCGGAAGTACGCCCTTCTCTGTACTCCTTGCCTCCGAGGTGGCGTCTCTTTTCCGTGGGCTTCAGGCTGGTCACTAATCCCTGGCCTCTGGCCTCCGGGATCGGCTGCGGAGTCGCGACGCGGACCCCGAAGCTGCCGCTGTTCCGTGGAGAGCATCCGCGCGCTCCTCCTGTGGGTATGGACCGCGGCTCAGGGCCCTTTCTCACCCGATGGCGCCCCTCTTCAAAAGCTGCCATAGCAGCCTTTGTACTCTGTCCAGAAGCAAAATCATTTACGCTGGTCTGGGAACGGCCCCAGCGCCCGCTTCTCACCGACTGGCATCTGCGGTGCGTTCCGGTGAGCACTGGACGGAAAGGATCTGGCTGTGGGCATCCGTTTGTGAAGTCTGATAAATTATTCAGGAGTTATTTTGTTGTACAGCGACCATTTGTAAATGTTTCGTATAGTGAATCTCTCCCCCTCCATGTATACAGCTAAATGTTTATGATAAACTCTAAAAATAAGGAGATTGAAATAAGCTGCAGATGTATTTGCCCTTTAATATTTGGTTAATTGCCTCACACCTAACAACAAAGGAGTTATGTAATAACGTCTACAAATTAATACCCAAAATGAAAACTCAATAGGAAAGTGAGCAAGAGGTTTGGATAGGCTCTTCAATAAAGAAAATATACAAATGGACAATGATATATGAAGAGGTGTTTGATATCATTAGTAACCAGAGAAATGCAAGTTAAAACCATAATGTGATAGTGCCCCTCACAATGAATGGTTAACAGTAAAACTAAAAGGAGTGACAGTGCCTTGTGTTGGTTAAGATGTTCATAGACTGTTAGTGGAAACATCTAAAGAGTATCAACTAAATATGGTCAGTTGATAAAACAGTAATGCACACATATGTCCACCAACTGAACGTGAGCACTATTTATAGCATCACTGTTTGAATAGGGATACCTAAACTGGAAATAACCCAAAGTGGATAAAGAGAAGAATGGATGAATTGTGGCATGTATTTTCTATTGCACACTCTTCAGCAAAGAGGACCAACGTGTAGATAAATGTAACAATATGGATGAACCTACCTGTTGAATGAATGGAGACACACAAGAATGCATGCTATTTAATACTGTTTCTTTAAAGTTCAGAAATAGACCGAATATTCCTAGATTGTAAATGTCAAGATAGTGATTGCAGTTGAGAGGTGTGGAGTTAGATTTGGAAAAGAGACTATGTCTGAGATGCTGGATACGGGAATATTCTGTTTCTTTTCCTGAATGATGGTTACTTGGGGCTGTTCATATCTTCGTCGCTGATTGAGGTTTTCATTCACAATTGCCTCCCTTGCTTGTATGTATGCTATAGTAGAGAAGTTCAAGAAATGGAACTAAGCGTTCTACCCCATGAGGTTCAGCAAGAAACACAGACTAAAATATACTGAAAATATGAGTAAAAATAAAATCAATACTTAATGGAAGAAAGTAGAATTTATCAATGGCATGAAAAGGTGAAAAATGAAAAAATATATGTATTTAATAGTTTTTGTGGTTAACAGAGTTAATATGGAAAGACTTAAATTTCAACATAAAAACAATGGTGTGATTCAGACCCTGTTGGAGTGGCTGACAGAAATGTATTTTGAACTTTTTTCTAAAGGCATGATTTCAACTTTGGATGTCTTTGAGTCAAAATTAGAACAACAACTTTTTTTTTTTTTTTTTTTTTTTTTTTTTTTAGAGAGGGCATCTCATTTATTGATCAAATGGTTGTTAACAATAAAATTCAGTATAGGGGGGTCAATGCTCAATGTACAATCATTAATCCATCTCAAGCCTAATTCTCGTCAGTCTCCAATCTTCTGAAGCATAATGAACAAGTTCTTACATGGTGAACGAATTCTTACATAGTGAATAAATTCTTACGTGGTGAACAGTACAAGGGCATTCATCACAGAAACTTTCGGTTTTGATCACGCATTATGACCTATAAACAATCAGGTCAAATATAAATATTCATTTGATTTTTGTACTTCATTTATATGTTGATCCCACATTTCTCCCTCTATTATTATTATTTTTATTTTTAATAAAATGCTGAAGTGGTAGGTAGATGCAAGATAAAGGTAGAAAACATAGTTTAGTGCTGTAAGAGGGCAAATGTAGATGATCAGGTGTGTGCCTATGGACTAAGTATTAATCCAGGCTAGACAAGGGCAGCAAGACATCCACGGATGCAGAAGATTTCTCTCAAAGCAGGGGGGGTGAGGTTCTGAGCCTCACCTCTGTTGATCCCCAAATTCTCACCTGATGGCCCCCCTGCGACTGTGCCTGTCTTAGGTTAGAACACTAACTTTTTAAGTAAGTGAGCTATTAATTACCATAGTACTCTTAAGTAGTTATTTCCTTATTATGTTTATCTTACCAGTCTTGTCTCTGGATCAGGAATGTGTTATTAGGACAACTTAGGGAGTTTATAAATGTAGAACTACTAACAGGTGCTTAGTAAATGGCAATTACTGATTATTACTAATATTACTAATATTTGTGTGGTATTAGACAGTTTTTAATGGCTGTCACATACTCATCTGCAGAGAGAGGGCTAAAGTAATGCTTGCTGATTTAGGGAAAATCTCTGTTGCTTAATCACCAATGTTGCAGACCAGTTACCTAGACACTCTAGTATACAAAGATTAATCACCATCAACCTCTTAATTTAAACTCAAAAGCTTCTCTGAAGTGATCTCAGCAAGAAATGGAATGATCTGGAAACTCTCACCATCAGATTCACAGGATGGCAGTCCTTGACCAGACTCAGGTGTGTGGTGAGTCCTTGATGCTTCCTTTCAAATTGTTTACTTCCTGTATTTCCTGCATATGTTGCAGATCCAGTGCTCAGGGGCTGAGAGATTATGCAGTGGGCCACATAAGAGGGATTGAAACAGGCAGTGTATGCTTAAGTCAGATTTCTGGGATTTGGGTTGTAGGAAGGTGTGCATGTGTGCTTTTTTTAGGGGATAAAATGTTCAGGAATGTTATTGTGTCTGTCAAACAGCTCTGCCTCTCTGTACTTTCATTTGTATGACTCCAAGATAGAATTTTTAATTTTTCTTTTTGATTAGGAAGATCCAAAAAACCATTTTCTTGCTCTAGATAACTTAGGGCACTTTGTCATACTATGGAAATAGTGTTTGTGGTGTGTTCTGTGCATGGTGTGAAACAGCTTACAGGCGTGTTACTGTCAGAATTGGTTTGGCTTTGAAATTCATGCCATTCTTTCTGAGGTCATCTTTCTTGGGACCGGTTCTGTCTTTACAAAAATAGAGGAGGCAAGGATGGTGGCTGGGTTACTGATGGATTCTTCTCTGGCAAGTAGAAACTTGACTTGTCTTAGAAATGCCATGCTTGTTTCCATCAGATAGCCATGTCTCCTTGTAACGTCACCAACCTTCTTAAAGCAATTAATAGCCTTGCTTAGGGAATAAATCCCAGGTGAATTTCCCAGGACCCATGCCATCTCATCATAGACGGTTTACCTTGGATATGATTCTTTTACCTCAGTATTTATTCTTTCAGACCATCAGTCATGTTTGTTGGCTTATTGTTTTGCTGAGCATTATGACAGAGCTTAGGGATATGAAGGTATTGAATATCATGGAATTTGCATGTTACTATGGCAGCAGTTCATTTGTAATTAGGTTTTGCCGAGTGCTGCATTGTGTTCAGTGCTAACTGCTGGCATTAAATAGAGGAGGAGTAAACTGAGAAGAGCCTACAGTAAAGCTGTGGTCAGATAGGTTGATTCACACATTAATCCAGGCTAGACAAGGGCAGCAAGACATCCACGGATGCAGAAGATTTCTCTCAAAGCAGGGGGGGTGAGGTTCTGAGCCTCACCTCTGTTGATCCCCAAATTCTCACCTGATGGCCCCCCTGCGACTGTGCCTGTCTTAGGTTAGAACACTAACTTTTTAAGTAAGTGAGCTATTAATTACCATAGTACTCTTAGGTAGTTATTTCCTTATTATGTTTATCTTACCAGTCTTGTCTCTGGATCAGGAATGTGTTATTAGGACAACTTAGGGAGTTTATAAATGTAGAACTACTAACAGGTAAATTCCTGTGACTGGATGTGATCACCAAGCAGCATGTATAGCTAGACAGGAGGAGAGGCCTGGGTCCAGGAGTACTGTGGGCTTCTGGTTTATCCTTCTCAGTCCCTCATACATCTTTCTAAGAACACCAAAGAGGATGGTTTTTCCCGAAGCCAGCGTATGTCTGATGGTTTAGCACTCAGTGACCTTTGAGGATGTGGCGGTGGACTTTACCCAGGAGGAGTGGACTTTACTGGACCAAACGCAGAGAGAGCTCTACAGAGATGTGATGTTGGAGAACTACCAGAATCTCATTACACTAGGTAAGGTTGCCATCATTTCTTTACTGAGCCCTATTGAAATGAGTATTTCTTAAAACAATTTTGCTGTCAAATGGGAATAATACTGTGGTAAACAAGAAAGACATAGTGCCTGGCTAATGGGCCTTACTGTCCTAAAGGATTCCCCGTGAAATTGAAGATCTGTCTAAACAAATGACTTACTTTCTTTTCCAGAATAAAAACCTTGTGACTTTAAATATGTATGAGGTTGGACATGGTTTTCAGTTCTTAGAGATCTCCAGTCAGTGAGGGAACAGAATGTGCTTGAAGTTTTGTTCTTCGTAAAATGGTTTAATTGCTTTTACTTGAGATTTTTGTGTGATTCTTTTGCTTTTTTTAAAGTGAGTCTTCACCATCTTCAGAAACCCTGAAGGCTAAAGTGTTGGTTCCCAATTCAAGGACATGTTTTTCCTATCTTGCAAGGTCCTCTTTATGCATTTTCCCCTTGAGCAGGGCATGAAGCATGCCAGCCCAGTGTCAAGTCTGGATTGCAAGGAGCAGAACTGAGGAGAGGAGTGAGTATTCTGCAGGGTAAGTTCACAAGCAGATGTGGTTTTTGTTAGGCTGGAGAAAAGAAAAACAAGGACATGCAAACAGAACAGAGAGATGCCATAGGGGGAGGACAGACCAGACCCCAACGTCCATGCCTTATATGGAAAGGGGACAGCTCTCCCTGAATTGCATCCTGATGTGCCAACTAAGACCCGGATGTCAGCCTCCTCCCTCTTGGAAGGAAAAAAGTTTCTAGTTGACTATTATGTCACCTTTAGCCAATCATACCTCTCAATACCCCTTAAGATAGCTTGCCCACTCCAGCCCCCCCTCCTAATCCCTTATAAGCGTCCCACCTGCCTAACTGGGTGTGACTTCTCTGGCCTCCGGCAAGAAGGCCACAGAACCTCACCCGGGGGTATTTAAATAAATTACCTGGCCCTTTGTTGCCTCTCTGCCTGCTTATCCCAGCTAGAATTTATCTTACAATTTTATGAAGAGCAGTGCCAGCCTGGGAAAGGGGCAGTTCATTTGCAAATGTCCATTGCAAACTTTCAAAGGTAAACTTTTTCTGAGAAGGCTGAAGCCATTTGGTTTCTGAGTTTCCTCAGGAAATTTTAATTCCCCTTTACCTTTAAATTTCCGTTGATCTTAACCTTTTTTTTTGTTCTCTCAGAAAGATTTTTCTGGCTTATTTGAAAATTTCATTTCTTGCAGGTAGCTCTTTTCACAGTATCTCCCTATCTTGTTCCCTGAATCTGTTATCTTCCTGGTTTCCTGTCAGCCTTAGTTTTCCAGGGTGTTAAGCTTTGTAAATTGCCTACAGTTCTGACACCTTACCTTCATCAATGCCAAACTCCTAAAACAGCCAAATTCTTTGTCTCCCATCTTTCCTTTTATTTCACCAATGTTACCATGTTTCATTCACATTTACACATACACATGTGCCATATATACATTTTAGGTAAGATAAACTATTTTAGTGAGTACAATTCACCAGTATTGAGTATATTCACAGCGTTTGGCAACCATCAGGTCTTTATAGTTCCAGAATATTTTCCTAACCCCAAAAGGAAGCCCTGTACCCAGTAAGCAGCCAGTCCTCACTCATCCCTACCTCCAATCCCTGCAACCACTAATCTTTCTGTCTGTGTGGATTTACCTATTCTGTATTCTTTTTAGTGCAGCCCCTTAGAATCTATGTTCTTTTAACTTAGTGATTCTAGAATGACAGAAGTTGCTTAAAAGCCTGAAGCTAAGGAAAGAACTAAAACACTCTTTTAGTTTTTGTCAACTGGCTGTGTGTTGGGCCTCTCCTTTAATGCTTTTCCAGGCCATTTACAACTCTTCCTTAACCTTTCCTTCCTGCTGGAATTGATCCTGAGTGTCAGCCAGAAGTGAAAGTTTTGGACCTTTCCAGCCTTTTCAAGCATACATTCAGCCCTGGGTGTTCTTGTGGAATTCTTGGTTCCCTGGTGAACACTTGAGGTCACCTACCTATCAGCATTCCCAGTCTGTTTCTCCCAAGGCTTTTCAAGCTGTCTTTTGTTTGTCCCAACTGCTTTCCCCTGCCTTGGGCTACTTGGTTAATACTTTGCCTTTAGACACTTTCAGGAGAAGCTGCCTTGCTCCTGGGAACTCTCTGAGCTGCGTGACATAAAGGCAAGCCCTTGCAGCGATCCTTGAGGCAGCTGCTAGACAGATTGAAACACACAATGGCAGTTCTTTGAGAACAGGGTCAGTATTGCCCCTTTGGGCATTAGCAGCTTGCTCAAGGATGTGTCCTGCTGTTTACCCACCTGCAGCTGATCCAGGGAGTAGAGAAGGTAGGTGGGCAATTAAAATGCAGTGTTCTCTTAGTGAACTACAATTGCTTCTTTCTTCCTTAAGCGTTCCCTTGGTGGTTGTATGCTATTCCAGAGTTTTGTAATACAGTTGACTCTTGAACAATACAGAGGTTAGGATGCCAATCTCCTGTGCAGTTGAAAAAATCAGTGTATGTTATATGCATTATATATTGTATACTTACAGTATTTCTTCAAATTGTTGCAAATCTCCAAATATATTTATTGAAAAAAATCCATGTAAAAGTGGACCTGTGCAGTTCAAATTTGTATAAGAGTCAGCTGTAGTTGATTCTGATAGTTTTTCTAAGTTTGTTGGTTTTCTAATAGCAAGGAGCCCTAGAGTCCCTACTCTGCCATATTTTGTGGTGTCATTCTCTGTGCCCACTAGTTTTAAACAACTTTATTCCTCAATTTTTCTCCAAATCTGAATTCTTCCACTTTATTTTAGAATCGAATTTCCAACTCAAAACCAAAGGTTCCACATCTCTTCTATGTCACCTTTAGCCAATCAAGTGGAATTGCATCAAGTGGAACAATCCAATTGGTAAGATCACTAAAAGTAATTCCTTTGCTCTACATCAGGATCAGAAGTAGAAAACCATGAGAATTCTATGACATAAATGTCATTTACCCAAAGAAAGCAGACTCACATGAAGAGATTCTCTGAATATCAAGAATTTGAGGAATACTCAAAACTTACTTCAAGCCTTTTTCTCCTCAGAGGTCTCACAGATAAACATGTAACTCAGATATCCAGTTTTCAGTGTGAAGTTTAGTCTAAAGTATCAGAAAAACTCTGTTCTATGAGATGCTCTGTGAAAGTAGACAATATAACACAGGGTCTTAACCTCACAGCCAGAGTATTCAACTTAAAGTAACTCACAAACAAGGCAGGAACTCTGTACATTTAATGGAAATGGAAAAAACTTCAATTGTGATGATGTTTCCAATGCATATAAAGTTGTGATGGAGAAATTCTGTTACTATAAAAGTGTGAAAAAGTCTTTTGTTACCATTTATACCTTAATCAACAGGAGAGAAGCAATACTTGGATGAAACAATATAGCTCTGACCTGTGTGGAAAAGCACTCAGTGAACACTCGTTTATTATGACTCACATTAGACCAAAAACTAAGGGTAGTTGGAATGCCTTTAAAAAGAACTTTATTTGTACTTTGCTCAAGAAAATCCCTGTTGGGGAAAAACCTTCTGAGTGTTTTCAACATGAAAAGGTCTTTGATTGGCTTTCAAATCTCACTGGGCACAAGAAACCTCAGACACAAAGGAAGTTGTGCAAATGCAAAGATTGTCAGAGAACTTTTGTTAATCACTCTGGAGAAAAACCTTATGAACGTAGAGAATGTGGGAAAGCCTTCACTCATTCCTCATACCTTACAGATCACTCAAGAATTCACAGTGGAAAAAAGCCCTGTGTATGTATGGAATGTGGGAAAGCCTTTACTCGATCCACAGGACTTATTTTACACATGCGAATTCACACTGGAGAAAAACCATATAAATGTAAGGAATGTGGAAAAGCTTTTATTCATTCCTCCTACCTTACAAAACATGTACGAATTCATAGTGGAGAAAAGCCATATATATGTAAGGAGTGTGGGAAAACTTTTACTTGTTCCTCTGGACTTGTCTTACATATGTGAACACACACTGGAGAAAAACCCTGCGTGTGTAAGGAATGTGGAAAAGCCTTTAATAATTCTTCAGTGCTTAATCAACATGTAAGGACACACACTGGAGAGAAGCCACATGAATGCAAGCAATGTGGGAAAGCATTCACTCAGTCATCGGGCCTTACCACACATTTAAGAACTCACACTGGTGAGAAGGCCTATGCATGTAAAGAATGTGGGAAAGCGTTTGCTCGTTCCACAAATCTTAATATGCACATGTGAACACACACAGGGGAAAAGCCGTACAAATGTAAAGAATGTGGGAAAGCCTTTAGATACTCCACATGCCTTAATATTCACATGCGAACTCACACTGGAGAGAAACCATATGAATGTAAGGAATGCAGGAAAACTTTCACTCAATCTTCAGCACTTGCAAAACATCTAAGAACAAAGGCATGTGAAAAAAACCTGTAAATGTTCCTCAGACCATAGTATTCACATCTAAAGTTATCTGGATAAAGACCTTATGAAAATAAAGAATGTGAGAAAGCTTTACTCCATTTTCCTTACATGGTATGTGGGAACTTAGCTGGGGCCAAATTCTTATTCATATAAGGTATATGGGAGAGCGTTACAGTTGGCCCTTGAAAAAAATCTGCATGTCATTTTGATTCCTCAGAAACTTTACTGATAGCCTACTGTTGACCAGAAGCCTTCCCTATAACAAAGTCAATTAACATACATTTTTCTGTTATATGTATTATATACTGTATTCTTACAATAAAGTATGCTTGAAGAAAGAAAATGTTAAAATCATAAGTAAAATACATTGAGAGTACTATACTGTATCAATACCATAAGTTTACTTTGTTTACAAGATGAATTGTCTGTCAGTACCTATATCAATATTTTCTTATAGGATACAAAGCATCATAGATGGTATATGTATTACTAACACTAGACATCAAATGTGCACAAATAATATGAAAAATAAATTCATATTTATTTACAGATATAATGATTCATGCATTGATAATAAAGCAGCTTTATGGTAACCTAGTGTAGTCTATACATTAGCTTATATGCCTAGCCTGTACTCTAATGAATGAATTTTTGTAAAATTTTTATGGCATACAATATTACAGTGATACAATTCAGTATTAGAAACATTGCTACACTTAAAAAAGCCCATTTACATGTGGTGATAGTCTGACATAGAATTTCTCCAATTATGAAACGCATCTGTAAGGTAATGTAACTTTTTGAAAGCAAAGTTAGAAAACAAACAATTTATATTCAATATTACTCACTTTATGTAGGGATAGGCTCTCCACTTCTATACAAGTCTTGCACACAGTGGTCTACATGAATACTTAGGTGATGATGACACAAAAATGTCTCATATAGTTCTTGTCATACAATTGTTTTCACATGAACACACACACTGTATATAAGTTTATTAAGCATAGAGCATGATTATTTACTATTCATTAAGTGGAAGTGGCTCGTTATAAAGCTCTCCTCTACTGTGTTTACATTGAATAGGCTGAGGAGGAAGCAGGCGGGTGGTCTTCCTATCTCTGGTGGCAGAGGTGTAGGAAGCCAAAGGGGAGGCAGGAGAGGCAGGCACACTTGGTGTAACTTTATGGAAATACATTGTAACTTGTGACTTTTGCTTTTTCATTTCTCTAAAATGTTTCTATCTGATACCAGTCCTTCTCCCATCATTTGCTTTAGTTTTGGTGCCCACATCTTAGAAGGGCCTATGTTGTACAAAGAAGTCAAAAGTAGTCTTGAATAATCAGAATGCTTCTGCCAGATTGCCTAATGCCAATTTATTTTCTAGCACTGCTTCTACATCTTCTTTCTCATCTGGCACTGGTTTGGAAGCCCTCATCTCCCATCAAGTCATCTTAGGTTAATTCCTGTGGTGTGGTTTCTGTTAGCTCCTGTGTTTCTCCAAGAGCTGTATCTTGAAACTCTCAGATCCCCCGCCACTTTTTTTTTTTTTTTTTTTTTTTTACCATATCTACAATCTCTTTTATGGTTTCCTCGATTGGTTCTGTTGTATATCCTGTGAAGCCATGCACAACATCTGGACTCAGTTTTCTCCAACAGGAATTTATTGTTTTAGACTTGATGGCTTTCATGGCCTTTTTTAAAAAAATATAATAAAGATGGCATCTTCAATAGTGTAATCCTTCCAGACTTTCACAGTGTTCTATTGGGGTTCTTTTCCATAGTGTTGATAATCCTTTCCATAGAGTACAGTGTGTAATAAGCCGTAATGGTTCTTGTGACCCATCTAGAGGCTGAATTAGAGATGTTGTGTTTAGGGGTAAGTGTAAGATAAATTCTAGCTGGAATAAGCAGGCAAAGAGAGGCAACAAAGGGCCAGGTAATTTATTTAAATACCCCCGGGTGAGGTTCTATGGCCTTCTTGCCGGAGGCCAGAGAAGTCACGCCCGGTTAGGGAGGTGGGGCGTTTATAAGGGATTAAGAGGGGGAGGAGTGGGCAAGCTATCCTAAGGGGTGTGGAGAGGTATGATTGGCTAAAGGTGACATAATAGACAACTAGAAACTTTTTCTTTCCAAGAGGGAGGAGGCTGACATCCGGGTCTTAGTTGGCACATCAAGATGGAATTCAGGGAGAGCTGTCCCCTTTCCATTTACGGCACGGAGTTTGGGGTCTGGTCTGTTCTCCCCCCATGGCATCTCTCTGTTCTGTTTGCATGTCCTTGTTTTTCCTTTCTCCAGCCTGACAGTAAGTAGATCACTTCAGCACCTTCAGTGTTGAACTCGGGTTCTGGGTGGCCAGGGGGACTTGTCCAACATTGAAAAAACTAAAAGGCAGTCCATTACTGGCAAGACACATCAAATCTTTGATGGCTATTGAATTTTCATTTGCTCTATTCCAGAGAATAGTGTATTAAAATAATCCGATCTATTGATGGCTTTTGTAATTCTCCTTTCATTTGGCCCATTTTTTTAAACCACATTTTGAAGGCTATGTTTCAGGCGCATTCCATTTTAGAATTGCTGTAGTTTTTGGTCAGACCTTTCAAAAATTACCTGTAACCTTTATATGTGTAAGAATGTGCACTCCACTAAAACCTGTTTTGTCAGATTTTTATATGGCTATCATTTCTTAATCTTACTGTATCATTAGTTTTTAGATGTCTCTTTAAAAATATGGGAGTAAAACTTTTAAAATCTGGATTTTTAACAAACTTTGCATTTTGAAATTAGATTTCAGCATCCAGAGAGGTTGAAAATAGAACCATATGATCCTGTATGTCCTTCACCAAGCTACCCCTAAGCTGACATCTTGGGTAACCATACGATAATTATTGAAGCTGAGAAATTAATATTGATAAAATACTATTAATTAACTTACAGATCTCTTTCGAATTTCATGTTTGCTCACTGCTGTCCTTTATGTGGGTTAGGATTCAATTCGGATTCTCACATTGCATTAATCTTGATATTTATAAAATCCACCTTAATAATCCTTACCATTGATGGAAGCATTTAGTCCATTTATGTGTAATATAACCGGTAATAAGTTTGGATTTCACTCAGTCATTTTATGCTTTCCATTTGTACCATTTTTTTCTTTGAATTGAACTTAGCTGATTTCAGAATTTACTACAATTTTATGGCAAACAAAGCAGTGTTACTAGCTTAAGGGTAGACCTATAGATCAATGAAATAGAATTAAGAATCTAGAAATAAGCCCTCACATACATATTCAATCGATTTTTTAGAAGAGTGACTGGAGAATTCAACTGAAAGAAAATAATCTTTTCATCAAATGGTACTGGGACAAGTGGATATCCACATGCAAAAGAATAAAGCTGGGCCCTTGCCTTAGACCATATTCAAAAATTAGTTTAAAATGAACAAAGACCTAAATGTAAGACCAAAAGCTAAAAAGTTGCTAAATGAAGAGTAAAAGCCTAATGACATTGCATTTGGCAATGGATTCTTAGATGTGATACCTAAAGCACCTTACAACCAAAGAAAAAAATAGGTGAATTGTCTTTGAATACTTATGTAATCCAAGGACACACTCAACAAAGTGGAAGACAACTTGTGGAATGGAAGAAAGTATTTGCAATTCATATATGTGATAAGGAACTTGTATTTAGAATACATAAAGATCCCTTACAACAATAAAAAAATCAAATTTTAAAATGAACAAGGATTTAGACAGACATTACAGAAAACAAATGAGCAACAAGCACATGAAATGAAACTGAAATCACTAGTCATTAGGGAAATGCAAATCACAATCACAATGAAGTATCAGTTCACTGGATGGTTAAAATGTCAAAGACAATAACAAGTGTTAACAAGGATGTGGAGAAATTGGAACCCTCACACGTTGATTGTGGGATTGTAAAATGATGCAGCCGCTTTGGAAAATGGTCTCGCGGTCATCTAAACGTTAAACACAGAGTTACTCTATATCCCAGCAATTCCACTCCTAGGCATATACCTGTGATAGTTTCATGTGTTAACTGCATCAACAAACGTCTAGATAACTGGTAATGCATTATTTCTGGGTGTGATTGTGAGGGTATTTTGGAAGATTAGCATTTAAATTAGTAGACTGAGTAAAGCAGATTGTCCTCCCCAATGTAGGTGGGTGTCATCCAATCCCATATAGGGCCTAAATAGAAGGGAATGATAGAGAAAAGTTGAATTATTGTTTTCTGCCTCACTGTCAAACTGGAATAATGTTCTGCTCTTAATGCTGTAGGTTTTCAGGCCTTGAGACTTGTGCTGGGATCTACGCAATTGGTTTTCTAGCTTTCAGGCCTCCAAACTACCACTATATACCACTAGCTTTCTTAGATCTCCAGCCTGGGGTTGGCAGACTGTGGGAGTTTTCAGACTCTAATTACATGAATCAGGTGTATGAATACCTTATAAGTTATTGTATATACATATATTTATATAAACCTCATATATATGTATATACACAAATACATACATATGTGTATATATATATGTGTACAGTCATCTTTCTGATCTTACAATATGGTCCAGGGCCTTATGTCTTCTTTCTGCTTCCCTGGAGAACCTTGACTAATAAAATACCCAAGAGAAATGAAAATACATCTGCACAAAGAGATATACATGAATTTTCACAACAGCATTACTCTTAGTGTCCACAAAGTAAATCAATCCAAATGTCCATCAACTGATGAATAAATAAAATGCAGGATATCCATACAACAGAATCATTCAGCAATAAAAAGGAATGGTATATACTACAATACATAGGAGCCTTGAAAAACACTAAGTGAAAAGAACTATTGACAAAAGATTTTATTGACATCAAATGTCTACAAAATGAAAATCTAGAGAGAGAAAGTAGATTACTTAGATGTTAAGAATATGGGAAAAATGGGAGTATGACAAGCAAAGGGCACTTTTTGAATGACGCAAAGTTCCTAAAATTGTGATGGTTGTACCACTTGTAAATATAATGAACATTGAATAGTTTTAAATGGGTAACTTGTATGCAGATTATATCTCGATATAGCAGTTGCAAAAAAAAACAGTAAATGACAGTAGCTACATTATGAGCATAAAAAATTTAATGTCTCTGAAGAACATAGATCAGTAAGATTAATGAACAGTAGCTACCATTATATTTTTACTGCTAAGTGCTAAAACTTAAAACTATTGTAATCAAAAGAATGTGATATGGGTATAAGTAAATATTACTGGCACAGAATAGTCTAGAAACTAATACAGGTATATATAGGAATTTCTTTAATAAAAGTGGGATTTCAAATCAGTATGTCAAGGATGGCTTATCAGTAAGTGACGCTATAAATAATGGGCCATCTAACTGAAGGAAAAAAATAAGTGGATCCACTACCCCACACCACATTATTCTTTGAGGATTAAAGATTACAATGTCATTAACACATTTTAGAAGAAAATTAGGAAATCTATGTAATCTAGAGTTTGAAGGGAATTTTTAAAGCAAGGCAGGAAACTCAAACTTCTTTGGCTACATATTTTGTACAGCAACATTAACGTAACAAAACATTAAAATATCAAATAGCTGCGTAAAACACATTTGATAATACGCAAGAACGATGCTTGGTAAAATGCGCCAGTAAATCAGGGTTTAAAAAGGCCTTTATTAATTTGGCAATGGCCACCCACTGAAACCCACAATAGGACCACAGAAGAAACTGTAGATCCATTCCTGAATAGGTGAAGATTGCTTGTTATCAGTGCTACTTCACAACTTAATATGGGAACCCTTGGACCCTATGGTATGATCGGAAAAATAGAAATACATTATTTAGAGAAATATGAAAGTTACAGAAAAAGATTGGAAACGCAAAGGCATCTATGGGTACTGTTTAGCATGGCGTCCAATATAAAAAAAAAGAAAAAAAGGGGGCTACGGGATTCAGTGAATGCAGGAGAGGCCACCGACGGGATCGGTGGGTTTATCAAGACGAGAGAAGCCTGGTAGGGAACCTAGGAACCTGGAGAGGCAAGGGGGGCGTTACGAACTTCCTAAGCAGTTAGGCCCCGCACTCAGCGTCGCCCTTCTGACGTATAAACTCAGCGCCGGGCTCGTCCCACGCCCCGCCCCAGATTTAGACCCCGCCCCCGCCTGTAGCCCCGCCTCCAGGCCGTGTTCTACCCGCAGCCTAGTCTCCCGGCTTGTCCCGGTTCCCAGGACCCCGCGCGGTGCCTCCCCAGCGCCCCTGAGCACCCGCGGGAGAAACGACAGCTTCTCCCTGGCACGCTCGGACGTGGCTCCAGCCTGAGCCCCGGGCCCCGCCCCTCGCAGCCGTCGCGCAAAGCGGAGGTGGCGTCCCTGGTGCGCGGCGGTCTTTTCGTCCGGCGGTTCGGCGTTCTTGCGCGCGACTGGCTTTGGTGACGGGAGAGCCCAGGGCCACAGGGAGGTCGGCAGACGGCGGGTTAGGCCCGCGCCGCCGAGGGGCCTGCTCAGGAAGGCCCGGCGCTGCCGCGCGCGGCCCCGGCTGTTGGTCTCAACGTGGGGAGATGCAGCGGGGGCGCGTCTGCGGACGTTCTCATCCTCTGGGCTCCCAGGTTCGAAAGCCTGCTAAGTAAGTAACCGTTGGGACTCATCTCCCGAAGGGGAAGGCTCCGTGTGCGAGCCCCATTTCTCCGGTCCCGCGCCCTGTGTCTGTCACGCACCTGGTGCCCGCGGTGTGTTCCGGTGAGTTTTTGTTTTGTTTTTACCAGATGTACATCACAGTGGTTCAGCAGTCCCTCCCCGCCTCTTCCCTTCCCCCGCCCACTCCCCTCTCCCTTGGTAACCTTAGTCACCTCTCAGTGTCTGAGTCTGCTGCTGTTTTGTTCCTTATGTTTTGCTCTGTTTTTATATTCCACAAGTAAGTGAAATCATATGGTATTTGTCTTTCTCCGCCTGGCTTATTTCACTGGGCATAATGACTTCTAGATTCACCCATGTTGTTGCAAATGGCAGGATTTCTTTTTTTATGGCTGAATAATACTCCATTGTGTATGCATACTACATCTTTATCCATTCATCTACTGATGGACACTTAGGTTGCTTCCATATCTTGGTTATTGCAAACAGTGCGGCGATAAACATAGGGGTGCATATGTCTTTTTGAATCAGGGATTTTGTTTTCTTTCAGTAAATTCCTAGGAGTGGAATTACTGGGTCAAATGGTATTCCTATTTTTAGTTTTTTGAGGAACCTCCATACTGCTATCCACAGTGGGTGCACCAATTTGCAGCCCCACCAGCAGTGCAGGAGGGTTTCTGTTTCTCTGCACCTTTGCCAGTCTTTGTTATTTCTTGTCTCCTGGATAGTAGCTGTTTGAACTGGTTGTGAAGTGATGTCTCATTGTGGTTTTAGTTTGCATTTCTCTGATGATTAGCGATGTGGAGCATCTTTTCATGTGCCTGTTGGCCATTTATATTTCTTCTTTGGAGACTGTCTGTTCAAGTCCTCTGCCCAGTTTTTGATAGGGTTTCCAGTGAGTTTTAAAACACGATTGTGGTAACCTGGATGTGGATGATTGTTACGGGAAAAAAATTAAGGGAAACGATCTGAGAGGTTTGTAGAAAATGTAATTGAAAGAACCCAGGCATTTCCTTTATGCACTCATTTACTGGAGGATGTAAACCCTCCTCACCCACCCCCCACCCTCAGCCTCCAACCTTAATGAATGCTTGATTAGCACTTAGAGAAAAAATGCAACTGAGGGCTGCTCCTAGGGAACTTGGAAACTATTGGAGGAGGCAAGTATCTACCCAAGAAAATAAATGTATTACTATAAATTGGTTAGCGTTCAGGACTTAAAACAGGGAAAGGTATTATCTTTTCTATCTTTGTGTAGGAGTAGGTGAAAGTAAGAAAAGAGAATTAATATTTATGTCAAAGAAAGACAAGGTATAGGAATTAGCCATGTTGGAAGGGATGGGAGTAGGAGGTGGGGAAAGCATTCTATATTTGGTTGATGATGATTCTCGGGTGAGAGGTGGGAGTACATCAGGGTTACTCACAGATTTGACAGATTTCATTTGCTTGGGAAACAGTCTGAGGGAGGAATCTAATCTTAATGTATAACTGATAGGAAAAATAAGTGATATCCATTCAATGATGTGAGTCAAGAGGAAATAGGGGAAAGTATGAATGTGTTTTAATTGTGTGAGTAGCATATTCATTCAAGGATTAGTCAGAATGAGTGGCTGAGAGTTGAAAAATAACTTTTCTATGAAAACTCACTTGTGTTATTTTCAATATTAACAAATGCTTAGGTTCATAAACATACAGTTGTTTTGCAGTCCAACTTGCAGTTCCTCTCCTACCGGAATGAGGCCTCTGAATGCCTTAGGGAACCTCCAGAGTAACCATTCCTGTTAGACACACATCTAGTGGGCTAGAATCACTCCCTGAGTAATTGACCAGAAGAATGAAGACTCACCAGACAATGTGTGTTGCCAGAAAGCACTGGAGGATACTTGTGGCTTGGAAATACCTGCCTCCATTTCTATTTGCCACTTAGGGGTCTCAGTGAGCTACTGTGCTGTAGTGAAAACAGTTGATAAGGGTGAGGATGTGCATATAAACACTCTCCAAAAGAATGGTGATCCTAATGTCAGACAACATTGTCAGAAAGCATTATTGCAGAACCTGAGGGAACTAAGAGAATATAATAAATTAAAAATAATAAAATACATAAATAATAAAGATAATAAAATTCCAACGTGCAATCACTCAACAATATTTTTGCACATATATAAAGCATTACTTGAGAGAAATGGAAGGCAAAATGGACAGGTCTGTCATTCTTGTGGGAGATCCTAATTTGCCCATAATGTTTCTCTGGACAATAGAGGAAAGATCATTAGGATATGCTTTTGAAAATACTATGTGAACTGCCTAATATACATATACAGAATCATTTATGTAGTAACTGATTGATATCAAAGTGCTTGCATGCAAGGTAGATAGATACGGACTGGAAGGGACAGGAAGCCTTTCTAGGGAGATAAATAATGTATGTTGTCAAGGCTCGTGATCACACAAGTATATGTAGTTGTCAAAACTGATCCACTGAGTATGTAAAGCCTGTGTATTTTATTATACATTAGTTGCATTTCAGTTACAAAATAAACAAAAAAGTAAAACTTTATATGTAGATGCCATGTGACTAAACACATTCCTGGTCCTGTTCAGCCCAAGGGCCGTCAGTTTGAGACTCCTGGGAATGAGTACAGATGTACTGGGAGTCTAGACACGGATTTTGTAACCATAAGTGTTTCTGGGTTTTAGTCTTCTTGTCTGTAGAATAAGTACTATGGGTTAGGGAGGGTGAATTTCATCCATTGATAGTGACCTGAGGAACTTCATTGTCATCATTCGAATACCATTTTGTAGATCAGTTTTTCTGTTGGTCCATGTTTAAAGGTTGTTGAGATGGGAGTGTGTGGAAGACATGAATAAACAGAAGCAAATTTGGTGGAAAATGGAATTGATAAGTAATATGAGAAGATAGTTGTCTGAACAGACTCACAAAATAGACAATGTTGGGCAAAGTGTGACGTGGCATTTCCTCTTTCCACAGCCAGGGCAGGGGGCAGGGGGCACAGACCTATTTTTGATTTGAGAGTTTCCAACCAAGGCCTGTGAGAGCTTCCCAAGACTTCAGTGTATTCTGAGTGCTTTTGTAAAATCTTTGACAATCTTTTTGGGTCAGATGTGGAAGAGCTAATGGTTTTTTCCCCATTTCTTCCATTATGTTGCCCAGGAACTAAGAGAGTGTGTTTGTTCCGTGTGGGTGTGAATGTAGGACACCCTCTATTTCTCACTTATTTTCCCGTATCACTTATGAATTCATACATCAGCTATTAGTTTATTGTTCACATTCTCCAATAGGAATGTTGGATCTTTAATACCTAGGACATTTTCTTATGTTGCTGTCTTCAACGGAGTGCCTAGAACAGGGATATAACTTCTTAATTATTTTCTGATTAAAGGAGTTCTCCACCATTCATCAAGGGAAGCTCAAGTGTGTTGGCCAGATAAAATATGTTTCTTCCTCCTTTCATATGCCCAGTAGCATTCTCAACCAGTGCTGTCCAACATAATTACATGTAGATATTGTTTAAATGAAAACATTTTCAGTACCCACAAAAAACAAAAATGAAAAAGGAAGATTACTTCTAAGTATATATTTTACTTTACTCCATACGTACTAAAATGTTACTTAAGCATGTAATCAGTTTTAAAAATTGAGATATGTTCAGAGGTGAGGCTTAGAACCTCACCCCCGCTATTTTGAGAGAAATCTGCATCCGTGGATGTTTTATTGCCCTTGTCTAGCTTGGATTAACACTTAGTCTACAGGCACACACCTGATCATCTAAATTTGCTCTCTTATAGCACTAAACTATCTTTTCTACTTTATCTTGCATCTACCTACCACTTCAGCATTTTATTAAAAAAATAATAATAAGGGAGAAATGTGGGGTTCACATATAAATCAAGTATAAAAATCAAACGAATATTCATATTTGACCTGATTGTTTATAGTTCATAATATGTGATCAAAACTGAAAGTTTCTGTGATGAATGCCCTTGTATGTTCACCATGTAAGAACTTATTCACTATGTAAGAACTTGTTCGTTATGCTTCAGAAGATTGGAGACTGATGAGAATTAGGCTTGGGGTGGATTAATGATTGTACATTGAGCATTGAGTCCCCTATACAGAATTTTATTGTTGTTAACAACCATTTGATCAATAAATATGAGATGCCCTCTCAAAAAAAAAATTGAGTTATGTTACATTATTTTCTTCATTTGAAATTCCAAAATTCATTGGATACTAACTTTTATCAGACGTACTTGAATTGTGCTTAGCTGATACAAAATTTACAGTTGAATGAATAGATTCAGATATCCAAGTTCTGAATATATATATATGAGCTGTAAGCGCCTAGTGAGATGCCTGGTACATGATGGTCCACAGTTAATAGCAGTTGACATTACTGAATTTTTTGTTATAAACCGTTTTAGTAGCTTTCACGTATGTCCTTTGCACAGAAAGAGGTTATTTATCATGTTTGATGACTTTCAGTTGCTGATTAATGGTTGCTATGAACCAGAACTCCAAATAACCCCATCTCCAGAAGGATGGAGATGGCCCTATATTCATAAACTGCTCTAAAATGATCTTGGTTCAAGGAAAGGAATGTTCAGGCAGATTTCACCCTCAGCCTTGGAAGATGGTGTCTATAATATGTTCCATAATAAGTCCTCCTAAGTACTCTTTTTCAGAGACTCTACTTTTAAGTTATGCCCTCAAAATATAGTCCTTTGGTCTGGGCCTGAATGGCCATGCTGGTTCTCCTAGGAGTGAAATGAAGTGGGCCAGAGAATGTCATTCTCTGAGTCAGCTTCCTGTCGAATGCATGGGACAGACTTGATGCATAAGCACATTCATCAGGTGTGTTGCCTTGACAAATGAACAGTCACACTACTCAGGGCTTACATTTCCTTACCTGTGAAATGGAACCATTGCCCTTTTCCTGATGGGCAGCATGGCTCACAGTCCCCTTTTCTGGCTCCAGGTGAGACAGGGCTACTCTGACATTTAATGGCAGTAGTGAGCATTTGCCAAAAGTGTACAGGGTTATTTGGGTATTTCAAGCTAGAATAGAATGACTTCCAGACAGGTGAAAGTTTGAATATTGGTGTACCCTGGGTGCTCATGCCTTCTTTCTTTTCTCCTAGGTCTTCTAAGGACCCTTTCTGTTTTCTTGTGGAAAAGATAGAGGCAGAAAAGATGGTAGCCGAATGTTTGACAAATTTTTCTCAAGTAAGAAGAAAGTGTATCCTTCAACAAAATGGTATACTTCATCCACTGCATAGAGACACATTTCCCCTAGATAATCTGTCTCCAGAGCTCTTAAAGAGATAAAGCCACTCGAAGATTGAGTTCCTGTACAATACAGTTCCCTCCCAAAGTGGAGTCTCTCATATTGGTGGTGATAGGGGGGCCTGAATAATCTCTGTATTTAAGTAATTGCTGTCTAAGGTTGACTCCCATGATGGTGAATTCATACTTTTAATTTTTCTGGGTGCTGTGACAGATGGTAAGGAAGATGAGAGTGTGCAGTCTCAAAAGAATTTAGTCACTCATCAAAAACTACGCATGCCTGCAGTTTTCTAGGAGTGTACTTGAAGAGGAAAATAAGATGAGAAGCTTTTAGGCTAGTTGTGCTCAGATTAGTCCATGTGTTAGAGATTCCATTAAAACTATATGTGATGGATGTCAACCATGAGTGAGTGTAGAGAAGAGTATCTTGACCCCTTGTGCCATGGGGAGATGAGAGACCTGGACCCTTTATTGGTTTTGGGCCTCCCATCTTCATCCCCAGTGGGCATGGGTGGAGATGAGGTGTTCCTTTATTCAAGCCGGCATGTATGTGATGGTTTAGGATCCAGTGACCTTTGATGATGTGGCTGTGGACTTCACCCAGGAGGAGTGGACTTTACTGGACCTAACGCAGAGAAACTTATACAGAGAGGTGATGCTGGAGAACTACAAGAACCTGACCACAGTGGGTAAGCCTGTTAGTTCTGTAGTCTGTCATGGAAGAGATATGTATTGTGTACTTAACTGTGTTCAAGGTTCAGTAATGTCAAATCTGAATACAATAGGAAATAACACACACAGTCTGTGAAGTAATGGGTTCTAATCCAGTGTGGTTGCTGTAAAAATACGATTCTAAGACTAACAGCATCACCATCACCATGTTAGAAATGTGTGTTCTCAGGCTCCATGTTGACCTACTGAAAGAAATTCTGAATTGGGGCCCAGTCATTTGTGTTTAAGGAACACTTAGGCATCATTCTGATGGACAGTAGTAATGTTTGACAACCACTGTAGTGGTTTCTCCACGAGAATGCAGATCTCTTTTTACATTTTATTTTCTCTTCCAGTAAAAATCCTAATGCTTTTTAAATGTGTATCTGTACATCTGAATGTAGATTTCAGGTACAGAAATAATATCTGGGATACAGAAAGGGGATATTTGGATTTTTATCTCATTTGAAATAATTTTTTTACGTTCACTACAAACATAGGAACTCATTCATGGGAGTATTTGTCACCTTTCCCAGGAGACTTTTCTATTAATATATCTTTCCTCATGAACAGGCTGTCAATTGTTCAAACCCAGTCTGGTCTCTTGGTTAGAACAAGAAGAGCTGAGGACAGTGGGGAGAGGAGTCCTGGAAGGTGAGTGATGGTGTAGAACTCCTCTGGCCAATGAACATTTCAGTGTGTTTGGAAACTCTTTAAGGTGCGTTTTTTTCTCAGAATGCTGAGATCATTGGTCTCTGATACTTTGGGATTTCTTCAAATTCTTATTCATACTTAGGTTATATTTGTGAAAAATTTCCTATGATCTCATACAAAAAATGAACTGTTCTGTTTTTTAAAAATTTTGCCATTTTGATGTATGCTTTTTATCCAAAACATCCTTGCTTTCCTTCCTTCTCTTTTCTCCATCATGACTAATTTTCATAGAATTATTTTTAATCCACTGCTCAATTTTAACTCCACATCCTTAATCATTGCTAGGTTGTTGACATAAACTCCTTGAATGTATCACACTTTTTTTTAACATGTTTAATTTGGAAAAAATACAAAGGAGTCTTTCTTCTTTTAACTCTTTTAACCTACCATTTCTTTCTGCAAACACTTATATTTGTTATTCTCTTTTACTTTAGAATGGGAAGTGCAACTTGACACCAAAGATTCAGCAATTCAGCAGTATAAATTACAAGAAAAAACATCCAATAGGATAGATATGGTAAGATCAATAAGTTTGAAAAGAGGTATTTCTTATTTTCTGCATTCAGAAAAGATTAGAAATTTCATTAGGTAAAACATCAGAAAAAGGGACAGATATTTGCAAAAAGTGGGATTCACTCAAGAGAGCAATGTCTTTGGCAAGATATTTTGAATATAATGAATTTGGGGATATGTTTTAAACCTAGCTTGAAACTTACTGCTTCAGAATTTCCACAAGTGCCCATTCCTACATATATAACTAGACATTGAGTTTTTAAACCAATTCCATGAAACTGCAGAAATGTTTTTAAGATCACAGGAGATAGCATATCATTCTGGCCAAAGGATTCCATCACTCACCTTGAAAGAAAGCAACAGGGCAGGAAATGTATGAATGTAATGGAAATGGTAAAAATTACAATTATCATAATGATGTTTTTATTTTGCAATGGGTGGGATCAATTTATGAGTCGCTGAGAAATTTGAATCATTTATCCATTCATCAACAGGCAAGAAGCTACAATGGATGGGAACTGTATGGCTATGAGCAATGCAATAAAGACTTCAGTGAACAGTCATGCCTTAAGACAGAGAGGAGAACTCAAAATGGTGAGAACACTTATAAGGATAGTAAATGTGGAGAAAACTTCCTTTCTCTGAAGAAGAAAACCTCTATTGGAAAGAAACTTTCTGCTTTAAATCAGTGGGGAAAAGTTGTGAGCCTGACTCCAAATATTGTATACTGGGAAACTAGCACTCAAGAGAAACACTTTGAAAGCACTGGTGGTGGGAATGCCTTTGATAATGAGTTTTACTGTCAGAAGCAAATGAGAACTCACCCTGGAGAAGAACTCTGTGAACAAGAGGAATGTGGGAGAGCTTCTGTCCACTCCACAAGCCTTGCTTTGCATGTACAAACTCACACTGCTAAAAAATGTAATGAATGTAAGGAATGTGGGAAGATTTTCCGATATTCTGCATATCTTAAAGTTCACATGCGAATCCATACTGGAGAGAAACCCTATGAATGTAAGGAATGTGGAAAAACCTTCACTGTTTCCTCAAGCCTAATTAAACATGTAAGAATTCATACTGGAGAGAAACCCTATAAATGTAAGGAGTGTGAGAAAGCCTTCACTTCTTCTTCTCATCTTAGTACTCACATAATAAGTCACAGTGGAGAGAGGCCATTTCATTGTAAGCAATGTGGAAAATCCTTGAGGACCTATTCAGGTCTTTATAAACACATTCGAATTCATGCTGGAATAAAACCCTACAAATGTAAACAATGTGGGAAAGGCTTTATAGATTCTTCCTCCCTGAACATTCACGTGCGTACTCACACTGGAGAGAAACCCTACCAATGTAAGGAATGCGGGAAAGCCTTCACTGCTTCCTCAAGTCTAATCGACCATGTAAGAATTCATACTGGAGAGAAACCCTATAAATGTAAGGAATGTGGAAAAGGCTTCATTTTTCCTTCTCTTCTTAGTAACCACATAAGTAGTCACACTGGAGAGAGGCCCTTTGGATGTAAGGAATGTGGAAAAGCATTTAGAACTTCTTCGTGTCTTAATAATCATGTACGAATTCACACTGGAATAAAACCCTACAAATGTAAGGAATGTGGAAAAGGCTTTATGTATTCTTTCCCCCTTAACATTCACATGCGAAACCACACTGAAGGAAAACCCTATAAATGCAATGAATGTGGGAAAGCCTTCAACTGGCATTCAAACTTTACTAAACATAAACTAATTCACAGTGGAGAGAAACCGTATGAATGTACAGTATGTGGAAAATCCTTTACTGTTTCCTCAAGCCTAACACAACATACAAGAATTCACACTGGAGAGAAACCGTATAAATGTAAGCACTGTGGGAAAGCCTTCACTTTTTCCTCAATCCTAAGTAAACATGTAAGAATTCATACTGGAGAGAAACCGTATAAATGTGAGGAATGTGGGAAAGCCTTCACTCAGGGCTCAGGCCTTTCAAGACATGTAAAAACTCACAGAGAGTAATCCAAATTGTACACAGTGTGTGAAAGCCTTCAGTTATACCAATTCATTTTAGATACATGAAAATCTGACCCTGTAGGGAAACTGTAAATGTTAAAGAGTGTGACAAAGCCTTCAATTCTCCAAGTTCTTTTCAGTGTGATGAAAAAACACCCTGGAGAGAAATCTGGGCAATGTAAGGAATATGGCAAAAACCTAAGTGATACCCATTCACTTTGAAGACCTGCAAGGACTTCAATGAATGTGAGGACAGATGGTCTATAAATGTAGGAAATGTGGGAAATCCATCATTCTCACAGCCCAGAGTGTTAGGTCACAGGGAAGCCATACTATTGAGAAATATGGGAAGCCCTTTACTATTTCATTAGTGAAATAAATTCAGTAAATGTGGAGACTCTGTAGTACAGAATTCTGTGGATGTAATATGTGGCAAACTCTACTTGTAGTTACCTTTACTATTTGCTTGTCATCTCACCATGGAAGAAAACGTTATGAATGTAAGAAGTGTTGAAGAGCCATCCTTATTTTCTATTTGTTCCTCATCCTTAAACATGGGGTGAT